>NC_035443.2:169571526-170171526 GCF_002127325.2 Helianthus annuus | reverse complement strand
ACCCGTTTATACAAAACCTAAACCTATGAATTTCGTGTTACGTTCGTGTCGTATTAGAAATTCACATCCCTAATTATATAATGATTTTTTCGATAAAATACACGTAGGTTCATTCCCCTAAAGCGTGTGTTGGTGTTTATCCAAGCACCATGCAAAACGGAATTGTTTGGTTTTGGCCCAGCACAAATCCAAAATACAAAGATATCCTCACCAAGAAGAAACCACCATACGTCCCTGAACTTGATGATCCTTCGTTTATCGGAACCAGCATGTTCGTCAGAGATATACCATACGGGTAAGAATATATATAGTTACAAATGTATACCAACATATTGCTTCAATGCAACCACTTTGTTTCTTGTAAAAATCATGAGTTGTGTTGATCAAGAGAATGATATAACTGATATAGGTATGAAGTCTTGGTTGAAAATCTTGTGGACCCTTCTCATGTTGCATATTCACACAAGGGGATAATGACTTACTCACCACCACCCAGATAAGTATTTAGCGATCAAATAATTCTTTTTTCATTTCAATCACCAGAGCAAATTACATTAGGATAGACGAGCAACAAACTGCTATCTCCTTCTGAATAGAAAACCCTAATCTACTAAAAACAAAGTCTCACCCTGAGGCTGGAATTTACATGTTCCAATAATAATAATAATAATAATAATTCTTAGAGTTTTTTGCTAATATAATGCTGTTTTGGAAAAGTTTTTCACAAGTAATGCTATGTTCAAAAATATTTCACAAATAATGCTATCTCCATTCATAATGGCGACTTTTATGGGGAAGTAGGGTGTGGCAGGGATGTGTAAGCTTTTAATTATTGAATAAGGTACAAAACCCATTATAAATGGCGACTTCTGCTAAAGCATGGTACAGTAGCCATTGTTAATGGCGATTTTGTTCAAAAAAAGCCATTCATAATGGCGAAATCTGCAACAAAGCCATTGATAATGGCGACTTTCTGAAAAGTTCGCTCACCCCTGACGAAGCATGCTTGTACAATATTATTAGACTGGAAGGTATGGGGGCCGGCTGATGCCCGGCTAGGCCCGGCGCCGGACCCCCACACCGCCCCCACTACAAGAAACAGGCACCTTTAGCGACGACACGTGTCGTCGCTAAAAGTCCATTTTGTCGCCGCTATTACCTTTTAGCGGCGACATGTCGTCGCTAAAGGGTCGCCGCTATAGATCGGCCGCTATTGGTCACCTGTCGTCGCTAAAAAGGGTGTGTCGTCGCTATTGTGAATGACTTTTAGCGGCGACATCTGTGACTTTTAGGGGCGACATATGTCGCCACTAAAAGTAAAAAAAAAAGAAAAAAAAATAATTTACTGCTATTTACATTGTTACCTACATATAATTACATGCACATTTTTTTTTGAGGTTTTTCCTAAAAAAAATAATTTACTGCTATGTACATATGTCGCCAAAAATTACATAGCGGTTTGTTTATATCACCATATTAAAACAGTAGTAACTAGTGCTTTCAACCCGCGTGTTGTTGAGCACAAAAAGGAATAACGGGATATAACGGATACATGCCTTGCTAGGTTTTAAAGCCAAATGAGCTACCAAAGCTTCATCGTATCCTGCATCGCGTGCAGCTTCAACAAGAGCTACCAAAGCTCCACCATGGAATACAACCACAATCTCCTCTTTGCGTGTCTTCTGTGGATTCATGTAAAAAAACATGAAAAAAAAATTAATTTACTGTTATGCAGTCTTCTGTGGATCCATGTAAAAAACAGGAAAAAAAATTAATTTATGGACCAAAACGTTCATAAGTATACAAAGAATTAAACAATAATTTTCACATTCAAACCTCCTACAATGCAGTCTTCTGTGGATTCATGTGGAACAGAAAGTGGTGCAGCTCGATAAAGACGCATTGTCTCTTTGATAATGGCTTGAAGATAGACCAAGTTGTTCATGTCTGACTCTTCAACTTTCCTATCTCTTCCATCATGGTTTTCAAGCTCCTGTTGGGCTATTTTTAAGACCACAGGGTGGTTGACTAGAAAAGCTAAAGCCCATTTTAGAGTTGCCGTTGTCGTGTAAGTACCTGTCAATAATATAAACACATATATAGCCTGATCAGTAGGGTTGCAAATCATCTATGGATTCAAGATAATAATTCACTATCCTTGACAACAATAAAAGACATCATTTGACAGCAATAAAATAAACCAGCCTGTTTGGACACGTTTTAAGTTCGCAGTTACACAAGAGTGACTCATTTTGATCCGTTGTATAATAAGAGTAGACATCAAGCAAACAAACATGGCTTAAATCATCTACTTATTGTGGCAGTTGTGTGAAGGTTATTACCTTCTCTCCTAAACCTGTCGTGTGGCGCTATACGAATGCGGAACTGCATGACTATAATTAAGCCATCAATAATGACAAACTAACCCTCAAATCTCCAGGTTCACCATCTATAATTGGTTCACCCTTCCTCATAAAAGACCACTTCCTGCCATGATAAAATCATCAGAACCATTTTTACCAATCAATTACAACCAGCAAGTTTATATATAAAAATAATAAAGTATCTTAACCATGAATTAACCGTTTACCTCCGCATCTTGCATTCCTTTCTCTATATCCACAGTTATAAAGTCCCCTTCGGCCCTTCCCTTACATATTTTACATTAGGACACTGCTCACAGACCTGAACAATACCAGACACACGTATGTATAATGATTACCTATCACGAGATAAAAAAAATCCTAAGGTTCTTCATAACAGTATTTGTTTGAAAATACCTCCTCTGTCATCTGTTGGAACATTCCGTGACCAACTGCCGGTGATAAAACTTCACTGCTTTCGCGTTTCCTCGCCCTAACTCATTCGCCACCCGGACACTTCATACATGTTAAAGTTACAATATAAGGTGTATCAGTCAAATATACAAATATAATTCACATTTTTCTATATATGTTAATACAAGAACATGTGTTGATACCAAATGGAGAATGCCGATATTGCTACCTCAGTGTTTGGCATGTATCCAGCAAGTAAGATCAGAACAGCATAGTACCATAGGTCCATAGCTCCAAGCTACACAAAAAGATGGTTAAACAAGATGTTATTTAACTGCATTCCACATTAAATTTGTTGAAAAATAGCTGCAATCAAATAACATTTACTGTACGTCACAAAAGACTTACCAGAGGATATTGAGAGCTTTATGATAGGAACAAGATCCTTAAAAGCAGCAACTGTGAATCCTTTCCAAGAATCTGGACACCATCCTCCAAAAATGTATATAAATTCTCCGATCATAAGAAACCACGAAGAAATCGAGAGTGCAATCATGGCACCCGAGACTCCCATGTTCAGCTTATACACAAAAAGTATTGACAAAAGTATATGGATGACGAATTGAAAAGACGAAAGCATTAAAGCTCAATTGTCAAGCCATGTAACCAGGTTAAATAGTTCGACTTTTTAAGATGGCAGATCCATGTCAACCATTAAAGCTCAAGTGTCAAGCCATGTAACCAGGTTAAGCGACGTAATCCCTCACCTCACTCGACCACCACCTCAGCCTCCACCTTGCAAGGCCACATGGGACGGAAAAATACAAGTCAACTAGTTCTGCTATCTTAAATAGTGGAATCACCAGAAACATTGCAACCTATTTCATACACACCATAAACCATTATAAATTCATGAAAAAGACAAATAAAACCCTAATTTTCAAAAAAAAAAAAAAAACAAGCAAGTCGTAAACTAGGGCATCAATTCTCCATACAAAACAATGAAACCCGAATCAGATTCAATACACAACAAAACACATAATTCATCATGAGCAAACAAAAACCTTCACCTTAAAAGCAACCTAATAAAAAAATACAGGGCACTAACCAAAACAAAATAAAGCACTAAAAATAATTCATAATTCACCTTAAAAATACATGAACCATCTAAAAGTAAAATTCAGGAACAAAATAAAATACCCAAAAACCTACCTGAAAACCTAATTCAATAAACCAAAACCAAATAAAAACAAAACTAAAAAAAAAACTAATTACAACAGTGCAAAAGCACTAACCAAATATATGACGGTGCTACCTCAAGGCAACCACCGTATACCTACAACTGCACACAATCCACACCTATAACAAAATCAATCCTCAGTTCAGTGACGAAAACAAGCACAGCAAAAGGATATAAACAATCAACAAATAAAGATGAAAACAAGCACCGTAAAAAAGAGAAAAATGAAACAATCCTGCAGGTGCAGCGGCGGCTGTGGAGCAGCGAGGAGGTGACTGCAGGTTCTGGTGTTGGCGAGCTGTATCCGGAGGGTGGTGGTGGCCGGTTAACTGCAGATTGTTCTAGTGGTGGTGGCGTCGTAGGGTTGGGGGAGGCAGGTGAACGATTTGGGGGGGGGGGGGAAATGGGAGAATGGTTGCCCGCTAAAGGTTTTATTCACCTTTAAGGGATGATAAAAGCTGGGCCGTCGGATTGCTTTCAGATCAATGGTCAGGGAGTAATTCTCAAAAGTTGGACACGGATAGGCTTTTAGTGGCGACAATTTCGAAGTCGCCCCTAAAGATGTCGCCGGTATTGACCTATGTTTCTTGTAGTGCCCCCTGGGGCTCGGCTCGGCACAACCGGCCACCCACAGCCGGGGTAGCCGGACCACTTTCTCCTCTTGCCTCTCACATATACCTATACATACACACATATATATACATAAAGGGGTTCATCCCCCACCCCCCTAGGTCCATCCCCTCCAAGCCACTCCTACGTGGCGCCTACGTGGCGGCTCATCCCCTCCAAGCCCATCCTCTCCATACCCTTTAGTCTTATTACTGTTTTGGTCACCCCTGAAGTAATATTACTGCAGCAAATGCAGCAACCAACAGTAATAATAATGCTGTTATGGAACAAATGCAGCAACCTACAGTAATAATAATGGCTGTTGAATGGACTTTTCAGTACTTCTCACAAACAAGTTCATTTCTCCTCACATAGCCCCTTGACCAATTACCTTTGCCCCATTCGTGATTCGACTGCGATACAAACCCTTTTAAACAGTCACAAATAGGAGATTTTTCGCTTGTGCAAATTGCGAAAGCACCACAAACTCCATAAACATCACATGGATTAAGTCAGTGGCGGATCTAGGATTCCGACCAAACGGGAACGTTTTATAAATAGGCGGTAACGAAATCGAAAAAACGTCAAATTTTTCCAAAATTTACACTAAAAACGTCAAAAATTTTCCGACCAAGCGGTAGCGGAGGCTCCCCCTTGATCAATGGTAGATCCGCCCCTGGATTAAGTGGTACTTCTAAGTAAGAATCCCACATGCTACTTCCATCATCCCAGCGGTTCAGCTGAAACACACTATGAGGCTGTAAATATAGCCATCAGGTAACAGATGTGTTTAAAAGGTTAATGGTGAGATATGCTCCTTCTTGTGAGTTCCCTGGCATGAGACTTGTGAACCCAGCAATCTGGTCATGTATACCTATGAACTTCCCTCCATCCCAGGGCCCACCTCTCCAGTTTGGCTTAGAATTACGCCATATGAATAGGGGTATGATAAATACACCCAATATATGGATTAATATACTAATTAGTCAACATTAGTAATGATTAAGTACTTTATTACATTATTTTATTATAAAAGTCAAAAGTAAAAATTATGTTTTTATGTTATTTTATTTATAATACTTTTGTTACTTTTTATAGAGTTTTCTCCCAAAATCAAAAAAATATTTACCAAAATGTTGGTGTTGGGAAACTATTTACCAAAATAGAGTTTTTAAATATTTATTTATTACTCTCCCCTAATCTCATTGAATAACTCTAATTTATTAAATAATTAATGTTTTAATCATGGTAATATTTGGTCTCTAACCTAAATTAATTTTTATGTGAATCTTAAAATATTTTTTCTTGATCTAGTCTACATTGAAAAACAAACTTGTTCTAAAAATCAGTATTTAATGTGATATTCAATAATTTCACTGTTACCCTCTTAATCTTAACCAATGTTGTTATCTTTTTCTTTCTAAAGAAATATCCTATATTGTGTTATTTATAATGAAAACATAAGTTACTGGAAATTAAAAATATTCAGTTTTTATATTTAATATATATAATTATGAGGACTATCGTTAGTAGAATCAGGGTTTTTTTCTGTTATTATATACAATTTTTTTAGTTTTTCAAGATAGTTTTTTTTTTTCTTTCAAAGTAAGTTTGTTAATTTTCTTTAAAGTTCTTAGAAAAATTAGTTAGGTTAGAATTTTTTTTTATTTTACCCAATGAGTACAGAGTGAGAAACAAATTGATCTTTTAAAACACCATTTTATAAAAATTGTTTTAACAATTTTTGAAATTACTTTTATTTCTCCTTTTTAATCATGTCATTGCAATTTTTGAAATTACTTTTAATAATTGTTAGTTTATAAAAAATTGTTCCATTGACCATGAAAGTTACTTTATGAAAACTTAAAATTAATTTGAAAAGTTAACTGAAATGGTGCTAACTTATAGGAAAAAGTAAAAGGAAATTGACTTTTAGGGTGTATTTAACAATACCCTATGAATATTTGTGGTGGCTACTCCGCTGAAAGTCCAACAACAAAATTTCTAGGTGTTGGATCATCATCGCTTTTCCACGATGACAGTAAATGTTTACCTTGGTAATGTGCAATTTTCGCCATTATCAATGGCCTATATGTGCAGGCTTTTCACCTTTTCGCCATTATAAATGGCAATTTTCACCTTTTCGCCATTATAAATGGCAATCTTGTAGGCTTTTCTGGCGAATGGTGCAGACTTTTTAAATTTTGGCCATTCTTAATGGCTATATGTTCAGACCCTTTACTTTTCGCCATTCTTAATGGCTATATGTTCAGAATTTCGCCATTGGGAATGGAAATGGTACTAAATGTCTCCTGCAACTCTGAACATTCCCTGCATAAAGCTGAAAAGGCTACAAGAATGGAAAAAATCGCCATTCACAATGGCTATTGCATCATGTGTGAAATATTTTTGCATGTAGCATTACTTGTGATTATGTTTTTGAAAGAAGCATTACTTTGGTAAAAAACTCTAATTCTTAGGCAATGGCTTTTAACATTTAGAACATTCACATCTCAAAACCAACCAATCAGGAAATGCCAAATAGGCAAAGTCGACCAGAGGTTGGAATTTATCCGGCACAAAAATGTCTTGGTCCACAAATCATCAATCTAATAATTATAGATGTATAGCGTCGGCTGGTAAAGGGGTCGGCTCTATATTAGCCGATAAAAAAGAAAAGAAAACAATGAGCATATCCAGTGGCGGACCCAAGAATTTTTCCATGGGGGTGCGAAACATTTTTAAAAATTTTAGGCCCCTAGGTATATAAGTAAAAAAATCGGTTCGTATCGGGTCGGTTCGGGTCGGGTCATGTAAAACAAAAGAAATTGCGCCATAACGTCCCTACTCATGGTTTCTATCACAAACAAATTGATGCATAAGTTTATTGCTCCATAAAATAATGTTTCAATTTTAATTTTCAACCCTAGAAATCGTGTGTAATCACCCTAAAAATTATCTAAACAACATAATCACCCTAAAAATCATCTAAACAACCATAAACATCGTCAAAACACATGAAATTTCAAACCTATTTAAGAATTTTGTTACCCTTTGGTGTCGGACGGCGGTGGTTCGCGGCTGCTGATGACGTGCTGTTGTGGTCGATGATCGCTTGTAGGAGACGACCCAAGAGAGGGAGGGCGGGATGAATTCTAAGGGACTATTGGGCTTATTTTAATTATTATACTTTGAACTTAGGTTGAGTTTGGTTAATGGGCTAGTAATTAGTGGGCTAATTATGTTTAATGAAATAGTGGGTTAAGGTATTGGGTATTTGGGTTAAGTTGGGTAGTATAAGTTTATATAATTTAGATAGTTTTTTTAATTAGAGTTTACTAAAAAATTTAAAATATAAATCGAAAACATTTTTTACCTAAGGTGTGTGGACGAAAAATTCCAAGGGGTGCAGATGAAAAAATTCAAGGGGTGCGGACGAAAAAATCCAAAGGGTGCAGACGAGATTTTCAACGGAAAATAGCACTAAAATTTTTTTTCCCGGGGGTGCGCCCGCACACCTTAGGCTATATGTATGTCCGCCCTTGAGCATATCTTATCCGGTAGAAAAGGTGACAGCTCCATGTTAGCCGACACTATAAAATGAAGCAGCTAAATCTTGGTCGTGACCTTTAGTCGCCAGTTAAGATAGAGCCATCAATTAACAAATTTAATTATTAGATTGGTTGTTTTATAGACATGTTGTACTTTTTATAGATTATAGTGTCGATTTTTGTTAATATTTTGGGTCAACGTTCCTATTTTAGGGAATTTCGTGTAATTTTTTCATGTTTTGATGATCACTCGCCTAACATAAGTTTCCTGCACTGTTAAGCTTGATCAAGAAGGGGGTGCACCTATTGATATGAGCATGCAAAAATTAGACAAAAATGGTTTTACTACAACCGAGCATCTAGGTCGTGAATGGAGCTTTGTATCTCCTTGTCTGGTAAAAGGTAGTCTTACAATCAAGGAAAGTCCAAATAACAAAAAGGTATAAACATAAATTTTTAATTTGCGGTCTCGAATGGGTCATGTTAGGGTTGGACAGTCCAATCCGAATATACTCATCGAAAACTTGTGTTTGACATAAGCAAGACTCATTTAGAGTTAAAGTTCATGTCATATTTTTTTTTTGGTCAAAAATTTCATTTCATAATCGGTGGTTTATTCATTTAATTTGAATGTTTCAGGGAAAATTAGTACAAAAGCCACCTCGAAAGCATCTACTTATCTTTTTTTGTACTCCAGTGAGTCCGGGTAAAAGTAGATTAATAGTTGTTGGCCCAAGAAACTATAGTCTTTGGATAGATCCATTTCTTTCAAGATGGATGAACCATGTTATGATAAATCTGATTGTTGATTCGGATATGTGTCTTTTACGGGTTCAGGTAAAACTATCCCAACCCTGATTTTGGAATAAATTGTCATTTTAGTCTCTGAGGTTTGGCTAAAATTGACACTTTAGTCCAAATAGTTTTTTTCTTGCCATTTTAGTCCAATTAGTTTTGTTTTCTGCCATTTTAGTCCAATTAGTTTTGTTTTCTGCCATTTTAGTCCCTGACTTTTGTCATCTTTTGCAATGGGTTGATGACGTGGGTGGCAGAAAAGTGGCCAGTGGTGGTGGAAATGGTGGGTGGTGATGGTGGTGGGGTGGGTGGGTGGTGACGGTGCAGGCAGGTGGTGACGATGATAGAAGGTTGTGATGGGGTGGGTGGTGGGAGGTGGTGGTCAATGAAAATGACAAAAGTCAGGGACTAAAATGGCAGAAAACAAAATTATTCAGACTAAAATGATAAAAAAAACTATCTAAACTAAAATGTCAATTTTGGTCAAATCACATAGACTACAATCGCAATTTACTCCTGATTTTGATTTAAATTGCGGTATTCGAATTTTTTAAAGATTATTATGAAACTTGTAGGAGGAGAAGTTGATGGAGGTAGGTCCTTCAAATTGGCAAAAAGCCTGCTTTGTGCCAGCAAAGGCAGATACTAATGTGGTGGCATTTAGAAAATGGCTAAAGAAATATGCAAATGGTCAAATCAATTGGGGTACCAAATTTAATGGATCTCTTCTACCCACCCTTCCTAGAGAACAACTGATGGACAGGTTTATTTATTTATTGGCATAAACTTCAACAACAATGAGTTTTATTTGCTCTCTAAATGATTTGTTTTTTAGGTACTGGAGCCATGTGGTGCATTGTAGTAGTTGCAATGGTGTATATAAATGTTTAAATATATTCAAGATCTCTCTTCAAGTGTTTTCAATTGCTTCATTGGCTATTATGGCTACAACCAAATCAGGGATGATATTAATTGCCGGAAGAAATACACTCGCAGCTGCTTCAGTTTTGTGCTTTGTGGGATCAAAATGGTTGTCACATTTCATTTACAAAATCTTCCATTTTCATGACTATAATCATGCCTTTAAATGATTGTTTTCATGTAATATTATTATTAGTAAGTTTATTTTGGTGTGATTACTTGTTATAAATAAAATGTTTGAGTATCTTAAATTGTTGTCGTTGTTGCATCACGTGGGTTTCCTACTAGTATACCAGGGCTGGCCCGAAGGGTGTGCGGGATGGGCGACGGCTCAGGGCCCAAACCCATCGGAGGCCCAATTTTTTTTTATTTTTTTAGAGTTAACTTCTGTTTTGCTCCCTATGGTTTTGATTTTAACGGTTTTGTCCCAAACCTTTAAAAATAGCCATTTTCCTACCTGATGTTTCGATTTTGTCTCTGGTTTGCTCCAAGGCTCTAACTCAGTTAAAATTTTCAATTTAAGGTAGGGGCATTTCGGTAACTTTACTAATAAAAGCAAGGGCATTTTCATCTTTTCATATATAATATCTCTATATGTTTTTTTAAAACATTCACTTACCACAGCTGACTACCATGGTCTGCAACCAACACTAATAGCCACCATAACCTATCACCAACACCATAAATCACCTACCACCAAAAACAACATACACCACCACACTAACAAGATGGAACAATCACAGATCTAAACCACATCGCAACTCAAGATCATCATCCTTAAACCCTCTCTCCCCAAACCAGATCTGGATCCACAAACTCGATTTGAAACTACAACATCTTCAAGCGACGGCGGCATTCTACAACTCGATCTAGATCCACAAAATCCACACGAGATCAAAAACTCGACCTACAAACGAGATTTGAAACCATAAACTCGAATATGATTTGAAACCCTAGACAAGATTTGACCGGAAATCACTACAAACGTTGGCCGATTACAAGATTTTCAAGAGGCGGCGGTGGTGGTTGGGTACGATGACTTTAGCGGTGGTTAACTTCAACGACAGTCATGGTAGTGGTGGTGAGGTCCGACAGCAGAGGGGAGGGGTAACGATGACGTGATGGTGGTGGTGGTGGTCTGTTAGCAGAAGGGAAGGGGTGGTGATGACGTGCTGGCGGTGGTGGTGATCTGTTAGCAGCAGAAAGGGAGGGGTGGGTGGTGATGATGTCTGGTGGTGGTGGTATGTTAGCTGGAGTGGAGGTTTGACAGTGAATGGTGATTTTAGATGTTAGTGATATGTATGACGAATAAATAATTAGAATTATAATATCAATAAAATACAAAAACAAAATTAAGGAATAAATAAAATTAAATACTTGTATCAGTAAAATTACCAAAATACCCCTACCTTAAATTGAAATTTTAACTGAGTTAGAGCCTTGGAGTAAACTGGAGACAAGATCCCCTTCTTTAACTAAGAAATTTACAAATTTACCCATTTTGATTTATTTTATTAAAAATAATATATATAATGACTATTTTACCCTTAGTTTTACTAAAACTTAAAAAAATTGGATATTTACCCATTTTTACTAGTTTTTGTGTCTCTTTCACAGTAGTTGTCTACATTTCGCTATTTAGTTTATTTCGTTTCTTGCGTCTTTACTAAGTTATTTCAGTTTACGTTTTTTGATTATTTCATGAGCTAGAAATATGAATTCGTTGTTTGTATATGTGTAACCTTAGACGCGAAACTTGCCAAAACGACATGGTTTCGATAAAACATCCCTACGAAGTAAAAAAGAAAGAAAAAACACATCGCGACTCTTAGTTGCGTTCATTTGACCCTTCTCACTCATTTTCTCCCATCCATAAGTCTCCCAAGACGATGATACGATGCAGCATGGTGAATACCTAAATTGAAGCAACTGATCAAATTTGCAATCTTAGCAAAGTGATGATCTGATGCATAGGCAATACCTGATTCAGATAAACCCCTTTTTGCCTTGTTTAATTGTTCATCTTCTTAAAAAATGATCCAATCGTTTGACTTTTGAAATTAATTAATTTATTGTATTCAATTTTAAGAAATTGAATCATGGCTACTAAAGTCTAAAACTATGGAATCGGATTAAATTATACATTATGAGTAAAAAAAATATCATACTCAAACAAACTATAGAATGAAAAAAGGGTATCAAAAACAAACTATGGAATGAAAAAAAGGTATCAAAACAGATTCCTTATCAAACAATATGTAAGGAGGAGGAGAACGAACATTATCAAAATTGTAATCACACATGCGATTGCAATATGTAATCACAGACTAAAAGGGAATCACACATTGCTATTGCAATCTGTAATCACAGCCTAACAAACCCTAACCACTAAACAATCTGTAAGGAGGAGAACGAACACTCGGGGCCGACTAAGAACCAATCGATTATAGTTGAATCGACGAACCAAATGAGAACGATAGGGATACTTAAATCGCCGGAGAAGGATCAATGGGAAGGACATTTCAATCGCCAGAGAAGGACAACCACATGAGAGTGGAGTAATCGTCGAGAGAGAGGAGGAGAACGAATGGCAATTCCAGTGTATACTTGAAAAGGGCAGTTTAGTCATACTAAAAAAGAATAATTAGGTAGGTGAAGAAACACTGAACTAATTAGGCAACTAATCAGTTTGGTTTATGCTTCTACCATAGTGGTTAATCTTCTAATGAATTATCTGAGCTCCGACTTGATGCTTGATCCTGCAAAACAGAACACCGTCACTCGTCAAGAGGGGAATGTGGGGGTTTCCCTCTTAACCGGGCTCCGGCGTGAGAATAAGCGACTGCTTTGGGAGGATAATTAAGTGCTAAGAATGAGAGTAGAGGGAATAGAATGTTTAACCTGTGGAGTGCGGTCTCTATTTATAGTCGGAGAGGTGTAAGAGGATATGGGCTGATGGGCCTTGGGCCGGTAATTGGCAACATAATGGATATGCTCTTTGTCTCACTGGAGTCGACCGTTTAGTGGCTTCTAGAAGCTATTCGGCGCTGGCGCGCCCTGATTGGAGCCACGTGTCATTGTTGTCGGCCCTGTCGTCCTTCTGCCATCAACAGACAAGTGGAGATCGTGGGACAGATGTCTCCGTCCTCTGATTGGTGCCACGTAGACGTCCTTGAGTACTTCTCGTCAGACGACCGTGGCGCACGATTGAACAGAGCCTGCTGGATGCTCATTAGCTCTTTTTCTCTGCCACTTGTACCTTGTGTACTACCTGGAGCAGCTTTGCGCTGCTTCCTTGTGTGATTCTTGCTGAGCACGTAACTGACTTGCACGGGGTTTGGGGTTGACTGTGTGCTCCTTCAGTATGCTAAGTGCTGTTATCGGAGCTTCTTGTCGACTAACCCTCGCGCGTCGTAGAACAGGAGATGGGGTAACTCGCGCGAGGCTCATGGTAGGAAGTTTATTGAATAAGGAGTATGGTTCCTCGCGCAACCTTGACGGAGGTTTGCGCGGCGTTTTTGGGACCATACCCCTTCAAGTCCCCCCAGTCCAGTGCTGCACCATGCGCAAGGCAAGTGGTTGGAGCTCTGGACTTAGAAAATAAAAGTTGAAGAAAATGCTTCCTGGATTCGGGCGGACGTGGCGCGTGTAGGCTTTATTGGTTACAACGGCGCGACTGCCAGGCTTGGTTCTAGGTGGGTTATTGCTTTTCATGAATAGGCGCGAAGGGTTGTTAAGGCATTGCTACACTGCGCGGCCTTGGTAGCTTTTGCATGAAGCTAGTTTTAATTTATGGCGGGAAAAACTTCGAAATTTGAACTCTGACAAGTTGGTGAGAAACGTCGTTGATGGTGACGTTTGAGTTGACCTGTTACACGGCTGTCGTCAGGTTTTCCTGACGGTTCGGCTTTCCGTCAGGCGAGTGAGGCCCACGCGCGCGTGGTAACCGTCACTCCGGGATTCCCTCCCTACGTGTCATCTTCTGATTGGTCACGTGCGCGGCGATCGCGGCACGTTTACCCATCGCATTAAATGCGATGGGTATATATATCCGAAGAGATGTGAGAGGTTATCACTTCTCTCTTCTACTATTACTATCCTTCTCTCGTTTCGTGTCTTTTTCTCTTCAAGTCTACAAAGTTTGTAGCAGATCTTCAAGATCTTTCTTCGAATCTTCAAAGTTTGTAGCAGATCTTCAAGAACCTTTCTTCGTATCTTCAAGTTTTTCAATAAAAACTTGAATCTTCTATTACTATGGCTGAAGAACATCGAGAGGATATTCCTGGGGAGGAGGGCCCTGTTCCCGTTCTCTGGTGGGATCCGGGTCTATTTGAGCAGATCACGAGGAGTTTCCGGTTTCCACCGGAGTGGGACGCTAAGTACCCCGGCCAAAACCAGACGGCTGCTGATGCACCATCGGGGTATATCACGTTGTTCGAAGACTTCTTTCATCAAGGTAATTTCCGGCTACCGGCGACCAGTTTTATGGCCCATATTCTGCAGTTCTATGGGTTTCATATATCACAGTTGAGCCCTCCCGGTATGGTCCGGGTTCGTCACTTTGAGTTCTTGTGTTGGTCACATGGTATTGAGCCGATGGTTGACAAGTTTAGGGTATTCTATTAGCTAATAAAAAACATGGGCTTCTATTCGTTTGCCAGTCGGGGTGCTGCAAAAAAGATACTTCTGAACCCCCCCAAGAGTTTTCATGACTGGAAGCCGAAGTTCTTTTATATTCGTGAAGAGGTGATACCGATCGCCATGACTTTTCGCGCGTGGTCAGAACCAATTTTGAAGGAGGATTTGGCGATCCCCAAGAATGACGCTTGGTACAAGAAGCTTACTTCTACTCCAAACCGGGTGTTTGGAGAAAATGTCTTGGTGGCGGCGCGCATGAGTGACCAATGGCCAGCTGATAGTAAAGACGTTCCGGTTCTGATGTTCAACGATAGAGGTTATTAATTTACTTAGCCTTTTTGACTTCTTTTTTCGTAACTGTTGTTTATTTACGTACTTTGTTGTGTAGAGGCGCAACTGTTCCAAGCTGCATTCCCCACTTTTGGTGGTTCTATGAGTGTGCGCCCCCTCCAGGCTGGGGAGGAGTATTGGTACCACCAGATTAGGGGTAATTTCATGTACCCGGTTGCTGATGCATTTGCCTCGCCGCCTACTGCAACCGAAGGTGCGCAAATACCTAAACCTCGTCCTTTCCGCTCTGTGACTTCTGCTGGGAAAGAGGTTGTCTATCTTTCCAGCGAGGAGTCTGTAGGGTCGTCGAACGGAGAGCTAAGTCCGTGGTCTAACATCTTTGCAGGTGTGTTGCGCGACCTGGGCATTGACCCTGAAGATAAGAAGAAAAAACCTTTGAGGAAGAAGAAGGTAGGCAACTTAAATCCTGAGTTGACTAGTAAGGGGGCTGGGAGTAGTCGCGCAACCGCTGGTGCTGCTGGTAAAGGTACTCTTCGCCTTCGACAGAGTGACTTAAAAGATTATGTGATAATTAGTGATTCACTTGAAGGCTTGTCGCGCGCAGCCGAGAAGAAGACTGGAGCAGGTGGTTCAAAGAGCTCTGGTAGCGCGAGTTCTCGTAACCCTGATGCTGGTGCTACTCCCTCTACTGCTGCGCATGAGGAAGAGGAAGAGGAGGAAGAAGAAGAGGAGGTTACTGAAAAGCTGATCAGCAGAAAAAGAAGTAGGAGCGAGACCACAACTGGTGTGGCTTCTGCGTCGGTAGCTGGCGCGATTCCCTTGATTGGGAGAACGAGCAACTTGCGTTCTCTCTATAAATTCTCTCCTGGTAAATTCTTGCCTTATTCTTCCTTTGTTACTTTCCTTTCTTAACCACTTGGTTTCTGCAGAGACCAAGAAGACCACCCCTGAGAAGGGTGTTAAGTTTACCGAGCCAGAGCCAAAGAGGCCAAAGATTACCATTAAATCTTCCAAGACTGTTGGGGCTGAGTCTGCCAAGGAGAAAAATGTCGCTGAGGGGGATAAGGCGAAGGCTGCTAAAGAGAAGAGAAGGGTTGAGGAGCGTCGGAAGAAGGTTGGGGAAGAGAAGAAAAGGAAAGCTGAGGAAGATAAAAAGGCTGAGGAGGCGAAGAGGAAGAGAGCCGCTGATATGGAGAAGGAGAAGGAGAGGAAGAAAGCTGTGGAAAAAGGCAACGATGATCAGGAGTTGTGATCACCACGGGGCCTGAGAAGCCTCATCAAGAGAGGAGAAAAGAGCCTGAGTTTGAGAAACCTATCCACCCCACGCATACTGAGGTCCCTGATCGCACCAAGGTAACTTCTGCCAGGGGATCAGGCCGGTATGTTTCTAGCGACGCGAGCTCTGGTGGGGCTGGGGGTTACAACCCACAAGTTATTGGGGCGAAGGATACCCTTGGTGATATCTATTATAAAAGTTATACTGAAGAGGAACGTGGTAATGCCCCTCACCAAGCTCCCTGGGGTTTGAAGCAAAGGGACACCTTTCAAGAGTTTGGTCCTTGTCGTGATTGGTTCTAAATTCATTTACTCCTGGTGAGGTCAATCGGCAGAGGGCGAAGACTCATGAAGGGCTATATCGCACTTATGTGATCGGGGAGGCCAATACTCGCGCTGTTAATCATCAAATAGTTCGTGAGTGGCGAACGATGGTTAGGGAGCGGGCGGATTGGGAGAGTTACCGCGAGCGAATGTTGAAGCGCATTAACGAGTTTGAGAAGTCAAAAGCCGCTTTTGATGAAGAGAAGGCAAAGTTCGATGCTGACAAGAAAGCGGAGGAATGGGGGCGTGAGGGCCTGAAAAACAAACTTCAAGCTGCTGAGCAGCAACTGGCTAAGGAGAAAGCCGAGTTCAAGCGCATATGTGAGAAAGACAATGAACGCGCGTTCGCGGCTCGTAACAAGATTGTCGACCTTGAAGCCAAGGTTGTTGAGCTTACTGCGAAGGTTGAGGATGCGCAAGCTGCGCAGGCTGCTAAGGAGCAGACTGAGGTTTGTAAAACTTACTCCCTTTCCTTCTGTGCTCTATTTGCAAAATAGCCTAAGTCCTTTGTCGCTTTTTAGGTTGAGTTGGCTTATGTGAAGTTGTAGCTGTCAAACAAAGACAAGGATCTGCGGGCCAAGGATGTCGAGATCGCTGAACTGAAACGCCGCCTGAATGATCAGGTTGATAAATGCGAATCCTTGGAGATCGATCTTGCAGCGGAGAAAGTTAAAGCTGCCACTGCTGAGGAAGCGCGTGATGTTAGTACTGCCGCCCTTAATGTAGCTCAGACTAACTACTCTGAAGCTCAAGGCATCGTTGATACGCTTGTCTCTGAGGCCGAGTCGATGCGAAGCCGCGGAGTAGTGTTGGTATGCTATTCTCTTGTCCTTTGGAAGTTGTGTTAAGGAGTTGTTTTTAATGTGCATTTTCCCTTGTAGGTTGCCAACTCTGTCCTTAATGCTGGAGAGTTAGATCGCGCTGTTGCTGCTTTGACAGATGCCGCACGCGCAGTTGGTCATCGAGGAGGGTATCTGGAATGTGCGCAACATGTTGAAGAGGTGTTTGGACAGGAGTTTGACGTGAGTCATTGCTCGGTGACTAACCAGGCTATTGCCGAGTTGACACGTGCTGAAAATGCTTATGATAACCTATCACTGCCTGTGATGGACTTAGTCGCGAAGGCTCTAGAGCATGACGACTGGTGTCAGCGCCTCAAGGCCATTCTCGACCCACCGATAACTGTTGAACTATCAGATGAGGAGGAGCCAGCTGGTGATGATGGTGGAAACGATGGTGATGACGGTGGAAACGATGGTGATGACGATGATGAAGGCGATCAACGTGATGGTAGTGATGAATTTGAATAGGCTCTGTCGACAGGCTTTGTGCCTTGTAATTTTGTTTGTTTTGAATGTAAACTTTTGCGCGGTCGCGCTTGTTTTAGATTGAATGAATGTTATTTGTTCTTTCCCGTTACAATTATTGCACTGTTGTTAGAAACTTTGGTTAAGTTAGCTCGAATAAATGGAAGTGTCTCTCATATGAGTGCAATTGCCCGGTCTCGCGCTTTGTTCGCGGAGGACCTTGGAGGCGTTCCCATTTGAGGGCTCGTAAGTTACTGGAGTGTTTTCGTGCTAATCAGAAGTTTAACATGCATTTGTAACGAAAGAAGTTATGGAAAACATGTCGTATGCTTTCATTGACTTGGAAACAGGTGCTTAGGCCAACATACATTAATTGTAAAGGGCGCGTAGCCAACATAGGAAAGTAAAAGGCGCAAGGCCGAGAATAATTACATATAGCATTTGCGCAGTTGTTGCGCATTCCACGTTCGCGGTATGATGTGACCATCTAGGGTGCGTAACTTGTAAGCCCCTTTGCCCAGCACCTCGTGAACCAAGTATGGGCCTTCCCATTTGGGTGCTAGTTTCCCTGGGCGTTCAGCATTTGACGCTTCGTTGTCTCGGAAGACATATTCTCCTGGTGTGAAGGTACAAATGCGGACTCTTGCATTGTAGTACCTTTCTAGTTGTGTTTTGTACTTGGCTTCTCTAATTCACGCGATTTCGCGCCTTTCTTCTAGCAAATCCAAGTCAAGACGTCGCTCTACCTCGTTGTCGATTGCGTTGACTACTGTCAAGCGCGGAGAGGGCAGGCCAACTTCCGCCGAGATAACCGCTTCTGAGCCATAGACTAGGCTAAAAGGGGTTTCGCTGGTACTTGTCTTTGGCATGGTTCGGTGAGCCCACAAGCTACTCGGGAGCTCATCCACCAAGCCTCTTCGCTTTGTACCCAGTCGGGCCTTTATCCCATCGACGATACACTTGTTCACGCTTTCCACCTGCCCATTGCCTTGAGGGTGTGCAACGGAGGAGAAAGTGTGTTCGATTTTCATCTATTTCATCCACTTCTGGAGGTCTTCAGATGCAAAGTTGGTGCCGTTGTCGGTTACAATCTTGAGTGGTAGGCCAAATCTGCAAATGATGTGTTCCCAAATGAACTTGCGCACCATCATAGCTGTAGTTGAAGCGAGAGCTTTGGCCTCCACTGTAACGCCCTGCGTTTTCATAATTTCCCTATTTAGAAACCATTGCTTGGATTTCTATTTTTGGAAACTTTGTATTCTTGTAATCGTTCCTTTCCTTGTAATCATTATCAAACCGAGACTTGGATCATTAATGAAGCTTGTATTTTGTTACATTTATGTTATACACACTCTATGTATGCTCGTATGTTCGATTTGGTGAATCAATCGATGTTTAATCATTATTCTTGGAAACTATGTGTGAAACTTGTAATTAATCTAAACTTATGCATTGAACGTCCTTTGAACGAGAACGATACTTGGTTATGACATTTATACGCTTAAACATACTTTGGTTATGATCATCATGCTTAACTACACCTTATACTATGCTTTTATATCAAAACAAGTCCCTAAACTCTCAACTTTGCACCTAAAGGAACCAAATGTAAACTTCAGGGGCCTAAGTGTAATAAAACAAAAGTTCTGGAAACCCTACCCGCCGCGTGACGCGAGGGGGCTTGGCGTCACGCGAGCCCCCTGTTTCGGCAGACTTGTGTTTCTTTGAGCTGTTGTGCACGAAATCCAATCCTCTAAACTCACCCAATCACCTTTAATCCACCTCTAATCACCTCCAATCACCTTCTAACTCATTCATTATAAATACCCACCTTCTCCAACCCATTTGACACTTTCACAACTCTCTAATCTTCACTAAAACACTCTCAAATCAGCAGAAAATCTGAGTTTGGACAGCTTCTTGCATCTTTACTAAAGTGAGTGTAACTCACTCATTTCTTAACTAAATCACTTGGTTCTTCTTCCTAATGCTTCATTATGTCCTTAGGTTTGAATCCTTGGTTTTTCCTTGGAAGAATCATGCTTGGATTTGCCTTAAAATGGACCAAAACTTTCTGTTTTATATTTTATTTTCAACAACTTGTTATTTCTTATCAAACTTGAGTTTACTCATCTCATTCCTATGTCCTAATGCTTACAACACTTTTGTGGTTGGTTAAGATTAAAAACAAGGTTGAGACATTCAATTATCAGAGGATTAAACCTCATAAACATTGTGTTTTGTCTAGGGTTTTAACCCACAAATCATGTCAAACTTAAGCTTTGATACATGAGTGATTATGGAACAACTTGGGTTGTTCCAAACATAAAATCCTCACATGGTTTGATGATTTCTAATAGTTAGTTTACTTAATGTACTTGTTATAACCTTAGTTCATGACCCTCCTTGGTTGTTTTTACATCAAGTGTAGTGGTGAACATCAAAGGGGTACCTAAATGGAAGCTTGTCTTCCTACCCCATACGTGACATCTATGACCCATCTTGAGGTACCTAAATGAAGAATAAATCTTCTACCTCTTACTTGAATACTTAAAATATATATATCCTACAAGTTAAATAATATATATGTACATACACATCTTTGATAATCATCTAAGGACCTAAAACCTTGTCATGATTCTTATGAGTGTTCCACTCATGAAATCACTAAGACCCTTGTGGTTACCAAGTGTCATGCAAGTGTTGAAGGGAAGATGAATACTTTGATATTATATTCTATTACATTTTCATGTTACTTAAATTCCGAATCTTCCGAATCCCCCAAACTCATACACTTTGTTTCTTTGTGTAGAGGAACAAGGTGCTCCAACTAGCTAAACCACCAACTTACTCTCGGACCTCAAGCTAAAGACTTGCAAACCGTGAGTATACTCGTATTTCCCCCTTTTTACTTTTACCACTTTTGGGGTGTAACATGTTTACCTATTGAAAACTTACACATGAACCTTTTGTTAAACACATGAACGTTCCTATAACATGCTTGTATACGTGATGGCTTGATACTTTAAACTTGGGTTATTCTTATGTGTTGAACTTATCATTAACTTCGTACGAGCCAAACCTTGACATATGTAGCGCTATAGGATTAACGACCCGCCCGTAAACTTGAGGTTATGTCTTGAGCATATTGCGTTTTCTTGGTTTGATATGTTAGACACATGCCATATTTAATGTTTATCTTGAATCATATGCTTGCCATGAGGAATTGTTCACACTTTTTATCTTATGCTATGTACGTACCAAACTTGTATACTCGCCTTTGCTTTTGCATTGAATTGTATTTTTAAACATGTTACAGGTTGATGATGATGAAATGAAAACGGATAGCAAAGATGCCTAGATACTCACTTAGACGTTTAGGTTTAAAGTGTTGTATCAATTTTGTTTATGTTATGTTGAACAATGTTGTTATTTGCTTTTCTTGTAATGTTTTTGACAATTTATTTTGGAAATGAAATTTGGATTATTAAATTATTGTCACAAATAGCGTTATGATGTCTCGAGCAATCTTCACACTTCGTCTCATCCCGATGTTTCCGCCATTGGTTGGGGTGTGACAGATTGGTATCAGAGCCATAACTATAGGGAATTAGGAAAATTGCCATGCTTTTGCCCTAGTCTATAGTTTTAGGAACTTTGTCTCTTATTTGTTGTTTAAAACATTTGTGCTCTACCTTACATGCTTCCTAGCTACAATTCTTGTTATTAAACTTATGCGCCTTTCCTAAGGCTAACACGAATACACTTATGCTATTTTATACTCTTGTAACATCAACGAGACAACTTTACCAAAATAGGCGTGAAACCCACAATTTGGTAAACGACTCTCACTCTACCTTTAATCTATTTTTGCACGAAATTTCACCATTAAGCTAGGAGTGACATCCACAACTTAATGGTAATTTCCATTTCAACTCTAGTGGACCCTTGTCAAAGTGTCAAAATTTTATTTTGGCCGACAAGTACCAACCACCTTTAGGGTACGAAATCGTCAAGTTAGGGGTGAAACCCGCATCTTGTCGATTAAGTCCCATTCCTTGATTTTCATTCTCGCCAAAGTCCCGAATGTTCCAATCATTTAGAGATGTGTAGTAACCGGAAGGGTAAGATACCGTTAATCGCTTCTCGACGAGAGTATCTTACTTATAGGCCAAAGCACAATATCTCTAAATCGAAAGGACTTTCGACCCACTTTGGAATTGTCGACGTTTCTCTACCCGAAACATTCCTATGTTTTATTGAGCCTCTCTTTTATGTATCTCAATTTATATGTGATTTTATACTTGAACGTTCTTTCATATCGAAATGTCGTTTTAGTCATTTCGCACGTTATCGCAATCACAAACAATGATAATCCCTCTCGTGAACAAACTAAATTTACAATGCTTTCATTTATTCATGTTATGTGGAATTCATGATTAAGCTATATGAGACATTTAAACATTTATACTATGCAAATCAACTTGAATCTTTACGTTATGTGACCCTTTATGCTATGTGATCAATTTCATTTTCTTAAACAAACATTATGACCAAGTCTCACCTATTCCCTCTTTACGAATTCGAATTATTTTTGGAATTTCACTTTTACACATATATCGTACAAATACTTTATCATACATTTATACACTATTCGCATACATGATTTCACATAATTTTATTTTTACCCTTTGTAACAATAAATGGAGTCACATCATCAAGATGAGGGTGATTTCCTTACCTTGACGACTAACTTCGTTTCTTTACTCGTCTTACAACGACCTCGCCAACGAATTAGGGGTGATTTCCCTTACCTAGGTGATCGTTACCAATATTTTCCTTAATAGACTATATTACGTAAACATGATCACGTTTATATCTAAATCGTTTATCATTAGCCAAATCCCTATTTATTTCAACATGCACTGTTTATATAAACGAATTTCTTATTCTACATTCTATTTTATATAGCTCATACACACAAAATTCTTAACCTTTACCATAAACGCTTATACCACGATTTTCAAAATTTACGAAATGCTACTATCAACCTGGTTGGTTTAATAAATCCATTGCCCATGAAATTTTGTAATCAATGTAACTATTGAAAAAGGCTCACCTCATATTCTTAAACTAGAGATTTTCTATTTTCAACTAGGAATCAAATCAACTTTTCGCAAGCACCTATGAAATACTACCAACGGTATTCAATCGTTTACTAAAATTTCTTTCAAAATCAGTAAAATGTTTTATTAAAGACGTTTTTTTTTCAACAATCATTAAGATCGTATACCAAAATCCTTTTCTTAAGAATCGACGTTGTCACAAAAATCTCTAAACTTCGAATTTCTTTTCTAGTGCAAGACAATTTAAAACGATGCGAACTTATTTACTTCTAGAACCTTTTCAACCATTATTCAATACGTCAATTTAAAATGTGTGGGCAAGGAAACTTCATAAGAACCAACCATCTTCAACGAATGTAAATCCTTTTTAAAGCAAGAGTAGCATTCCCTTTTCTTTCACAAAGTATAACACGCATAACCAATAAATGTTTTATACTCTCTTTACATTTATGAACTAGATTCTATATTTCATGTCAACTCAATCTATTTCGATTTTAATTAAATTTCACGCTTATAATTGTATATCATTTTACGTGCTTTAGTTTATATCTCACGACAATTTCACTTATACCCTCATTTTTACCTTCATACTCAAAACTTCTTGGCCTTTCTTTTCATGTTTAAATTCGTATATTACGATTCATATCATAAACAAAATCATTACGTATTACACTCATATCCATATTCGTATTTCTACACCTTATGTCTACACCTATATTTATATTTTCACCTTTATGCTTATTTTCATAATCATATACATATTCATACGTTGTATATTATACTCGTGTTCCCAAATTATACATTTACACTACACTTATATCTAAGTAATACAATTATACTTACACTCACAATTACGTTGCGCTAATATTCATATTCGTGTTTATACTCATATATCCTACTTGTACCTGTACCTATACAACTATGCTTAAACTTATATTCACATCCATATATTTTCCTCATACCAATACAATTATGTTTGTACTTAAATTCATAGTTATACTTGCATTTATACAATTTATGATAGACTCATACTTATATATATACTCTCATTTATACGATTTACGTTTATGCTCACGCTCATTCGTTTATGCTCAAAATTGTACACACATATATACTCATACTCTTACTCATACTACTGGCATGCGTTTTTGTGTTTATGCTCTCGTGCGTGTTCGTATTTAAACTTATACTAGACTCATGCTTTTTATACAAAATTTATACTTTCGCACTATACGCGGGCGAAACCCGAGGGGTTCGCTTACGTTGTTATACTATTTGGAACACAAGCGTACTTATATGCTATGCCTCTATGCACGCAATCTTATTTTTAGAATTTATTTATACCTTAATTCATACGCAACTAGTACAAGTTATGCGGATCATGTGACGATCAATGTAATCGCGGGTGCACACGGGATTATAGTGATAGTCGTGTGAGAACCATAGAGTGTACTATTGTGTATGGTAAGACACGGAACGTAACATGACACCGGATACGAAACGGACGTCACATGGTCAAAACATGGTGGATACGCCGCTGGTACTTCCTATATATAAGTGTTTTCACCATGTTACCAAACTCTCGTAAAACGTGCCATGAGAAATTCAGTGTTTTGAAGACCCTTTTTGGACCTTATTACCAAAACTTTTTCAAACCTCCCGTCTTCCTAAATTTCGGGACGAAATTTCCTAAAGGAGGGGAGACTGTAACGCCCTGCGTTTTCATAATTTCCCTATTTAGAAACCATTGCTTGGATTTCTATTTTTGGAAACTTTGTATTCTTGTAATCGTTCCTTTCCTTGTAATCATTTTCAAACCGAGACTTGGATCATTAATGAAGCTTGTATTTTGTTACATTTATGTTATACACACTCTATGTATGCTCGTATGTTCGATTTGGTGAATCAATCGATGTTTAATCATTATTCTTGGAAACTATGTGTGAAACTTGTAATTAATCTAAACTTATGCATTGAACATCCTTTGAACGAGAACGATACTTGGTTATGACATTTATACGCTTAAACATACTTTGGTTATGATCATCATGCTTAACTACACCTTATACTATGCTTTTATATCAAAACAAGTCCCTAAACTCTCAACTTTGCACCTAAAGGAACCAAATGTAAACTTCAGGGGCCTAAGTGTAATAAAACAAAAGTTCTAGAAACCCTACCCGCCGCGTGACGCGAGGGGGCTTGGCGTCACGCGAGCCCCCTGTTTCGGCAGACTTGTGTTTCTTTGAGCTGTTGTGCACGAAATCCAATCCTCTAAACTCACCCAATCACCTTTAATCCACCTCTAATCACCTCCAATCACCTTCTAACTCATTCATTATAAATACCCACCTTCTCCAACCCATTTGACACTTTCACAACTCTCTAATCTTCACTAAAACACTCTCAAATCAGCAGAAAATCTGAGTTTGGACAGCTTCTTGCATCTTTACTAAAGTGAGTGTAACTCACTCATTTCTTAACTAAATCACTTGGTTCTTCTTCCTAATGCTTCATTATGTCCTTAGGTTTGAATCCTTGGTTTTTCCTTGGAAGAATCATGCTTGGATTTGCCTTAAAATGGACCAAAACTTTCTGTTTTATATTTTATTTTCAACAACTTGTTATTTCTTATCAAACTTGAGTTTACTCATCTCATTCCTATGTCCTAATGCTTACAACACTTTTGTGGTTGGTTAAACTTAAAAACAAGGTTGAGACATTCAATTATCAGAGGATTAAACCTCATAAACATTGTGTTTTGTCTAGGGTTTTAACCCACAAATCATGTCAAACTTAAGCTTTGATACATGAGTGATTATGGAACAACTTGGGTTGTTCCAAACATAAAATCCTCACATGGTTTGATGATTTCTAATAGTTAGTTTACTTAATGTACTTGTTATAACCTTAGTTCATGACCCTCCTTGGTTGTTTTTACATCAAGTGTAGTGGTGAACATCAAAGGGGTACCTAAATGGAAGCTTGTCTTCCTACCCCATACGTGACATCTATGACCCATCTTGAGGTACCTAAATGAAGAATAAATCTTCTACCTCTTACTTGAATACTTAAAATATATATATCCTACAAGTTAAATAATATATATGTACATACACATCTTTGATAATCATCTAAGGACCTAAAACCTTGTCATGATTCTTATGAGTGTTCCACTCATGAAATCACTAAGACCCTTGTGGTTACCAAGTGTCATGCAAGTGTTGAAGGGAAGATGAATACTTTGATATTATATTCTATTACATTTTCATGTTACTTAAATTCCGAATCTTCCGAATCCCCCAAACTCATACACTTTGTTTCTTTGTGTAGAGGAACAAGGTGCTCCAACTAGCTAAACCACCAACTTACTCTCGGACCTCAAGCTAAAGACTTGCAAACCGTGAGTATACTCGTATTTCCCCCTTTTTACTTTTACCACTTTTGGGGTGTAACATGTTTACCTATTGAAAACTTACACATGAACCTTTTGTTAAACACATGAACGTTCCTATAACATGCTTGTATACGTGATGGCTTGATACTTTAAACTTGGGTTATTCTTATGTGTTGAACTTATCATTAACTTCGTACGAGCCAAACCTTGACATATGTAGCGCTATAGGATTAACGACCCGCCCGTAAACTTGAGGTTATGTCTTGAGCATATTGCGTTTTCTTGGTTTGATATGTTAGACACATGCCATATTTAATGTTTATCTTGAATCATATGCTTGCCATGAGGAATTGTTCACACTTTTTATCTTATGCTATGTACGTACCAAACTTGTATACTCGCCTTTGCTTTTGCATTGAATTGTATTTTTAAACATGTTACAGGTTGATGATGATGAAATGAAAACGGATAGCAAAGATGCCTAGATACTCACTTAGACGTTTAGGTTTAAAGTGTTGTATCAATTTTGTTTATGTTATGTTGAACAATGTTGTTATTTGCTTTTCTTGTAATGTTTTTGACAATTTATTTTGGAAATGAAATTTGGATTATTAAATTATTGTCACAAATAGCGTTATGATGTCTCGAGCAATCTTCACACTTCGTCTCATCCCGATGTTTCCGCCATTGGTTGGGGTGTGACATCCACCCACTTTGTGAAGTAATCGACGGCCACTATTATGAATTTAACGGCGCCAGGAGCCTCTGGGAAGGGTCCCACCATGTCAATTCCCCACTGCTGAAAAGGCCAAGCAGTGGATACAGGGATAAGATCGTTTTTGGGGCGCATGGTTTTTGGAGAGTGTCGCTGACAGGAATCGCACTTGCGCAGCTCCTTCAGGGCATCGACATGCATCCCTGGCCAGTAATATCCGGCGTTCATAATCTTCGCGACAACCATGCGTGGACCTGCATGGATGCCACAGATCCCTTCGTGGATCTCACTGATCAGGTAATTCACGTCTTGGGGGTCCACACAGCGCAGCAATGGTCCCAAGAAGGATTTTCGGTATAGAATACCACCATTCATTTCGTAATGCAGGGCCTTGTTTTGAATTTTTCTCGCCTCTGCTTTGTTCTCAGGGAGTATCCCTTCTTGCAAATATTAAATTATAGGGGTCATCCAGGACGGTTGCCCTACCTCAATCACATTGACTTGTCGTAGCAGGACTGATGGATTCTTGAGTATTTCGATTCTTACATCTTTAGCAAGATGTTGAAAAGAGGTTGAAGCAAGCTTGCTCAACGCATCTGCTGGTTTGTTTTCAGAGCGGTTGATGTGGATTACCTTGTGAGACTGGAACTGTTGAAGCAACTCTTTCGCCTGCTCTAGATATAGGGCCATAACCTCGCCCTTTGCATCGTATATACCGTTAACTTGGCTGGCTATCAGGAGTGAATCAACGTGTGCTCGTAAATTTTTAGCTCCCATTTTGATGGCGAGGCGTAAGCCTGCCAGAAATGCTTCGTATTCCGCCTCGTTGTTGGTGTTTTTAAAATCCAACTTGATGGCGTAAGTGAATTCATGGTTTTCGGGGCTCACGAGGCGCAATCCGGCTCCCGCGCCGTCCTCATTTGAGGCCCCATCAGTATAAAGCATCCAAGTCTCATTTGTCACGTCCTTTTCGGGAGTCTCCACCAGCTCACATTCTTCGATTTTATCAATTGGGACTTCTGTGATGAAGTCAGCTAGGACTTGGCCCTTGATGGCTGGGCGCGGCTTGTACAAAATGTTGTGGCCCCCCAACTCGATGGCCCATTTTGCTAATCGCCCGGATGTTTCTGGTTTTTGCAATATCGTGCCGATGTGGAAGTTTGTAAGCACGGTGATCACATGCCCTGTAAAATATCTGCGCAGCCTTCGGGAGGCGTGTAGCAGCGCAAGCACCAATTTTTCCATTTTGGAATATCTTGTTTCCGGGTCAGTGAGTACCCTGCTGACGTAATAAATTGGAGTTTGGACTCCATTTCTCTCCACCAGTAATACCGACCCTACTGCCTTATCCGAATAAGATAAGTACAGTATGAGTGGCTCTTTTTCAATCGGTGCAGTCAGGGTGGGGAGCTCAATCAATCATTCTTTCATTTGCTGAAAAGCTTTCTCTGCTTCTGGGGTCCATTTGAACTCCCGTTTCTTCACACAGTTGCGCAGAGTACTGATAAAAGGGTACGACTTCGCGGCGTGATTTGATAGAAAGCGGTTAAGCGCGGCCAGGCGGCCGGCCAACCGTTGCATCTCTTTGATTGTTCGCGGCGATGGCATTCGCTCTATTGCTTGGACCTTTTCTGGATTCCCTTTAAAGCCGCCGTTTGTGACTATGAAGCCTAAAAACTTCCCTTCTTCCATGCCAAAAGAACACTTGGCTGGATTCAACTTCATATTTACACTGCGCAAAGAATTGAACGTCTTTTCGATGTCCTTCAACATTTGGTCCTCTTCGGGACTTTTGACCACTAGATCATCGATGTAAACTTCGATATGCTTTCCGATATCTCCCGCAAAGGTCTTATCCATCAAGCGCTGGTATGTGGCACCAGCGTTTTTGAGGCCGAATGGCATCTTTGTGTAGCAAAAAATCCCGAGATCAGTACGGAAAGCTGTCTTGTCTTCATCTTCGAGCTTCATTTGAACTTGATGATATCCCTTGTAGCAATCCAAGAAACATTTCCATCTGTATGGCGCGAGAGATTCTATCTTTTTGTCGATCTCAGGCAAAGAATAGCAATCCTTAGGGCATGCCTTGTTGAGATCAGTATAGTCCACGCACATTCGCCATCCACCATTTGATTTTTCCACCATTACCGGGTTCGCGACCCAACTCTGATAACGTACTTCTCGCAAAATTCCAGCTTTGAGCAGCTCGCATACTTGTTCATTCATTGCCTTTGTTTTGTCTGCCCCTAAGCTGCGCTTTCTTTGGACCTTTGGTTCAACAGAGGGGTAGGTGTTTAGGCAATGCTCGGTTATGTTGCGCGGGACACCGGTCATGTCTGCCGGGTCCAGGCAAAGATATCCATATTTCTGAACAGTAGTTGTTTTAAATGCGTTCTGATATCTGACGAAATGGCGTGGCCAATTGTCACTGTTTGCTCTGGGTATTTACGGTTTAACACCCACTTTTCTAGCTCAGTTGTTGAGACCTTCGCCGCTTTTGTTGGGCGCAGTTCTTCAGTTGACATTACTTCCTTCTTGGCGTAGATGATTGCCACTCCCGTCTTGGTTGGGAACCCTATCGCTGAGTGGGGAGTGGAAGTCACCATGTTCAGCTCACCTTGGGTTTCTCTCCCAATCAGCACATCATGCCTCGATTTGACAGGCATCACCATGAAATTTACGCTTGTTATTCTTGAATGCTTCCCGTCAGAAAGCGTGACGGGGAAGCTGATCTGACCAAGTGGGAAAACCATCTCGTTGCAAAATCCGGACAGAGGATAATCAACTGGCTCGAGTCTCGCTTTGTCCTCTTCATCAAACTGATTAAAGCATTGCTTATAGATGATGTCAGCCGTACTTCCCGGATCAATGAATACGTACTCTGTTTCATAGTGGCCGATAATGCCGGTAATGACGACGGGTCGTGTGGCGCGAGGACCGCCGCGCACTACCGGGAAAATGACCTGCTGCTCTTGCCATGAAGGCTCATAGGGGCGCTTGCCTTTCTCTTTTGCACTGTATCTTGGTCCGTTGACCATGTGGGTCTCTAAGCGTCGGACTTTTTTGTGATTTCCCTCATCGTGGCGATGGAGCTGACGAGTTTCTTTGCGCACGTTCTTCACCAAGTGACTTAGCTTTCCGTTTTTTAGCGCTTTCTCAATTTCTTGGCGCAGACTATAGCAGTCATCGGTCAGGTGCCCTGAGTCTTTATGGAAGTCACAGTACAAGTTGGGGTCTTGCCCCTTCTTGTTTGTCATAGGCCTGGGAGCCTTGAAATCATGGTTTTCCGTCATTAACACCTCTTTTGGCGTTTTGATGAGCGGGGTCCAGTGCTTATCATGATTATCATCTTTAACTGCTTTCCTATAACCGATTATGTCGATTGTTTCACGCGCGTCTTCTCTATAGCGCGGCCTTTCATCGTGGCCTCTTGATCTCCCAGACTTCCAATCGCTGCCCTTGTATTTGTTGCGCCTGTTGTTGCCGCGCGTGTTTCCTCTCGAGAATCGATCTTCAGAATAATGATTCTTGTTCCCAGCGAGAGATTCCTCTGTTTGCGCAACGATTTTTGCGGCTTCCATAAGTTTATCCCATTCTTTTGGTATTCCGTCTTTGCCCGTGATAGTTCTGATGAGACTATCACAGCGAATGGCTTTCTTAAAGTGACAACGCATCAGTTGTTCGCTTATGCCGCCTATCTCCAAACATTCTTTGTTAAATCGGGTGATAAAATCTTCCAGACCTTCGCCATCTCTTCGCCAGATGTCTTCTACTTCAGCAGTGTCGCGCTGGTAGCGTCGTTGTTGGCTGAAGTAGCTCAAAAACTGTGTCTTGAAATCTACCCATGATTTAATCTTCCCTGGTGGAAGGCTGTCAAACCAGGCGCGAGCTGCCCCGGTAAGGGTTTGAATAAACAAGTGACACCACATAGGCATGTTCCAACCTCCCATGCAACCTACGCTAGTGAAAGTTCTGACGTTATCATCCGGATCAGTCAATCCGTTGAACTTCCCGACATTCGGAGGTAACTTTTCTCTTAAAAGCGGCGCGAGTGCGATTTTTGGGATGAACTTTGAATGCTCCGCAGCTTTCGCTGGCCGGTAGGCCAGGCGGAAATCTCTTTTAGCTTCTTCTGTGTACCCGACATGCTGTCGTGGTTTGAAGTATTCATGGTTCCTCTGCAAGCGGTTGAAGACTGACGAGCCCTCGTCATCTTCCCAAGTTGGATCATTCGGGTCTGTCTCCTCCCATTCGTTGTTCATGTTGCGCGGCGTGAGCCGGCTATGAACAGGACCTCTTTGAAGGTTTGACGGATAGTCGTAACTTTCCATTTCTCCCCTTGTGTCGCGCGTGTCATGTACGCTTAGACGCCTGGTATGGGGTGGCCTGTTGATTCTGCCTTGGAGATTTGACGGTGGGGGCATCTGGCGTGCCCCCTGACTTTGAAGAGTGACCAAGGACGGTTCTGCTGTCAAGACTGCTTGCTGCGCAATCAGAGATTGGTATGCTGCGTTGATTGTGGCGATATTCTTGGCGTACCATGAGGCTGGAGTTTCGCCTTCTGGTAGCCCTAGCAATGCCGAAACATTCTGAGGTGGTGGTGGGTTTGAAGGTCCATCGCCGTTGTTTCCTGGGGTGACCGTCTGAGTGATGCGGGTGATGCTCCCGCGCGGGCCCCCAGTATTGGTTACTTCGACTTCACCAATTTCTTCGATTTGCTGGGCTTGGATATTTTGGATTCCTTCGCCCAGCGCCGCATTAGAGTTGGCTCCGAAGCCAAACTCGTGAATGATTCCTTGACCAGTCATGATCGAAGGACGGAAGATGTTAAAAACTCAGAAAAAAGAAGATGAAGATGGTTGTAGAAAAACCGGTGGGCGCCAATGAAGAAACACTGAACTAATTAGGTAACTAATCAGTTTGGTTTATGCTTCTACCATAGTGGTTAATCTTCTAATGAATTATCTGAGCTCCGACTTGATGCTTGATCCTGCAAAAAAGAACACCGTCACTCGTCAAGAGGGGAATGTGGGGGTTTCCCTCTTAACCGGGCTCCGGCGTGAGAATAAGCGACTGCTTTGGGAGGATAATTAAGTGCTAAGAGTGAGAGTAGAGGGAATAGAATGTTTAACCTGTGGAGTGCGGTCTCTATTTATAGCCGAAGAGGTGTAAGAGGATATGGGCTGATGGGCCTTGGGCCGGTAATTGGCAACAAAATGGATATGCTCTTTGTCTCACTGGAGTCGACCGTTTAGTAGCTTCTAGAAGCTCTTCGGCGCTGGCGCGCCCTGATTGGAGCCACGAGTGATTGTTGTCGGCCATGTCGTCCTTCTGCCATCAGCAGACAAGTGGAGATCGTGAGACAGATGTCTCCGTCCTCTGATTGGTGCCACGTAGACGTCCTTGAGTACTTCTCGTCAGACGATCGTGGCGCACGATTGAACAGAGCCTGCTGGATGCTCATTAGCTCTTTTTCTCTGCCACTTGTACCTTGTGTACTACCTGGAGCAGCTTTGCGCTGCTTCCTTGTGTGATTCTTGCTGAGCACGTAACTGACTTGCGCGGGGTTTGGGGTTGACTGTGTGCTCCTTCAGTATGCTAAGTGCTGTTATCGGAGCTTCTTGTCGACTAACCCTCGCGCGTCGTAGAACAGGAGATGGTGTAACTCGCGCGATGCTCATGGTAGGAAGTTTATTGAATAAGGAGTATGGTTCCTCGCGCAACCTTGACGGAGGTTTGCGCGGCGTTTTTGGGACCATACCCCTTCAGTAGGGGAAATATGCAATTAAAATATATGGTTAAAAAAAACTCACAAGCTTGGTTGACAAGGCAGAGTTGGCTGAAGCATTTTACAAGCCGAGACTGGAGCTTGCTTGTTTAACTTTGAGCTCGAGTCCAAACCCAACATATATAACAAAACTTGAGATAATTATGCTTATGGAGTTAAATGCCATTTTAGTCCCTGTGGTTTGGGTCGTTTTGCCAGTTTAGTCCAAAGGTTTCATTTTTTGTCTGTGGGTCCAAAAAGGTTTCACCGTTGCCATTTTAGTCCACCGGGTTAACTTCATCCATTTTTTCTGTTAACGAGAAGGGCAATTCGGTCATTTTATATGGTCGATTTGCCCTTCTAGTTAACAGAATTACATATAAAATGACCAAATTGCCCTTCTCGTTAACAGAAAAAATGGATAAAGTTAACCCAGTGGACTAAAATGGCAACGGTGAAACCTTTTTAGACCCACAAACAAAAAAAGAAACCTTTGAACTAAATTAGCAAAATGGCTCAAACCACACTGAATAAAATAGCATTTAACTCTTATGTATTTTACTACCTTAGTAACCAACCAACCACCATCAGTTCATGAAATTAGAATCTGGACAAAATAATTTCAAATTTAAGTTCTGAAAAGTGAAAACCAAAAAACAGCAAATAAAAATGCAGCAAATATAAATGCAGCAAACTAAGGTCATAAGCTCAGCTTCCAAACAACAGGTTTCAATAATTAAAATACTATCCTTTTGAATGTGTAGTCATAAAGCCCTCAAAGGGGCGTTATGCGCCATGTGGCATTCCACGTCACCCCGGGGCTTTATGGGGCTTTATGTAATTTGAGGCCGTAGTCATAAAGCCCCTACCTCATCATAACCAAAGTATAAAATGTAGGGACCAAAGTGTAAAATGCAGGGACCAAAGTGTTTTAATATAGGGACCAAAGTGTAAAATGCAGGGACCAAAGTGGAAAATGCAGAAATCATCACCACCATCTCGCGCCGCTATACACATCGCGCCATTTGTTTTTTTTTATCATGGCGCCGGGGGGGGCGGTGTGGGCGGCGCCATAGCGGCGCTATGGCCCTTGGTCGCGCCCCAGTACACATTGCCTTAGGGTGTAAGGGGTGCTCACCTAATAGGTGAGTCCCCCATCTTACACGTAACCAATCAGATCAAGCCACGTCAACTCCCCTAATACACTCCCCTAATACCCCTTTTTGATGGCGGCACTCACCTATTAGGGGAGTTGTTTTTTTTTTTTTTTTTTTTCTAAAATAATGCATGTTTTATAAATTAAAAAAAGATTAATAAAAATAAAAATTAAATAAAAGACATTTCATTAAATTAAAAAAAAAACATTCGAACTAGAAAAAAAAAATACATTCAACCTAGAAAAATATAAAAACAAACTACTCCTCGTCCGAATCAACTTCAAGGTGAGGCAAATCTAAACTTCCGAGATGCTCAACGAGATCGTGTTTTAGCCTCCAATGCGTGTCTTCGTCAATGAGCTCCGTATACGCTGTATCATCGAAGACGGGTTCGACTGGAGGATCTTGAATATGAACCGGTGCTATCGCCCTTCCGTCGTCTTTTATAATCATGTTGTGTAAAATAAGGCACGTATACACGATGAACCTTATCTTTCTCACCGTTTTCGAACGCATTGGACGATTTAGTATTCCCCACTTCGACTTTAACACACCAAACGCCCGTTCCACATCTTTTCTTGCGGCCTCGTGTTGCCTCTTGAATTTTTTTTCGTTCGGGTCGTGTGGATATGGAAAAGACTTCACAAACACGGACCAGGTAGGGTAGATCCCATCAGTAAGATAATACCCGCGTTTGTATAAGTGGTTGTTCACTTGAAATGGACAATTTGGCGCCGTTCCGTTTCGTTGAGCAAGAAATAACGGAGATTGTTGCAGCACGTTGATATCGTTTTGTGAACCCGCTGGCCCACAAAAAGCATGCCAAATCCACAAATCTTGAGACGCTACCGCTTCTAACATAACCGTCGGGTATTGATGATCGCCTCTCATGTATTGTCCACGCAATTCTGTGGGGCACATTCTCCAGACGAAGTGTGTACAATCCAGACTCCCTAACATACCAGGTAGGTGATGCCTATCCTCATGAGCCTGATACAATAGCGCGATGTCGTGGCTCGTTGGTCTACGTAGGAATTCACCGCCATACCTTTTACATACCGTCTCGCAGAAATATTCAAGGCACTCACGAGAGGTCCTTTCAGACATATTTAAATACTCGTCCCCCTCGTCTGGTGGGTTACCGGTTGCAAGTTGTTTAATTGCCGAAGTAACCTTTTGCAACGGTGTAAAGCTTTTCTTCATTCTCCCGTCTAAGCCTTCTTGAAACCACTCGTCATACGCTTCCACGTCACTAACAATTTTTAGGAACAAAGACTTGGACATACGAAACCTGTGACGAAAAGTATCTTCACTAAATTTTGGATTTTCATCAAAATAATCGGCCATGAGTGTCTCGTGGCCCCCCACACGATCTCGACGGACATAATTTTTTTTACTAGACGATGCCGTGTCTAGTAGCTCCGCTTGTTGGATGAGATTTTGGAAGAAAACTAAGCTACTATCGCTTGACGATGCATCTCCATCGTCGGGAAAGTCGGGTAGGGTAGAAAGAAACGGGAACTTGGAATCCATTTTGTGTTTGAAAGATTGAAAGGAATGAGAGTTTTGGTGTGGGTTTGAGAGTTGTGAATGTGGTAAAAAAAATGAATTAGATTGGTAGTATATATTGTTTAAAAAAAATTGAATTTTTTTTTTTTTTAATAAAATCGACCGTTGGCAACGGTCATATCATCGTTCAACGTGCAAATTCAAGCGGTAACCCCACACCCAAAAGCTACCCCGATTCGGGACCCCGCGGGGATGGCGGCGGTGTTCCCGATCGGGGAAAGCCTTCACCGAACCGCTCCCCGATTGCGCCCCATACACCCTTATGTTCAGAACTTGTGTTCTTGTTCATTTCCAGATATTCTTAAAAACCAAAAAAATAATAATAATAACGGTTGTGGACGGTGGTGGTGGGTGGTGGACAGTGGTGTTGTTTAACCCTCTGCAACCTTAGAAGATTTTAGAAGTGGTTGGGCCAACTCTGCACCAAGAAGAGCTCGCACAGATGTTTTTTTAGGGAAACGTGTTCGGAAAAACAAATAGTTTGCAGATGGCAATGTCTGCGCAGCGTAGACAGAAGAGTCTGCGCAGATCTTTTTTAGAAAAACAAGCACCACCTAAGTCTCTTAAACACTTGTCACCCAGAAGTAGCGTACTTATTGAATTTTGGAACATGAACTTTTGTGAAGAACACAATCAATAAATAAATAATATAAATTAAGAACTTAATCAAAATGGAATATCTTGAGATTTTCAAGGTATCTTGCAATTTTAATGGACATGTATGCTTACAGTTCCCATTATGCTAGGTAGTGATTTTAGTATATATGGATACAATACTTTTTATGCATTTTAAAGACTTTTGTTTTAAACCTTAAAATTAGCCACACCTTTTTTAACTGAATAACTTTATAAACTAACCAATTCATGACTAGAATATAAGATAAGGCATAACGATAACGTAGTTTTCTTAATAAATAGTCTTATTTAAAGCCAAAGGTAATGGCAACTAGATGACTCCTCATGTATGCAAATCATCTTTCAAAAGTATTATTAGGTCAGGGGGTGTGGCTTCACACCCCCCGCCACCTCATGAAATTTAGCGCCCTTTGGCGCCCTTAACCACCCCGCCTCCGTTAAAGGGGGCGCTATCTTGGCTTCCGCCAAAGAAATAGCGCGCGCGAGAGGAAGATATCAAGGGGCCCCACCTTCATCAACCAATCGGATTTTTTATTTATTTATTTTTTAATATAGTTAAAAGGGGCTTTATAAGGGCGTTATCCCACATCGTGTAAATTAACGATAAAGCCTCCTGCTTATGTGTCGCCTACGTGGCGTAATAAAGCCCCTAAGGCTTTAAACAACACCCTCTAGCCTGAGACTATATAGTGGTTGTAGTTAAATGGCTAGTGAGTTACACTGCAGCGCCACATTGATTTTAACTACACTCTTTCTCATAGGTGTAGACTCTAGTGGTTTTAACTAAACTTTCAATTATTTTTTGCCCATGAGAGTAAAATTAATTTGGTTGGTTACTTCTCACTTAGCCCAACACCCAAAGCTTTCACCGTCGTTAACACACCAACGGAGGGTTTGGCGTGAGCCAATGACGATGGTGTAATGGTCTAACGAAGGTTGGCTGGTGACGTGGAGGCCCATTGGTGCCCCACTACACCAATACATCACAACTTTCTCTTTTAATTTTTATATTGAAGTACATCACATCTGAATATTTCACAAGTACCTAACACAATGTTAGTGTAAGAGTTAGCCAGTTAGCCTAAAATTGTCACGGAAATGTGAAAGGTTAGTTACACTAAATATGTCACAAGTACCTAACATATCTACCAAGGGGTGTCTAAAGGTGTTCCTTACAAGTGGTTGAGGGTTCTAGTCTTATAGTGGACGTTGGTGTAGATTAAGGAGTAGATTTAGTGGGTGTGTGAGTTGACCGTTAAAAAAAAAACCTAAGATATCTAAACGCTAACCTACCTTTTTATTCAGACTCACCAACAAATTTGTGCAAGGTTGATTGTTTAACACACTTGATGTTGATCTGAAGGAAAATCTTGCTCCAATCTAAGAATTAGTATACCTGAATAGACTTAAGTTTATACAATCATGTACTCCACTTATCCTAACTTGAATTATAACTTAACTAGAATTCCCTTAATCTTATTCCTTTTGATCTTATTCCTTTGGTTAATAGCACAAAATCATTCACATATCAACATTATTACATAATAAGTATTCAAATGTCAACTTTACAATGCTTATCAATCAATTAGAATTCCACAAACATAAACTCCAAAAAAACGGAATTTTGATGCCTTATTATTGCAATCAAGTGGTGTATGATTATAGCATATTTAGTTAGGCCTAGCTTATGTTCCATTTGTTTAAAAACTTTATACACAAAGGTGGCACAAGATTCTTTTGCAACAAAAGCCCACCATTCCACATCTAACCCCTTTTTGGCTCATAACAAATCTTTCCTTATATTTTTTTTATAAATAAAGATTCGGAAAACCATACCTTTCAAGTTATTGACGTATCGAGTTCAAATTGTTTGGTCACACACATGATACCTCAAGTTCATGTTAGATTGTAAAAGTCGAAAGTCAAAACACTTTTTAATTACAGTTCGGTATACCATTTCACTATGGCCAAAAGGCGGATAAATTTTCGTTTTCAGGCTAAACTAAGTGATCATTAAAAGTGTAACATCGGAAGATAATCCTTAAAAAAGAAACGTGTAAATGAATAAAACACGTTATATTAACGTACACTCTAGTGAAGCTTCAAATGGTTGTGGACCCGAGACATGTTAAGGCTCATAAGGAAAGCTCAAACTCACATATCGCAACGCTTTTTGGACGTTTTGGCTGTAAATAGTGGAGAACTACACCGTTAAGTGTGCTTGGACAGAAATGATTCGACGATAGGTAGTCTCATGTGAAGTCTCCACTTGACAACCAAAAACAGACGTTTAGCTCTTCATGGTCAAATGGGTTGCTGAGTTTAGTGTAAGTTGAAACGGGTTTAGTGTAAATTGTTGTATACATATAAAGAATAGGCAACAAAGCCCGTTTCAACTTACACTAAACCCAACAGCCCGTTTCTCCAACTCCACATTGTAACATGTACACACCGAAGGAAAAAAAAAATGCAATTTTTCATATGATGTCCTAGAATAAACAAGGTGTCGATTTCGATGAAATGGATGGAGTATAATCTTAACCGAAAATAGTAAAAAGGTATGATGGGTGTGGGTGGGAATCCATTTTGTGTGGTCTTGAGTAGAAAGGAACAAGACTTAACATAACATTCTTAGACTTGAGAATAAGACCTATTGGCTTCACTTCAAATAAAATTCCAAGATTCTATTCTTAAAGAATCTCTCTATCTATTCTTTCTTTCTTTTCATGTTACTATCTTTGAGCTGGAGAATAACATTCCATAGGGTGAGGGTACGTGCGTGCCAGGCACGTGTGGTTTAAATCACAACCAATAAGGTTTAGATACGTGTCTTGAAGTTAATAGCTTGATATAGTCCAAGAGGAACATGATTCTTGACTATGATACGTTGATATGTTCGTTTATGTGAACTTCAAATAGAACTTAAAGAATAAGAGCCTTAAAAAAGGAAATACAAGTACAAAAAAAGAACTTGTTCTAGATTCTAAAGTTAGGATATAACATATAACATTCGGTTCTCATGCTACTAACCAATGTCGCCCGTTTTACGCTAGGAACCCAATATTTGTTTTTAATCGTATAATTTGACACTATCCAGAAGGTCGCCCATTCTTTGGTAACCTAACACTCGGCTCTTATGAGGCCCGGTGTTACAATTATGGAATTATATATAATGTAGGGAGAATGATTTTTATTAAGATAATAATAAGGATTACAATGGGTCTGTTTGGTATGGCGTAATGGAATAGACGGGTGAATGGAATGTACGAGGTAATGGAATGGACGATGTAATGGAATGGATCATTACCATTCCATGTCTTGTTTGGTTACCATGTGAGAATGAAATGAATCATTACTTTGTGCTGTTTGGTAGGAAAGAATAGACGAAGGAATAAAATCGGTGATGAGTGACGGTAGTCGGTGGTGGTGGGTGGTGATAGGTGGCAATGGTAGCGATGGTCGGAGGTGGTGGCAGTGGGTGGTGGCGGTGGATGGTGGCGGGGGCAGAGGTAGGTGGTGGCGACGACAATGGTGGTGGGTGACGGGGACGGTGGTGGGTGACGGCGAGGGTGGTGGAGGTGGGTGGCGGCTGACGGCGGAGGCAGGGGTGGGTGGCAGCTGTGGCGCGGTGGTGTCGGGGGTGTTGGGTGGTGGCGAGTGACGTCGAGGGCGGAGGTGTGGATGGTGGGTGATGGTTGGGAGCGGCGGAGGTGGGTGACGACTGGGGTGGAGGTGAGTGGCGGGAGACAGCTGGGGTGGAGGTGGGTGGTGGTGGTGGTGGTGGCGGCGGAAGTGGGTGGCGACGGCGACGGTAGTCACGGCGATAGCTATGACAGTAGTGGTGTCGCCCGTGAGTGAGTTATTAAAACCAATAAGAATAATAATAGTAATGGTAAAAAAATAATAACAAAAATATTGATAATAATAATAATAATAATAATAATAATAATAATAATAATTATAATTATAACAATAATAATAATAATAAATATTTCCATTCCTTGAAGGAATAAAAAAAAAAACATCACCTTACCAAGGAATGAAAATTATTATATTTGAAAGGTTTACATTCCTTGTGTAATGTTCAATTCCATTAACACTTGACAACCAAACATGTTTCTTTTCATTCCAATAGAATGATCAATTTCATTCCGCATTCTATTCCTTCGTACCAAACGCTACCTAAATATCTTATTTTTTCGTGTGAGAAATATGTATGTAGTACACTAACTTTAACGAAACAAATTGCAAGAAATGTAAAAACAAAATTACATAAAGGTAAACGTGATTTAAATCGGTGTCTACGATGAGAACTTTAACAGTGTTCATGGCAACAACACAATAAGTCAACTTATGTGTTCATGGGTTTTACTTTTCCCTTTATCCCAAAGATAAACTCATAAGTCAACTTCTATACTCACACAAAAAAATGACAAGCACATTAATCTTGTAAATAAACTAAAATTAATTGCATTGATATTGAATTTAAAAGGAAAAGTGAAAATGTTATTCCAATTTAGTTTATGATAGATAAAGTTACTACCGCTCTCGATCCGTTGCCCTATCAGGTGTAACCGGCGCAAGCTCACTGTGATGTGAGTGTGCGAAACGCAAGTTGTGTCATCAAGCACCACATTGTGCCCACACTACACGTACATGTGCAAATTAGGGTGTGATCCACTTGTTCCTTGGGCTAAGAAAACAATATCCAAGGAATAACCCCGCTTATATTTCAATTTTCCTAGCTTTGATTATTCCAACCACATAACTTCAACTATCGATATCTCATTCATCTTAGCTCTGTTTTAGACATGCTTTGATTCGTTGTGAAGATCTCACATAGTAGAACACAAAACTGTTAATAATTACTTATATAACACATACATAAATATAATATTGGTGTCCAATATTAGTGAAAAAATCACATTATCACCAATTTTCCAACACACATATACATATACACATATATATAGGGAGAGGAGTTTTCTATATATGTATATGTAGGATTAAGTTCAAGTACAAATGGAATTATCATACAAATGGTACAAAGTGAATAAATCTCCAAAAAAAGCATTCTAGCAGTTGTACAATATCTAGAGTAATTATATAAGTAACTTAATTATATAATCACTCTAGATTACTCACATATATATTTACAAAAATACCACCATGCATTTTTTGAGTTTCCTTCACTTACCATTTTTATGATAATTCCATTAATTGTGTATTTGATCGTCATTATATATTATTAGTGCGTGCGCGCGTGCATGTGTGTATGTTTTTGTTTTTTAAGTGGTTTGCAATTTGTATCCATCATTACTAGAAATATGATTTTTGATCCTTCAAGAATGAGTACTTGAAGTGAAAGTTGTGACAGGAGATGAGAAATGGTGTTGGTGTATAAATGTATTATGAATCCCTTATAATATATGTGTCAGTGTGTGTTTGAAGATTCATAATTCATATCATATGTCCTTCTACTCATCAAATGCAAGTATGGAGTGAAGTACAACCGGTTATTCGTTCGTTCATTCTTTTAAAAGGGACCCGCCTCGGGTTAAATTCATGAAGGCCAGCCGGCCGGCCGTTGTATACTAACCGAAGAACTCGAAGATCTTGGTTGAAGGCCCACAAGATTTAAAATAGTGTGTAGGCATGAATAAGTACCAAACATATTGAAGGGGACAAAAGGGAATGTGTTCTTGTTCCATGCCTGCCCTCCAAGAAGGAGAATCTTTTCATTTTTTTATATATCTTTTTGTGTATATTTATTCCAAGTTGGAGATGCTTTAGTCAACATAATCTTCTTCCATTTCTTCTAATTAACTCAACATCTCCTTTATGTCATCATCTATATCCTGAATACAGAAAAATGAAAGATATGTGTCATTAATTAGTACTCTTATAATGTTATGAAGATTAAGACGCGTTTGAAGATAGTGGATACGCCGTATAGAAAATCTTGGAATAAGGTTCTTTTCACTTTACAATATTTGTGGATCTATTCCGGTACCCATTGTAAGGTGTTAAGAGTTTTATAGTGCAACGGAATTCTAATTTCGGTTCTGAGAATAATAGAAAGTAGCGATGCAAAGCAAAGTAGTTGATGTAAACAAAAGAAAATGAGTTTATTTACATGTCGCCACGAAGATTGGATTAGAGTTTAGTGTTATTCCTTCATTAGATTTGTCCAAGATTCTATGCTTCACTTAGAAAGCACCCCTCCTACCCCCCACCCCCACCCCCCACCCCCATCCACCCGTTGTCCGTTTTCTTTATAAAGCGAGGCTGGGCGCGCAAACAATCAGTATGTGGATAATAAGTTGTAGATAAGAGGTGTTATAGTATCAAGACACATATTTGAGAATACACAAGAATCAAGTTTCATAGTTTGAAGTGTGTGAAGAACAAGACTCAAAGAGATAATATAGTATGCAGGTATCAAACCGAGTATTATTTGTGTTCATGGGTTTTACGCGTAAATCATTAAATAAATTACGAAATTTTCCTAACGCGCAAAAATTTTGTTATATGATTATTTCATGTCGCATGATCGCTTCCAAAGCTAACAAAAAACTTTTGTGTTTTGGGTATAAAGATGTATCATCATCTTCATGAAGGAAAGAACATTCATTCGACATCAAGAATGTCAATTACGCCGGAAAGGCATCTGTTTTTGCAAGGTGGACATAATGGAGAGGATTCGGGACTTGTTCTTTCGACTGATGCCAAACCTAGACTCAAATGGACACCGGATCTCCATGAACGGTTCATAGAAGCCGTCAACCAACTTGGAGGAGCAGATAGTAAGAGTGCATCTTTCAAAATTTTCTAAAATTAAAAGAAAAAATACCAAAAAAAAAAAAACTTATTGCTTATTGTTCTATCTTTTTTTTTTTTTTTTTGCTATAGAGGCTACTCCAAAATCAGTTTTGAAGCTAATGGGAATTCAAGGGCTTACTTTATATCACTTAAAAAGTCACCTCCAGGTAAACATACCAATCATAATTCTATTTAGTTAGAGGCGGTAAACTGGACAGGTTGGGTAACGGGTCGGGTCGGGCTGGGTTGGCCTGGACGACTTTTAATCCGACCTTTTGATATTTTTTACGAACAGTTAGTGTATCAGGTAAGATTTCAAAATCATATAATAAAACGATATTGGAGGTTTTATGCATTAAAAATTGGCTTCTAACAACTTTTGGCCCGTTTCCATTTTACGTATATGTAACGACGTAAAACAGGCAAACAAACTAATTTCCTTTTTTGTTTTTTTTTTTTGTTTTTTTTTAAGTAATTTTTTTTTTGTTTGGCAGAAATACAGGCTGAGTAAGAATCAATATAGACAAACTAATAGCGGTGGCACAAACAAAGTTGGTGAGAACTCTAAGAACCCATTTAAAGTTTTTAATATGTTTTGTAACAATTTATATAAAAAGGATAATTCATGATAAGAAACAACATTTGGGCTGTAGATATGGTGGCGGGAGATGCGGTTAGTGAAACAAGTGGAAGTCGCATGAGCAACTCGAGCGTGCAAACAAACAAGTAAGATTTAAGAAACAGTTATTCAGCTGCACAATTGTAAGTTAACGTTCATTCTAACGGTGAAAATATCCGTTCAGAAACCCGCAGATAAGTGAAGCCATACAGATGCAAATTGAAGCTCAAAGAAGGCTGCATGAACAGCTTGAGGTATGATATCATTCCATGAACACAAATATATATATATATATATATATAGAGAGAGAGAGAGAGAAAGTATAATGTACTTCAGGGCTTAACCTACATTAACATACATGACAAAAAATATAACGTGCGTTATTATCATAGAACGTGCGTGATTATAGTCTCATGCATGATTATGTGGTCCCATGCGTGATTATGTGGTCCCATGCGTGATTATACCCCTGATCCAACGGTTACCATTGTCTCCTACGTGATGTATGATAAGGCTTTTTGTATGTTAACCTTACTCTATATATATATATATATATATATATATATATATATATATAATTGTTTAATATATACATCAAAAAATAATCTATAATTGTTTGAAAATATTATTTAATATAAAATAGGTACAAAGACACTTACAGCTTCGAATCGAAGCACAAGGGAAATACTTGCAATCGGTTCTTGAAAAAGCGCAACAAACGCTTGGAAGGCAAAACTTAGGTTCGGTAGGACTAGAGGCTGCAAAGGTTCAATTATCCGACTTGGTGTCTAAAGTGTCTACTCACTGCATAAACTCTACGTTAATCAACGATGTATCAATGCGTACGAACCAGCCAACAGATTGTTCGGTTGATAGTTGTTTGACTTACGGTGAAGGTCAACAAACTGAACAAGAAATGATCGGTTTGACACTTTTAAAGGCGAAGAAGGTTGAGAATGAGCCGGAAAATGTCAAGAGGTGTGATCTGTCAATCAGTGTTGGAGGACTTAAGAGCATTGCATGGAACACAAGATTTACGGATAGGGGCGAAGAAGTCATTTTAACGGATCAAACGAATCAAAGCAAGACGGATTATGTGAAGGAAGAGAAAACTGAGATGCCACAGAAGTTGCAACTGACATATTTTGGACAAAGTTTGGACCTTAATGCCCATGATGGAAACGATGCAGCGTCAAGTCGCAAGCATTTCGATTTGAATGGACTTGGTTGGTAATAGATGTTACGGAATCATGTTTCTGATTAATGCCTGGGGATTAAAGATCTTGTATTGGTTTTTTAGATTTTTTTGTAGCATAAAATAATTGGAAAAATATGAGATAATTACCAATTTGTGGCGATCGTGTCATACATATTGACTCTAGCCCAGACACATTTAAAACATGACTCATGTAACCCGTTTATTTAAACGGGCCAAACAGGTTGGTAGGTTGTAAACAGGTTAAACGGGTCATATATGGGTTGAACTTGTAGATTATATATTTTAAACGAATATATCTAATTCTAAACAGGTTGGCGGGTCGGCCCATTTGTTTACCACCCAACTGATTCAAAACCAGATTATTTTTGTGTCAAGTTTGTGTTGTGTTACATGTCATGTCAGGGAGGGATTCTGGTGTATTTGTATGTATGTTTATAAAGTTCATAAGTAGTTAGTTTTATATATACGAGAATAATGCTAGAAGTAGATTACATGAAAATAGTTTCGATAATTGATTTCTATTCTACTCATTTACCAAGATCTGTCCTCTAAAGGAAAGCATATGCTTTTAACATAGATCGCATAATCTTTTAATATCTTAACGTGTAGGCGTTATTAACTTACCAAAATACGAGAATGTGTAAACACTGACAACATGTGTAATGTAATATTAGAAAAGTATTTACTATTAGAACTAGTGCTAATACCCGCGAATTTCGCGGTGTTAGGAAATGATATGTTTTTTATTTTTTGAAAAAAAAATTACGTTTAAACTGATCATAAACATACTGTACGCATGGACTTATGGAAATCTGAAGTTGAACTTTAAGAACACAATTCGGAAAAAAAAAACTTATTATGTTAAAACATGTTTGGGTACATTATACTAAATATGGGTGTCAATTCGTACCCAGAAAATTCCGTTTAGTTAACAGATTAAATATAAAATTTCTTCTTACTTGGGCAAACCATTGAGCGGGTCAAGAAGAGCTTTAGTTTCAACAGACAGCGCATCAATTTGATTTCTAGTGTACGATACTTTTTTTCTTTTTTGGCCTTGATCGTATGATGTTGGTAGAAAATGGACCCTATTTTCTGTGATGTGTTTTTATGGACGAATTTTTTTTATGTCGTAGAGTTTTTCTATGATATACCGAATGGTATATTCAAAGTACCCACTTACCTCTTATTTTCTTGGATAATGGAATCCTAAAATAATAATTGTTATATATGATATTAGTGCTAATACCTGCAAACTTCGTGGGGGACAAATAATATGTTTTGAGGTATAGATTCGAGGAAAATTATACGATTATTCCTAGAAGGAAATAAATATAGTGAATTATAAAATTGTCATGACTTTCCCTTGCTTAAACTTCTTGAGATGATCAACACTCTTATCACTCGCATAACTTGCTTATAACTTGCTTGCTGGAAGTATAAAAAAAGCATATTGGTCAAACAAAAAGTCAAAATTGAAACTTTTGTGATGAACTTGCTGCATGGGACATGTGTCCCCTAGTTATATATTTTTTATTAGTACGAATAGATTTTCTTTTGAATTCATAGTTTTAAAACTCGTAAGAAAGACTATATCACCAGATTCTAACAAAGCAGAGTGTAAGGCCAATTTCAATTTTCACCATGCCTAAAATTATTGAAAAGAATAAAAGATATTTATACACAAAACTTATCGATCAATTATAAATGTGATCTTATAAAGAAGATTAAGTGGGTAATATTTCTTATAGTCTAGTTGTTGACGGACCAACTTCCTTAAAGCGTCAAATTTAAAATTTTCTTTAAATAATGCATGTGTCAAATACATAAATTCTATCATCATTATATGACAATCTCCAAAAATGACAATAAAGTAGGCCCCACTGCGTTGTGGCGGGGTTACTTATAATCGCTCATACCAGCAGCAATGGTTGCTTCATGAACCACAACATTAGATTTTATCAGTGGTCACACCAGGGCGCACAACATGTGCAGCTGCATCCTAAACTTCTGGTGTAATATATAAAAGTACTAATACCTGCGAACTTCACGGGTTGAACAAAATAATATGTTTTCGAGGTATAGATTCGATGAACATTATACATTTATAATGATCATAACGAAATTCTCAGAAAAAATTACTATGAAACTCTTACATAGAGTAAATAAAACAACCAACGTACTATTGATATAAATAAAACGGAAAGATAAATAAATGATGAAATTACGTTTTCGTAGTTCGAAATATCAATAGAAAACCTATTAATCTAGTATTTCTGCTCTTTGGAGTTTCGTAACCAATAATCTCGCATTCGTTGTTGACCAATTAAAAAAACAATCATCACCTAACGAAATATCTTTGACTTTAATCATATCATACCATCCAATAAAATTAAACCTATTGTAAATAACGTATATGGAAGAAAATATATTAGTAACAGATTGAAAAATGTAGTAAAAACTAAAATATAATTAACCAATACTCTCTCTACGCGACTAAAAAAATGATACATTGTGAAATGAAAAAAAAACATCGTAAATATAATTTATAAATTTGTAGAACTTTCTTTGTTTACAATGCTGGAAGTTTTATTGTTCATTTTTATCACTATCTATGGTTAAAAGTTATACACCGTTAATACTTTTAACTCTTGAAAGTATCGCACAAAAGAGTGTTTAAAATAATGATGCTCGTATGTGGAATGTAAGAATAGGATTCGTCATGCTAAATGATACAATCGAGGCTTGTTATAAACAAATATGATAAAATAATCTTTACACTAACTAATTAAGATACCTACAAAGTTATAACTTATATCTTTAGCTCCTTCCTTCTTTCCATCCACGTCCATCGATTCCTTGCTCTTTTTTCGTGGGAGACGTGCCACCCTTGTTCTGGAAAATAAAGATGTATCACAAGTGTTATGGAATTTGGACCCTTATATGGCAGAGAGATTACACATGGATATGATGCTTTAGAGTTTTATAATCTACGCATTTAAAAATATTTTACTTTAAGGTTAAAATCCAATATATGATCCCTAATGGTTAAAATCCAATATATGATCCCTAATGGTTAAAATCCAATATATGATACATAATGGTCTCCCGAGTAGCTTTTATGGCCATAGCAACTACGACACACACATGACAAATTTATGTATATTCCAAGTATATAAGGTTAAACATGTTCAAATAAAGACAATCAAAATGATTGCAAGATTTAATTTTTTCTAATTCTGATGATTATTGAAATGAAAATATTCACACAAAAACATCTAAAACACCCCCTAATAATACCCAAAATGACTATTACTTATTGTATATCCACATCCTATGATCAAATAAATTGAAAGCCAAAACTATAAATAATCATAAAATAAGAAAAGACATACTCATTTCAAGAACCGAAGATACCAACTGAAATTTGATGATTTTTGTTAATTCCTAAAGCTTTCTCACTTACTTCCACCCAATTTTGCATTACTCCATTCATCTCATCCACTCTTGTACAAGAGTTCACTCTTTTTCGCCCTCTAACTTCTTCAATCTCCTCAAAAACTTCTCCTCTGCAACTCTCAAGAACCTGAATGTTGGAGGTTTAAGAAAGCAAATTTAATAGATTATTGATCCTACTCTTATATCTTGTTTGGTGTGGCTAACTATTGTTTAACCTTTTCAAACAAAAAATCCTTCATCTTTACTTTTAACACGAAAATTTGACTTTTATATCACAAACAAATACACAAAATAATGAAGATCAATAACATGATACGTACTGTAAGAAAATATAAGAAAATATTAAGTTGATAAGTATCGCTAAGAAAGTACTTAAATATGATTTATTTGAATCCATATATTTTTGACTCGCTACCTAACCCATCATCTTGCCATCTCTTTTAAATTGAAATCATTAAGTTTCTTATGAAATATTTCATATTATAAATAAAACCAATTACACTTATGCACACTAATATTAAGTGTAGATTTCAAATAGATATTAATGGCAAATTATTCAAATACCTCAAAGACGAAGCTTTGCAGTATAAAGCTGTTGTTTTAGGTCGCTGCTAATAGTATTAATCTGGAATGTGGGGTCTAAGAAGACAAATCTAGCCGTTCATTTGTTATTCAGTCCAACGAACGGGGTTTAATCCATATCTTTAGAGCAATAGTGCATTACCCGTGTGCCTATAACTTCACTTTAAATAGTGCATAATCAGATCAATAACTACTAATAGTTTACTTTAATTTCAGCTCAGACTATTGAATTTACATTACTACTTATTTTGTTCTAGGAAGGGCGAGCCTACCACTACAATTAAAACACTTATATCAGTAACAAAATTATGAATAATTTCTTTTAATATAGTTAAAGTTGTACAAAATGTAAAAATAAAAACTTCAAATAATAAATATAAAGAAAAAATGGCTTCACATGTTTGACTTTGGCCTTGATATACCTATAAATGTGAAGAATAAATCAGCGAGTTAAACTACTTGACAGCTACCGAGTACCCGCAAATAACTAACATGATCACTAATTTGTTTTTTAAAATAGTTAACAGTTAATGAAAATCCCCAAATGACAGTACCTGGTACTGGGGACTCGAGATGGAATTTCAAATTCGAAATCAACTGGAAACCTCAAAATCCATGGAAACGATCAAATAACCTGGTTAAGCGTACATGTAGCATTACTTTTCTATGTAAAAATTACTTAAAAAGAAGACACAAAAGTTATTCAGGTCAACCGTTTTCACATGAACAAAAGTACCCAATTAAAGCCGAACCCATATTGACCAGTAACCAAATTGAGCTGACCTAAATATTTTTTTTCATCTCAAGTGTATTCTGTTTTACTGATTACAGATGTATAAACTAATGTGATTTCAACTTCTAGTTCAGAATCTAAACCACTGTCACATCTATGGAGCATGTAGATATGACAACTATTGCAATTAGAAAGTAAATTTACATTTTTAATAAAATAATAATTTAAGCAAAAGGTATTGTGATTAGGTATTGTGCAATAGGCATCGGTACCTTTTGAGTATAACCCGTTTGATGTAAAGGATTTCAGTGATAATTCTCACATGATCCACCAGTAATTTTCTAATCATGTTTAATGGGTTAGGTACATCACTATTGGGTTGGTAATATTTGAAGTTGATGCTTCTAATCATGTTTAACCCTAACCTGATCACACACTTCTGGAGTTTGAAGTTGATGCTTCTAATATTTGAAGTTGATGCTTCTAATATTTGAAGAGTAAAATGCCATTTTCGTCCCTGAAGTTTGCAATCACCAATAAAAAAATCAAAATTACTATACGGAGACGAAACACATGATTTAAAAAAAAAAACATATACCTTAATGACCCGCTTCCAGATGATAACTCAAAATTGTGCCTCAAGAGATGCATCCCACACATCTGCACTACCATTAGAGGCATCTTCGGCATCTTCCTCCATTGACAGCCTGATGTACTCTCGATGAGCAAACCGATCCCACTCTGTTAACGTTTGATTCTCACGTTCCTGTATTATAAAAATGTTGATACAATTTGTCAAAATAAATAAATAATCCAACGATTAGTGATCACGTATGTAGTTATGTACCTGACGTATGAGAAACGGATCGCGAGTTTCAAAGGCCATAAATTTATTAAGGTTGAAAAGGATATTGAAAACCCTTACAGCAAGTTGGCTTCCTTTCAAGTCATGAAGGGTAAAATACTCCTCATCCTGCAATCAACAAAATGCGAAAAAACATATTAATATATGATATAATGCAAAGAAAAGTTAAAAATGAAAATGAAATAATAACTTAGTGGGGCTAAAAAACCGATATGAACATGAAGATGGCTGGAATTGCTAGTCGAATAGACTACCATACGTCGGACTAAGTGTAATCCACCAGCGTAACCAACGCCATCTGTGTGAATGTCAGGGTAAAGAAATACCAATTGCAAAAGTTGTTTATACCACATTTTCTTAATTCTGATTCAACTCATCAGCTCCTAAAGACCAAATTACATGGTCGTAAACCGGAGGCTCCGATATCATCAACACGAATTCGATAAGCAGAAATAGCCAGTTCGCCGGAGAGGCGCTGATGTACTGACTGCCTTCTTTTGATCATGGATAGAGGCCTTTGAACACCAAAAACAAATTTGAACGAAGAACAAAATAGCGAGAAGACACGACACACTACATATGCGTACAAAGAGTAACAAAGGGAGGAAGTGAACCTGAATGTGGAGGAGAATCTCCTAATACCATGGCGAATCCACCGGAGGCATGAATCTCCTAATACCATTTGATATCAATGACTTATGAAAGAAAGAATGATGGAAGTATAGGGTTTACAAAACTATTACCTCTGCGATAACCTCCTCAACTTCGCACCAAAAATCGGATAATCCATGCGAAACAGGGCTGCAAACAACTGGCGCCTGTGAAATCCACAAACAAACACATAAAATGTTGAACTCAAATAAACAAAATCAACAACACATTGAACAAAAAAAAAACATATTAAAAATGAAATCTTTAAGCACTCAAGAACACAATCAGCAAAAAATACCAAATCTTTATCCATAAACTTCTATAAAACGAATTAACTTTATCCAGAAACCAAGATTTCCCATCAACCATTCAACCATCATCAATGACATTGTATTGTTCAAATCTCGATAGCCACATTAATTATCAGATCATGAATAAATAAAAAACCACCTAATCTCGACAACCCCTATTAATTATCAAATCATGAATAAATAAAAAATCAACTAATCTCGATAACCCCCATTAAATTTTAGATCATGATAAATCAAAACACCCCTAATCTCGACAACCTAGTTAACTTTTAGATCATGAATAAATCAAAACTCATTCCATAAAATGTTTTGAACATCAGGGAAAGTCGAAACTATTAAGTGGGAATGCAATATTCAAACTGGTGTTCAACAGTTGGGTGTCCACGAACACAAACATAATGAATTGTAAATCCCCCAAAGAACAAATTAAATCAATAATAATGAGATAAAAAATGACTAATCAACAAACACATGACTTACTTGATTGATTCATGGACAAAATCTAACATTTATGATGAAAACAAAGATTAGAATCAGATTCACATAGATGCGAGTGAGAGGCAGAGAGCGAGTGATTGATGAGGGAATCAAAATAACGAATCGAAACCCTAAATTTTCAAGAGTATTCCATTACAATCAATATAAAAACACGTGAAAAGGACGAAGGGTCGAGTGTATACAAACCTGTTGATTGAAGAAGAATAAGTAGATGAGAACAGTTGAAGCTCTGATTTGATGATCGATTTGTTGAAAGAGGAAACAGAGTGCGATCTGGGTCAAAAAATGTTCAGTTTCTTGATCTGATTGATTCAAAAAGAAGATGAATACCTTGATTCCATGGACTGCGGCTAGGTTTTCTCCAAACAGAATGCGAATGAAGGATTATCTGATGAAGAGGAACAATGGAAACAAAAAAACCCTAATCCACAAAGAGTATGAGAGAAGACATCTTGCTTTATATATGGAAGGAACAACAACGACCCGAATCACCCATTCGGATCCCGCGTCGGGTTGCAGATGAGGGAAATGAAGGGATTAGAAAAAATGGCGGGAAAATGAGATTTAGAGCCCTAGATGGGTGACATGTGTCCCCTAATTAAGGCTTTTTATTAGGTTGTATAGATTGTATCTTGATTGAATTGGACGCATAAATGAGATTTTTTGGAAGTTAATAATGTGGTAATGAAACGAAATAATACAAGTGTGACTAAGATCATTAATTGATGAAAAATACGAATTGAGGTCTAGTGGCAACCACATAATCCCTCCACCAATCGTGCTCTAATCTTTTGATAAATTAAGAACGTGGCATTCAAAAATCATGCAGTTGATAAATCATTTGCGATGATAAGATCATACAACCCTCCTAATAAAACTCTACCAACACTAAATTATGCTTCCTTCAATATTTTGTAATAATAAGTGTGTATTTGAAATGTATTGGGTACCCATCTTCAACCAATATAGTAATAGATATTAAAGTCTTTGAGATTACTAAAATATTAGTATCTCACATCTTATACTATGAGGGTGTTTGGAATTATGTTTTGAAGTAATTATTTGATTATTACGTTTGTAAAACATAAATAATCTAAAAAAGTGTTTGGATGAAAAAAGTGATTATCTGCCTCCAAAACGCAGTTTTGGAGAAGCATGTAACTACATGTTTTTTTAAAACGCACTTTTAAAAACGCATAATCTATTTTGAAAACGCAACACCAAACACCCCTTATGACATGTATAACAACCATTGATTCCATAACAGAAACCGCTAATCAATATTTGACCGTTGACAAGTGCAACTTAAGTCTCGATAACGTGATATAAAGATAAAATCATACCTACATTTATATGAGTAGTTGATTTAGATATTATAAACCAAACCATAGTGATCAATTTTGTTATTTAAAAGACCTTTGATTTTATATAACAGATCCATGAAATTGAGTATCACATAAATATATATAAATAGGTATAAATATGTATAACACTAGAAACACGTGTTTGCCAAAAAGTGCCAACACTTTTTATATATATTTTCACATTTATTTTACTTTTTACTGTACTCGTGTTCACTACCTCCTCCCCTGCTCCTATATTCCTTTTTTAAGTGCCCTGCTCCCATATTCCTTTTTTAATATTTTTATTTAAACATTTATTTCGTTGTTAACGTGACATTGGGTTTTATCAAAACCGTGCACATGTGAAAACCAAAAAAGTATATAATATGGCAAAGATTTTTCCTTGTACTCCAATGACATTACCCATATGGGTTCTTTCTCCCTATCAACATTTGAAGGATAGTAAAGGGCACTAGGGTATCCGTCACATATATCATATCATCACACTATTACATCTAAATGCAATGTGACGCTTCATTCCATCACATTTTATTACATCATTATCAAAACACTTGCAACACCCATCATACAATCACATTCCATCACACCAATACATATAAACACACGCCCAATCATAACCGTTGTAACAACCCACACCCAAACATCACAACCATGACACCCATCACTATCACTATCGAGATCACACCACTTGCGACGGTGTGATCACGACATCACAGGGGTTATCTAGGCTTTAGTTATCCTACATACAACATCAGATATCTATCACAAATATTTTTGACTTGAAAATGTTTTAATTATCACAAATAACATCATTTGTATAAACAAGATAATTACAAAATAATAATAATAATAATAATAATAATAATAATAATAATACAAAATTAAATCATTTATAGACAACGTATAATTATAAAATAATGATAGTTTCAATCATCTGGGATTCATATTATTAGTATGTATTATTTAATTCAAATGATACATAATATGTATAATGTGGTTTGGGTTGGATTATGTATATGTATATGTGAATGCATTATACATAAATGCTATTAGACCACCTGTAGTGGGGCGTGATTTTTAAAATAAAATTGAAAAAAAACGCCCGAAAACGCCCCTACCCCCACTACACCCGGCGTTAGCCGGCGTTATTTTTGAAAAGTTTTGTTGGTGGCGTTTTATTTAAAACGCTCAAATTGGTTTGTACCACCTTTTGACCCACCAATCAAATTGCTTTATGCCGCTGACAACTTTTGATATAACCCTACTTTTGCAATAAAAAAATAATATGCACAGTGACCGAAATATGCACAGGGACATGCCCATTTTGTTTGTTTTTTTTTTCTAATTGGAAGGGGCGTTATTGGATAATGCCCCACTACGCCACTTTTGCTATAATGCCCAACGATGACTAGGATGCCACGTGTCGGATAATGCCCCATGGTGGGGGCATTATGTTTGTTCACCACTACAAATGGTCTTACTACCATGCAACATTTTATACAAGTGCGGTCCCTTTCTTTTATCTCCAATCACTCATAGGACACATGCAGGGGCGGACCTACCTCTTTGGTAGGGGTAACCTCCGCTACCTCTTGGTCGGAAAAAAAATGGAAAAATTAGTGTAAATTTTGGGAAAATTTAACGTTTTTTTTAATTTCGTTACGGCTTATTTATAACACGTTACCCCTTGATCGGAATCCTAGATCCGTCACTGGACACATGGATCTTAAAGGACTTCAACTAACATCGTCCATCTTGTCACTACTATTTAACTCTCAATTTCTACTAGGAATTGAATGCATAATCTCTTAAACCAAAGTCATGCTACTTTACATCCTAATTTTTAAGCAAAAATTTCAAATTTTATAACAAAAAAATCCACTCTATATAGTTTTATTTTACAAAACAAATTGTTTTAAAACCAAGTTTTCTCTACAGAACATTAGTGAGCATCATCCTAATCGTCACCATGTGATCGGCTATCAATGTTTTATAAAACAAAGAACGGACCGAGCCATCCATTTATTTTCACTAGCTAAACCGAGTAGTTTTTGTTCATCCTAAGTTGAACCAGATCCAAGTTGGGGATTTGTAGTATGTGATTAGTGAATTTTAGGTACATGTTATGAAATATCAATTTTGATAAAATTGCATTCATATTAGAATAAGATACATTACTTTAATAGGTTTTTGTATGGGGTACAGACGAAAACAAGTTAAAACCATCAATTTAGAAATAAAAATGAATGTTAACAATTCATCATGATTAAAACTTAAGAAGTACTTGTATATTGAATACGTTGGTTATTGTTATGATGGAATTAAAAGAAATATAAAAAAAAAACCATTGTTTTTATATTTTTGCAGAGAGTTCGAGAATCACAAGTTCACAACTAAAGGACTTAGACTTTGAAGTCACAATCGAGTTTGCTATTTTAGATCACATGGTATAGGCGTTTAAAAATGATGTTGTTTTTCAACGCCGTTCATATTGTTCCGTTCATGTCGTTTAGGACGGCGTTATCGATTAGGCGGAGGAATCTCCACCGGCGTGGAAGAGTTTTTGGCGTCGACGTGGCACGTAGTTGATGGACGTGGATGTTAGCCGTTTAACCCCGACGGTTAACTTTTAAAATTTTAAAAAACTTAACTTTTTAGAAAATTCAAACTTTACACTATAAATAAAACCCACTTCATTTTTTTACAAACTCCACCACTTCACCCAAATTTATAAAAACTCTGAACCATTTCCACTTCACCCAAAAAAATCGAGGATGACAACCGTTGTGTGGACCGAAGAAGAAGATATCGCACTTTGCGAGTCGTGGGTCGAAGCTTTAAGAACCACACGCTGGTTAGGCGCTCGAGCAGTCCTTTTTGGAGAACAATCCGACAACACTTTCAAGCCTGTATGGGTGAGAACAACCAAACCGTCGACGCCTCTCGTCTCGTTTTAGGGCGATCCGTCTTGAATGCGAAAGATTCGATTCGAGACGATCCACACCGCCGTGGAGCATGAGGGTGGTGACCTCGGGGAGGACGACATCATTCAAGTGGCTCTCATCAACTTTAGGCATGAGCACCACCGTGAATTCAAGCTCCACTCGGCGTGGGAAATCATTAGCTTTTTTATTTAAATTATGTATTTTTTTAGTTTCGTATTTTTATTTATGTAATGTTTTTTTGTATTTTAGTGTTATGTATTTGTTTAATTACTAGTAATATTTTTATAAGTTTTTAATACATTTTATATAATTTTGATTATAAATAATACAAAAGGTGTGTGACACGTGCCGGAAAACGCCATGTGTCCACACCCAAGGCCACACCATCCGTTTTAGCACCACGCTCCGTTCTGATACTTGATCCACGTATCGCATAATGCCCGATCTTCTGTGTGTCTTAAATCCAATCATGTGGAATTAATCAAATGTCACATGGGCTTTAACACTCTTGGGTTCGTTAAATTTTCAGCACACACAATTAGATTGATGGCCCAATGAAAAGAAGTTTTGTGATTTAATTGTTCGGGATACATACAAGTTACAATTATACAAGGGGATACGGATGTATCTAGTCTCAAAAACATCTATAGTTAGAGTATTCACATCCTTTCTATTTTTTTTTACCCTATAATTTCACTAAAAATAACATTTTCTCTCTTTTTTCGATTAGATAATATTTTTTATACTTTTATCATTATCTTTTCTCTCTCATCCACCCACAACCACTTTCAAAATATAGTATAAAATTATAGAGGGTGAACAGTGTCCTCCAAATTTACAAACAGTTTCTTTTCCTCTACTTACAACCACTCCCAACTACCTACAATCACTTTTCATAATATAAAAAGCTTTCTCACATAATTTAAGAGTTAGAATCTACAAGGCATTAGATGTTTCTATTCTTGTGAAACTATAAAACACAACTTGTTAGCTTCTTTTAACCAAGGAGGCAAGGAGTGATTAATCTCATTCCCATGCATTAATAATAAACCAGTAAACCACCAACAAGTATTTATATAGTCTTAAAGAGAATGGTCGGTGACTGTCACATCAAAGCCACCGACCCATTCTTTTATATATATTATCATAACCTGAAAGTTGTTAATAAAATGAGAGTTGATTGAATTGGTTAAGTGTTTATTGTTGTAACAGATAGATCCAGGTTCGATTCCTTTCCACTACATTTTTAGTGGTTCTTTTTTTCATTTAATAGTCTCAGTATTTTTTTTCTTTTGCTGTTCCATTGTTTTTTTATTTTTTATTCACTAGGTGTTCTCAACTTTTTTTCCCTTTTCTATTTTTTTTTATTTTCATTTTGTTTCTTTATTTTTCCTTTTCCAATATACATTTCTTTATTTATCTTTTCTTTTTCTGTGTACATGCATATAATATATATGAATATATGTAGGTTTGTATGTAGATGTTTGTTTTTCGTGTACAACTATCCACTTTCTAATTCGTATTTTCATTGTTTAGCTTAAAATTAAAAAAAACTATATTTTCACATTGTTATTTTTAAGTATGTGTTTACGTTTCGACGCAACTTTTCTCACGTATTTTTTTCGAAAACAAGTCCGGTCTATATAATGCGTTTCATGTTTATTTTTATGGGTGACTATAAATTCATGTTTCAGTTTATATAAATTCACGTTTCGACATAAGTTTTTTCGGAAACAACTCTGGTTAAGTATAATACGTTTTCATGCTTATTTTTGTATACGATTTTGGTTGGTCTATGTTTTGACGTAAATTATGTTTGGAAACGAGTCTGGACTCTGGTCATTCGACAGTATAAATTCGAGTCACTGATTGTTGATGTTGCTAGGTCTTGATTCAAATATAAGGATGATGTAGTGGTTATGTGGAACCCTCACTAAACGAACCACCCCGGGTTCAGTTCTGTTTCTTTTGTAACTACAATGTTTATATAGGTTACACTGAGTTAGATCGGATACGTGGAAACACACGTTTTCGTATGATTAACGCATCATATAACGTGTCCTTGGTTATAAACAACTAAGTAGTTGCCGTCGCAACGCGCGGCCAATGGCAAGAATCTAGTTAACATGATAATAAAGGGCTAACTTTCTATTAGAAACCAAATTGCGATATGTGTGATAAAAATGTATATCCACTTGAATATTTTGTTTTTTACTATGTTAGAAAGCTAGATTTCTTTAAAGTCAAAAGGCAAATGCTTTTTAATGGTGTTTGTTTTTTATAGCACATAATCATTTGCCAATCTTCATTTTATCTTTTAAAAATTGAAAACAAAATCATTACTAAACTAGGTTTAAGCTTAAAGTATTAAAATATCATGTTATAATACAACTGGTCTTTAAGGGTGTACGAGGTGATCGCGGAAAAGCTTGTGGCAACCCCTTTTGCCGCACGGGGAGTCCACCGCCACACCAAGATTGCCGCGCGGTAAAGATGAAGGGAGGAGTTTTGCGGGGAAAGATTGTCGTATGCGGCAAAGATGAGGGAGAGAGGTAAGTGGTGGGGCCCAGTATCTTCTCAACCAATCATCTCTCTTTTTAAAAAAAATGGTTTTTGGGAAACCACCCCTTGTGTTTTTGGGCAGGAGGGGAAAATGAGAGGGCATGGTTGTAAAAGTCGTTAGTCGCTCCCTAATCGGATTTGAGAGTATTTGAGAGTACTCGGGAAGTACTCGGCCTAGGCGGAGATTACTCGGGGAGTAATTAGCGTAGGAGAACAATACTCGAGTCTCGGCAGCCTACCTTGTAGCGAGTACTCGGGGAGTACTCGGAGCCTAGGCAGGACTTTTACAACCATATGAGAGAGGAAATGACATATTATGATTGGGTGGGTGAAATTTTCTTTCCATCTCATTAGACATGATCCCCTTACACTCTAATATAATACTACATAGACATATATATATTGACACATTTAGGTAGTGTTTGGTATGTAGGAATGAGAGGTGGAATTGAATTAACTATTGCGAGGGGATGAAAAAAGTATGTTTGGTTGGTCAACATAATGGAATCACCCATTACATAAGTCATTCCATTCCCTCAAATTCATTACATCCACTCCCTTTGTTTTTTTTTTCATTTCATTCTCTCTCTCAGCCTACGTCACAAACACCGCCCATCACCTCCACCATCTACCACCACCACCTGCCGTCGTCACCACCCGCCACCAACCTCCGCCGACCACCACCACCGTCCTCCGCCGCCACCTCCGCCCGCCGCCATCGCCATCGACTACAATCGTTGCCACCAGCCATCGCAAACCACTGCTACCCCAACCACTACCGCCACCCTCCGCCGACCACCACCATCCTCCGCGGCCACCACCAGCTACCGTCGACCACCACCACCCACCGTCGTCGCCACCACCATCGCCGTCACTTGCCACCGCAGACCACCGCAAACCCCGACCATCGCCACCGCCGCCGCTAACAATCATCACCCACCGACCACCGCCACCCACCACCGCTACCACCGACCACCGCCACCCATCGCTGCCACCTCCACTAACCGCCACCGATCACCACCACCACCCATCGCCGATTTAATTCATTCCTCTTTTCTTACCTACCAAACAACACAAGGTAATGATTTATTCATTTACTGCATGGTAACCAAACAAGACTATGGAATGTAATGATCTATTTCATTTCTTTGTCCATTCCATTACCTCATTCATTCCATTCCCACATCTATTCCATTACGCCATACCAAACAGACCCTTATATTCTTATAAATTGTCATGGTTACAGAAAAAGGTACACTACACTATAGTTTTCACCAAACCAAGGATTGTAATGTCAACCATTAAAGTCAACCTTCATATAGCTCACATAATCGAATCATGCCCAAATGAAATTTCATTCCTACATCATACCCAAAGTCAAACATCATATCAAAAGTCAACCACCAAACCGGTCAAAATCATTTTGTATTTTGATTAATCCTTACCACTATCACATTAATTACAACTATAAACTCAAAGTACAACTAGCATTTGATTAAAAATCTTTTTCCACACCATACACATAAATTTCTATAAAATAATCAATAAAAAGCGTTTTCTATATAGCTAACCAGTTTGATTAATAAGCGTTGACTATTATCATCAGATTTTTTATGAACGGTTTAAATTACATCAAATTCGTCTTCAGCGAGACATGAATCATTGACCTTAATGGGGACAACACCACACTAACACCTAATTCCAATGGTTTTGCCAATTAGACCAAGTATTTTATATATATTATGTCAACCAGAACTTTTAATTACTTCGCTCAATACTTAACCTCATTATATAATGCACTCGAGACAACATTTAACCTCATATTGTATAACAATGAAAATTGGTATTATCATAAGCCCTTTAAGGCTTTATGTGGGGAATGATTATATTTGGTCTTCCACGGGGGTTCAACAAGGGGATCCTTTAAGGCCTCTTCTTTTTGCCCTTGTTTTACACCCTCTTGTTCTCCGAATCAGAGATCGTTGTAAGCTTCTTTTTCACGTCTGGTACCTGGATGATGGGACCATTATTGGAGATGCTACTCAGGTTGCCAAGGCTTTAGACATCATTAGAGTGGAGGGCCCCTCCTTGGGCCTCCTTCTCAACATTAAAAAAACTGAAGTTTTTTGGCCTACATGCGACGGGGTGAAGATTCAGGAGGGTTTATTTCCGCGGGAGATTGGTAGGCCGGTGCATGGTGTGAAACTCTTGGGTGGTGCTGTCAGTAGAGATGGGTAGTTTATTAGTGGGTTGGCCCTCAAAAGAGCCAAATGTGCGGTTGAGCTGATGGGATGCCTCAAACGCCTTAAGGACCCTCAGAGCGAACTTCTTCTGCTTCGTTCATGTATGGGGGTTGCTAAACTGCTGTTTGGGCTTAGAACGTGTCAGCCTTCTTATGTCGGGGTAGCCGTCTCTGTTTTTGACAAGGGGCTTCGGAATACGATCGAGGACATTGTTGTTTGTGGGGGTGCCTTTTTCGGGGACCTACAATGGAGGTTAGCTTCCCTCCCGACACGTTTTGGGGGGCTTGGGATTTGCTCAGCTGAGGATGCCTCTTCCTACGCATTTGTGGCTTCAAGGGCCCACTCTTGGGTTCTTCAAGACCACATCCTTCGCGAATGTGGGGGAGAGCTGTTGGACTCTGATTACAAGGGTGCGTTGGACAATCTGCATAGTTCTCTTCCCGATCTTGATCTTGGCGGTTTCTACATTAAAGACACCGCCCCCATTAAAGCTCAGAAAATTCTGGCGAATGCCTTATATGGCGAAATCGTCAAGACAGTTGAAGAGAAGTTTGCCTTTTCCCCTCGCCAGCGAGCCGTGTTTGAGTGCTTGCGAGCCCCCCATGCTCAGGATTTCCTGTCTGTTGTTCCCATCAAAGGTTTAGGGCAATGTATGTCGGCTGTGGAATACCGGGCTATCCTCAAGTACCGTTTAATGATACCCCTTTTCCCGGATGATGACCCGTGTCCTGTATGTCGGAAGTGTTGCTTGGATTCTTTTGGGGAGCATGCAGTACATTGCAAAGAATTATCGGGCTTTAAGTATCGACATGATTTAGTTCGAGATGTGCTGTATGATGTCCTTAAGCGAGCAGGGATCTCGGCAAAAAAGGAAGCTCCGGTGAACTTCTTGACTGATCCATTAGAAGGGAGATCTACGCTACGGCCCGCTGACATTCTTGTTTTTGGATGGGAAGGAGGGAAACACGCGTGTGTCGATTTGACAGGTGTGTCCCCCCTCGTTGGGCTAAGGGACCACGGGTTTGTGGCGGGACAGGCGATAACCAAGGCAGAGGCGAGCAAAGTAGCTAAACACGAAAAAGCTTGCATCGAGAATCAGCACGTGTTCGTCTCGTTCGCTTTCGATACATTCGGCGCTCTCGCCCCTGACGCGGTGCGGTTCCTAAAGCGGGTTCAACAGGTGGTAAGCAGTAACAACGCACATGTTAAGGGGCAGAATTTTGTGTTTAGCAGGGTAGGATTTGCTATTCAGAAAGGGGTAGCGGCGCAGCTTGTTGCTCGTCTACCTACCATTCGTTTGTAATCGTATTGGATAAAAAAGTGAAAATGAACGGCAAACTTACAAGTTAAAAAAAAAAATTTAAGGCTTTAACTTTAAACAAGTTCTATTCAAACAATTTTGATATCCAAGTTCTACCATCTAGTCCAAAAAATTACTCTTAACAAAATGACTATACTAGCAGAAATTATAATATCAAGTTCAAACTATATCTTCAGAATTACTCCAACGATATATACTTAAAAAAAAGTCTATACACTTTTGCTCATACCTAAATAGAAACACCACTACCATTTAAAAACTTTTATGGAGTGTAAAATGGCATTTGCTTTATGTTGAAGCAATTGTCACTAACTATTATGTGAAAAAGGAAGCATTATGCATTTCTAGGAAGAGGAAATTTCAAAGTATACTCCTCGTTGGATATTAAGAACAAGAAAACCATCCCATAATATACAAACACATTGTAAAAATAGAAAAAGGTACAAATCGATAACGACAGTTGCTTCAGTCGAAACATATTCTTATACTACTGATAGTAATTATATTAACCTATACATAACCAAAATCGACATTAAAAGTATGTTAGGAAGGACGGGGTACTCGTGGCTAAGGCCATCCGGGTATCGAACCTGAGCCATAACACCGCCGCCATCCATGCGGGTTAGGCGGGCGAGTTTGCTTAGCAACAACCCGTGTAAAAGTGATGATTTTGAGGTAAAAATGACCGTTTGATAGTGTTGACCGTTGCATTTAAATAAAATCAAATTCCAAAAATCAAATTAATGTTTTCTATTTAACCAACTCATTCTTTTTTTTTTTTTTTTGAACGACAAATTTGGATCACTGACGGACCACTCATTCTATTATTTTAATCTACCACATCCACATAAACTCTCTCAATTTTTAATTTCTATCTACAAAAAATTCTTCTCAAATGTCAAGGAATTCATGGACTGAATAAGAAGATATTACGTTGGTTACGTCTTGGGTCACAACCCATCATTAACGAGCGTGTACTAGTAGAAGGGTTTCGTTTTGAAATTAGGTTTTTCAACAATTTTGTGTTCATGTTGGCGAGACTAACCGAACCGTGGATCAACTTAATTCACGTTTAGCCAATATTTGTTTGAGATGTTCAAGATTTCATGGGATGTTCAACAATGTGGAAAATCCCGACAATGATCTCTCGGAATATGAACTCATTCAAGTGACCCTTGTCGACTACAAACATAGGTATGACAATGAATTTGAACACGTTTTCGCGTGACAAATTATTAGGATGTATGTTTAATTTTTACGTAATGTTTAAGTTTTATGTTTAATTTTTATGTAATGTTGAAGTTTTATGTTTAATTTTTATGTAATGTTGAAGTTTTATGTTTAATTTTTATGTAATGTTGAAGTACGTATGAGCATGGTACCGGACTGGTACCAAAAAACCGAGAAAATAGATACCAGTACCGAATATACTCGGTACGGTACCGGTTCCCTATGTTGAAGTTTTATTTTAAAATTTTATTATGTAATGTTTAATTATCTAATATTAAATTAAATTTGAAAATAACAAAGTAGTTTATGGTAAGGGTAGGCCCCGCCAGTGTTTTATGGCTAATGGATAAGAAAATTGACATAACGAGTATTGGTTCATTGGTTGATTGAGGCAAAGGTACCACCATTGAGTGTCATTCCCCCTTATAAAAATCTTGAACAATGTCCAAGTGTTTAGGGCTCGAAACAAAACAATACCTCGAAAGTTAATAGGCTTGATCGAAAGGCTCGTGCTTCAAAGCCCTAACAACAATGTTATAGCCAATAAAAAGACTAAATTAATTAGATGATTAATTATCAATGGGATGATGGTCAATTGGTAAAGACAAAGCCTTTAAAACACATAGGTTGGGAAGAGGAAGGTCTTGGGTTCAACTCCCACAGACGACAAGTTAAAGAAATTAACCGTTCAAAAAAATTCGATGGTTAATTACTATGAAACGGAGAAAGGATGTATAAATTAATGTAACCTTAGCAAATGAATTTTAAGGAAAAGCTGACGAAGAGATCAATTAACATATTAAGAGGTTGATTTAGTGTTGGTGGTTCGTCGATCCTAGGTAGTTTAGTTGAGAGGTTGATTAGGGGTTGTACGTTAAAAACACAAAGATATGCTCCAAGAACTTCGAACCTCTAACTAGGGCTGTTCACAAAAATCCATATCCGAAATATCCAAAAATTTGTAACTGAAATATACGAAATTTTGGATATCTGAAAATTCGGATAACCGAAAACGGAATATCTGAATTTTCGGATTCGGATATGAATTTATTAAATTTTAGGATAATCGGATTATCCGATATCCGAAATAGTTAAAGATAGTAAATATAAGATTCGGATGTGAATTTACAAGGTGTGGTTTGTTTTTTTAAGAGGAAAAATGGTTGCCGTCTGCAGACCACATCTGCAGATATCTGTAAATGAAGAGATAGACCAAATCTTTGTAGTCTGCAAAAATAAGGTTGTTTGTTTTTTAACGTATGTAGACTTCTAAAATAAACTGGTGGTGGTGTACGGACGGTGGTGCTGGAAGGTGGTGGTGGACGTGGACGGTGGGCGGTGGTGTTGGACGGGTGATGGTGGGTGGTGGACGGTGGTGGTGGGTGTTGGTGTTGGTGTTTAACACTCGGCAAACCTTTGAAGATCTTAAAAGTGGTTGGGCCAAGTCTGCACCAAGAAGAGCTCGCGCAGACTTTTTTAATGAAACGTCTTCGGAAAAACAAACAGTCAGTAGATGGTAATGTCTACGCGTGGTCTGTGCGGCACAGATAAAAGAGTCTGCACAGATCTTTTTTAGAAAAACAAACACTACCTAAATGTTTTATTTGTTTTCAATGTTGAAAATTTGGATAATCGAAAATCGCTTAAGTTTTAACCTATGCACGAAATATCACACCCCAACCGATGGCGGAAACATCGGGATGAGACGAACAAATTGCTCAAAACAACATAACACTAATTGTGACAATATAATTTAAATTCAATTTCATAAATTCTAAAATGTCATACATTGTTCAAATAAACAAACAGGATTCCAACATAGTTATTTCTAGGTGTGTTTCTAATCCAACCTAACTTGATTCTTGAATCTTCATCTATCAACCTGCAACATGTATTAAAGTAACATCAACAAAAGTTGGCGAGTATACAGGTTTGATACATAGCATAAAGTAGAGTAAAAAGTTTAAATACTCATATCCAACATGAACAACATAATACAAGTTACTAATATGCTGAAACAGTGTCACTATATGTCAAACCCAAGTTTCCAACGCACACGCCCCAAGACTCACTCAAGGGCGGTGCGTACTCCTACATAATAGGAGATTTAATAAGTCTCTGAAGTTTAATAAGTCTCAGTAGTTTCAGAAGTTTCAACACACACGCCCCAAGACTCACTTAAGGGCGATGCGTACTCCTATAGAATAGGAGATTTAATAAGTCTCAGAAGTTTAATAAGTCTCAGTAGTCTCAGAAGTTTCAACGCACACGCCCCAAGACTCACTCAAGGGCGGTGCGTACTCCTATAGAATAGGAGATTTAATAAGTCTCAGAAGTTTAATAAGTCTCAGTAGTCTCAGTAGTCTCAGAAGTTTCAACGCACACGCCCCAAGACTCACTCAAGGGCGGTGCGTACTCCTATAGAATAGGAGATTTAATAAGTCTCAGAACTTTAATAAGTCTCAGAAGTTTAATAAGTCTCAGAAGTTTAATAAGTCTCACAAGGTTAATGAGCATATAAACACGAAAAGTTTACATGGCATACGAGATTAACAAGCATCAAAATTGTTTCATGTTTAAAAACGGATAGAGTGTGCATATAACAAGTTTCAAGTGTTGCGTGTTTTGTATAGAATACATGTTGCACCCAAAAGTGATAAAATCAAAATGGGATCAAGTATACTCACCTTAGGTTGGTTGCGTATTTCTTGGAATAAAATTAAGAATCAGGAATTTCCCAAGAAGATCGTGCACAAGAGAATTACCCTATTAAGTTTGAGGATTTGTCAATTATAGGGAATTTAGTGATTATTTAAATAATAAGGCAAAAATAATATTAAGATTTCTAAAATAATAATCTCATGCCCCATATTGTTATATTTAAAGAAATATATGACAAATAAATGAGTAAAATAAATATTGATTTTATATAGTATTAAAATAATATTACTAATTTTACCAAATTGTTATAAATATTTTTACTAAAATGGATTATATATAAATAATGATTTCTAACACATATATATAAATATTATAGATTAACAATCTAAATAATAATAAATCTGATAATATTTATAATCTAAATAAAATATATTTGTTACATAAAATTCTGAAAATATATAAAACAAAAATTCTGATTTTATATATATATATATATATATGTATATATATATATTTAAAATGATAATTCTGAATATAAAATAATAATTCTGATTTTTGAAAATGAAAGAATAATTCTGAATAATTAAAGAATTATAATTCAGATTTAAATAATAAAAATAAAAATTCTGCTAATTAATAATTCTGATTTTTAATAATATTTCAGATTTAAAATATAGATAAATCTGTTTAATAAATCTGTTTTAATATTAATAATAATATTAGTAAATCTGATTTAATAAAGAATAATTCAGATTTTAAATAGTAATTTAAATAGAAATTCTGAAAATAAAAATCTGATTTAAAAATTCTGATTATATAAAAACAGAAATGATAATTCTATTTAATAATAGTAATAATTAATAAATCTGATTTAATAATAATAATAATATTAATAAATCAGTTAGAAATAATAATAATAACTATATAAATAATCTGTTTTAATAATAATAAATAACAAATATAATAAATAAATCTGTTTTATAATAAAATGATAATATTAATAAATATGTTTTAAATCTGATAATATTAATAATATTATTAATAATAATAATATTAATAATAATGATACTATTAAATGATAATAATAATAATAATAATAATAATAATAATAATAATAATAATAATAATATAACAAAACATGAACCGTTAGTTCAAACTGTATAAAAAAGAAAAAAAACGAATTCCATATATATATATGTATAAGAAAGAAACGGGAAACGGAGAAACGGTTACCGGCACGGCGGTCACCGGCGAAGATGGAGGTGTGGTGGTTCGCGGCGGCAATGCAAGCTCTCCGGCGAAACGAAGATGGTTTCCGGCGGTTGAAGTGGGGATTGAATGGTGACTGTGAGAGTGGAGGTGTTTCGGTGGTGTGCGAGTTCGGAATGAGGGGTGGAGTCGGGTATATATAATCGAGCTTGGGGTCGGTAAATAAGGAAAGGAAGGGTGATGGCAATCAATCTTTGATTGATTGCCGGAATCTTGGTCGGAAAAAGAAGGAAAGGAGCTGATATGGTAAGTTGACCGAGGATGTTGCTGTCATGTTTGGCGGTATAAGTTTAAATCCGGTTCACACGAGTTAGCGTATAACATAAATTAAGAACCAAGTTTATCAGCTCCGGAAAGGAGGATAAACTGGTTAAGTTGTTGCTTGTGAAGGTTGAGGTCTCCGGTTCGATCCCTGGCACGCGCATAAAAACCCATTTTTTTTTAATAACAGTTTAGACTAACTGGGTTAGTCACTAATTGAGTTTTCTAACTCAGTTAGTGTTGCCCTTTGATAATATTAACCCAGTTAGCTGAAATAACTGGGTTTTCACTAACGGGGTTAGTTTAATTAACCAAAAATACTTAAAAATCCAAAAAATTCAGTTTTTAATATTTATTTATTTATTTAATTAATTTTAATTATTAAATTATTTATTTAAAATACTAATAAAATAGTATAAAAATCATTTTAACCCAAATTTTGATATTTTTACCGAATTAACGTACGACTTCCCAATTTTCGTACGGTTTAGGGTAATCTCTTGGCAACGATGAATTCAAGGGCTGAGATTTAGATGGGATTTCACTGTTTTTACGTGCTTAACATAGTTTCAACGTGTAATAACATATAACATAGTATTTAAACAAGTATATGATCAAAATAATGCACTTTTTCATTACGATTCAAGTCTCGAAGTGAAATTGGGAATAAGCGAGAGTGCAATTGACTAAATTGGAAAGTACAAGTCATTAAGCTATAAATAGAAAGTTCCAAAAACGCGAGGCGTTACACGAAAAAGACTTTTTGATTTTTAAAAATTGGGATATCCACTTAAATATCCGAATCCATATCCAAATTTTTGGATATCCGAAATTTCGAATACGGGTTCAAATATTAATATTCATTATCCAAAATTTTCGAAGATCCAAAAACCGGATAATCCAATCTTAAACATCCATACCTCTAACCTATCATTTAACAAAAGTCAGGTTATTCGCCATGCCACCAAGTAGATTTTATTTTATTCAGCATTGGTTTTCTCTTCAAGCCATCTAAACTTTGTTCACATTTTACGGACTTCCTACGGCTTACTGGTTCTTCGATCAAGTTTTTAATGACTTTCGAGAAATTTGTTGGGTCAATCAAATTTTGATAACGTATACTATATAAAAATAGTTCTAGCTGGGTCCACCCTACTTACATATGTTATGTCTTATGAGTTAAGTTCACGTACAAACAACTTTATCATACAAAACGTACGAAAGAAATGAAAAAAAAAAACGCAGTGGCATTTTCGTTATTATTTGCTCGTAGGATAATTATCAAAATTACTTTAGAAATGATCCTGTAGGGTAATTTTCATCTTGTAGGGTAATTTTGTAAAATGTTCTTGTAGGGTAATTTTAATCTTATAAGGTAATTTTGTAAAATGTTCTTGTATGGTAATTTTGAAACTTGCAGAGAATTTTAATACACTTGTAGAGTAATTATGATACTCTACAAAATTACCCTACAAGATCAAAATTATCTTACAAGTTACAAATTAACATACAAGATCATTTGTAGAGTAATTACGATACTCTACAAGATCAAAATTACCCTACAAGAACATTTTACAAAATTACCCTAAGATCATTTGTAGGATAATTTTGATAATTAATCTACGATTAAATAATTACAAAAATGTCATCGTGTTCTTTTATCTTTTCACTCTATTCGTACATTTTGTATGATAATGGTATTTGTATTTGATTTTTTTTTCTATATCTTATTACTATAATTGACATTATTTCTAGAACAATGTAGAATTGTAGGACCAAAACATGGCAAGGGAGCCCATTTTTGTGATAGGTATAAAACATATAAACAATAATCATTTTCTATTGATGTTAACGTGACATGAGTCATGACACTACATGTTAGTTATTGCACATCTTGTTAGAGTTGCCGACGATCCATGTAGTTTTATCTATAAAAAAATAATGTTTATATGTGTGTATATTATTTACAGATATAGAAAAATACTTAAAATGCAATATTTATTTTTGCTATAGCTTTTCTAAAAAATCAAAGTATAATGAATTAATGATGTTGACAAAACTTTAATAAGCATATTAAATTCCTATACAAAATCATGATTCTATTTTGACTGGGATGATGATGTTGAATACAAAGCATGTTTAGCAGTGAACTGTGATAATAGCATGAACATGTGTATTTATTGTTTTAAATATGCTACATCAAATAAAATATCCTTCCTACTTTTTATACAAATGATTCTTCAGTTTTAACTGTTTTCTACTTAAAATGGTTTCATATTGAACGTGTCTATGTAAAAAATTAAAAAAAAGGTATAAGTTTATTCAAACCAAATCTAGAAAAACTATAAGATGTTATTTAAAATTTTATTGCTAAGTGACAGTAATTGTAAAAATACTCAAAACAACATTTAAAATCCCAAATTATCTTTCCGAAAAATTGCCCTGGCGTATTATACTTCGGTCGGCGTATTTATACTCCACAGTCTCCACCCTTCCGTCGTATAATATTTTAATCGGCGTACTATATTCTATTCCTCCAAACCAACGTATACAGTAGCGTTGGGCATATAACCCCACACTTGATGTATAATCTGCCCTTGGACGACAACTACCCTTAGGCCATGTCACTACTAGAAAATTGTCAAGTTTGTGACAACCAAATTTGTAGTAAATTTGTCTGAAATTGGCCTTACCTACAAATTTCTTACAAAAAAAAAAAATCATAGGAAATAAACTTGTGGGTAACCGGATTAGCTACAAAAATACGACAAAATCTGCTACAAAATTCCTACAAAATCTCTCGTCGCAAAATTTGCTACAAAATACTGACAAATCGCTCTTCTTGCAAAATTCCGACAATTCTTCCACGTTTTTGCCTATTTTGTATATTATTTTATGATGTTTTATTTTTAAAATTAATAACATTGTTAAAAAAAAATTCATATTTTTTATTTTCCCGACAAAATTCCTACAAATTATAAAACGTTCTTGCGACAAAATTCCTACAAATTATAAAAATTTTCTGCGACAAAATTCCTACAAATTATAAAACTTTCTTGCGACAAAAATTCCTACAATAAAACTTTCTACAAGTTTCCTACAAATTTATAAACTTTCTCTAAACAATTTGCTACGAATTATCTACCAAAACTAACGGTTTCCAACAAATTTCCTACAAAGTTATCAAAACAGTTTGCGACGAATTTCCTACAAATAAAAAATATATTTTTTAATGTAGCTACAAATTTCCTACAACTTAGAAATTAAGATTTGCGACAAAATTCCTACACTTTTTTTGCGACAGATTTGTGACAAAATAACAATATCTCAATTTTAAAAAACCATTTTTTGTATAAAAAATGCAGCAAAATATAAAACATTCCAAAAGAATTGCAGCAAGCAAAATTATAAAACATTCCAAAACATTTGCAACAAGCAAGATTCTAAAACATTCCAAAAGTTCCAAAACATTCCAAAACACACAAAAAATCCTAATTAAGAGCAAGTTTTGTGATTCACTAATCCAACATTCCAATACTTAACAAAACGAGAGCTTTGTTTACTTCTTTTTGATGTTTTTCACCATTTCTTCCATATTTTTTCGCCATGCGTCTTGGTCGGCCCGCTCTTTTTCACGCTCTTGTTGAAATAGTTCGAAACATGCTTTCTAGTTCCGCCTGAACTTTTTGAAGCTGAAAATTATAAAACCGTAATCATCACATATCAACTCGAACAGATCGATCAACACAACCCTACAAAAATCTAACTAACAACGTAAAAATCCCTTATAACAAAATACAAACACACATACATATTAAAAAAATGAAATATCATATTAAAATGTTGTTATTTATTTGTACTTAATCATTGTAATAAATTATTAAAAAGTATTATAAGTACGCAATTCCTTATGTTTCTTGCAATTTTACTTTTATTAAACATATTTATACATGAGTGGTAAAAATCATCTTGACTCGTGCTTATTTTGTAAAAACTCCTGACACAAACCAAATAAACCTTGAAAATGAACCCTTCTGACCCAAATCAAAATTGACGTGAACCCGTTCTAACCCGAATCAAAGTAACCCTGTTTAAAAATAACCTATTCTGACCCGATCCATTTTGACCCGCGCGGCTGAACCCATTCTGACCCGTGACCCAAACCCGCCCATAACAAACATATTCAACCAGCAATGTACTCAATCAATCACAAACAAGCTACCTTTAATACCACCATATGAAACCCATATCAGCAAACTCATTCTTCCCATTTAAAGCCTAAACTATTAACTTTACTAATGGGACTATCTTAAAAATGTTTATGCTATCTAAATAACAAGAATAAATAATGATACCTTCACTTTTGGGCGTTTTGCGTCATGTGGTGGTCCAGTCAGCAAAGGGGCATTATAGGGCGTTTTCCAAAAACGGGTGTAGTGGTATAATGCCCCTGCAATTATTACCCATTATTATTTGTTGTTGTTTTTTTAATTATAACCCTAATGTTTAAAATAGGTGTAGGGACATGATTGGTATAAATTTCCCATTGCAAGATTGTGTTATCAAACAATCAATTAGGAATAATTCAATGGGAAATTTATACGTATCATAAACGTTCATTAAAGATCAAGATTCAGTTTGAATTATTAAAGTATAATGTGGAGAATCAAAGCAAAATTGATGTATGCTAAATTGGTCAACAACAAGTTGTAGTTCGGTGTGAAGATTGAAAAGAAGTCGACAAAAGCAATCAAGACAAGGAACGACAAAGTCATGGTTGAGGTCAAACATATATCTTTTGAAAGCTTACAAATGTTATAGTTCAAGTAATCATTCAAAATTCAATTTCAAGCTTACAAAGATTACTGATTTATATTTAAGTTGTGATTTAAGTCTACAGTGATCCAAACCTACAAAGTTCAAGATATGACTCAAGCTTACAAAGTTAAAGTGAAGACTCAAGATTACAAAGAACAAATGTGAAAATACAAGTCTATAAAGATCAAAGCTTAATTATCAAGTATAGATCAAAGGCTTACCATCAAATACGAATCTCTAAACCAAACCATCAAGTGAATTAATTGGGAATTAGAAAGATGATTAAAAAAGGATTTAATCACAAGGTAAATAATCAATATTCTTCCAATCATAACAAGTAAAGTTCTAAAGGCGTTAAACAAGCTCAAAACTAATTTGAGAGATTTTGAAGTTCAAAATTGGATGAAGCTAATGAAAGACTTTCCATTTGTAGGCTGCAGTCATGGTGGGAGACAAGATCTTACCATAAATAGAAATGTATCACCTTTCATCACTAAACCTTCATCATGCTTACAAAGATTCACGACACTCTTGATAGACCATATTAGGTTGCTTGTAATACTCAAAATCAGAGGTTTGAATGTGGGAAAAGTGTTGCCGGACAAGACAACACATAACGTTCAAAACACAAAAACAACAAAGTTGAAAAATTCTAATTTTCAAGGTCGATGACATCCGTCGTAGAGGCGTTTGATTTTGTTTATGTCTTTTTATCGTGTGCCTATAAATATAAGTCAACCCCAATCTTTTCACTTACCCCCTTTACTCTAAACGCTTTCATACACTTATCAAATAGATCTTCCTCTCATTACTATCATCTTATCATCTCATTTGAGAAGATCAAGGATCAAGAAGATAAAGAGCAATAAAAATAAGAAAAAAGGGAAGAATAATGTGTGCTTCAACATTTATTACATACCACTATTGTATTTCATAATCACCACAACTACTTAGAGATTTGTATATGATGATTATCATTTTGTAAAAGTAAGAAGGGAGTTTGGTGATCACTACCATATATAGTGAGACGAGAGTTAAAGTGATCACTTCCTTATAAAGAGTGAGACGAGTGTATGTTGTGAATGTGATCACAACCTAGCTTAGTGAAACAAGATATTGTGAGAAGTGTAAATATCACTATATTGACACAATGAGCCGAAGAAGGTGATCACTACCTTGGATTAGTGAAACGAAGAATGTGGTCACTTCCTTTGAAGAGTGAGACACTTGTACAAGGTGATCTCTACCTTTGCTAATGGAGACGTATGTGTAACAAGTATCCTTACCATATTAAGGAAGACGACTAGTGGAGAAACTCTCGATTGGGGGATCAGAGAGATGATATAGGGGATTAGTTAACTCCTTTGAACCTTTATAAATCGGTTATATATCTCTTTCCCTAAATTCTATACTCCCTTGTTTACTTATTTAATGTTAGCATATAACAAGCGATATTCCATAGTTAGTTTGTAAACTTAAAAATAAGTGAGAAGTTTTTAAGAAAACTATTCACCCCCTATAGTTTTCTACAAGTTGTATTTAACTAAAAATATGTTAAAAAAAGTAAAAGAAAAGTGCAAGTATTGTTTTATGTGGAAGGACGTTAAATGCCTGAAAAATAAATTAAAAAAATGCAACATAAGCTTGAATGGGGGAGGGAGGTCCCCGACATCAAACCCGTGTTGCGTCCCTCACAAGGCCGGCTCAAGGGTAATCCAACCCAAGCGGCTGCTTTAGGCCACCACATTAATAAGGCCCCATATTTTGAAATAAATTATAGGTATATATTCTGGTTTGGCTTATGTCTAGGCTTGAGTAAATCCAGTTTCCATTTACCTATTTAATGCTTTGAGCGGTGGTCAGATTGGAAAATCGAAGCGTCAAAGTCAAGTTTCAAAAAAATGGAGTGGCATAAATGGCGGTGGTCCTACTCTCAGCCTTTTCAGTTGTGCCATTCGCCTCCAAATCGAATCAACGCGTTGAAGTCGTTTTGTGTTTATCACCTATTTTTCCGGCCGATTCATCGGTTCGTTTAAATCCGTTCGTCGGATTCTGTTCAATCCAAATTTTGTTTAGGTAAAACCCTTTGAATACTTGTAAGCTTGTTATATGCGTTGATACGATTATGTGTGATTTGTATGATTTTATCATTAGCATGTTTGACTTTGAATTGATTAACGATTTGCGTTGATACGATTATGTGTGATTTATATGATTTTTCCGGCCGATTCATCAGTTCGTTCCATCGTCTTCCTCCATCAGTTCATTCGCTTATTTTCAATCAATTCACAATAGTTATTCGATGGTAATCATTTATGCTTTAGAATTTTATTCTATTTTGCTTTTGGAAAAAGGGCCCCGGAAACTCATGTCGTTTTAGGCCACCAAAATCATTGAGCCGGCCCTGGTCCCTCAAGGGACACAGACTTAACCACCTAGCCACCAACGTGTTTGTTTACTATTGTAGTTGTCAATTGTTAACAAAGAGAAAAAAAAGGATGTGAAACTAATAATAAGCAATAGGAGCATAGACATATTGTACCTCAAGCCGGAAAAAGTGAACAACATTTTATGTGATGGGAACCAACATAACTTTTTAAAGTTATATATAACGAGCTAACAGAGAGCTATCATCAAAATCAAAATGGATCTAACCGGACCATAAACACCCTTCTTTATACCATGCATGGCATTATTAAATGTCACCATTGATAGGCCCACGCGTGTGGGTTACCTTCACATTAATTATTATTGATCTTTTTATGTAGTATTATTTTTGAAGTTGGCTACTCATACTCGAAGCTGTCGACATAACTGATTCTATTATGTACTCTTGAATCGTCTTTATTTGTGCTAGTCAATTATGACTTGTTTCCATGGTTGGACCGTTTTGAAAATTTTATTGATTTTTTTATATCTCCATAATCTCATTTAGTGAGTAATTATATTTAAGACTCTATATTTTATTTTATTTAATTTTTAAAAATTTAATGGCATGTTAAACTACAAATTCACATAACAAAACAAATAAAAGATAAAACTATATAAAAAATATATATACCACACATTATCCTGTTTTCAACATACACCCACTCCCAACCATATAAATATGTCGTAATCCATTTCCTCCATACCGTTTCCCACTTACTCTACGCGGATGACGTCCTATTTGTAGGTGAATGGTCGGACTCAAATCTCCTAAATCTAGCTAGACTACTCAGATGTTTTCACTTGTCTTCTGGTCTCAAAGTCAATTTCAACAAGAGCCAGCTTTTTGGAGTGGGGGTTCCCCCCGATATTGTGGAATCAAAATCTAGATCTTCTGTTCTAGTAAATGGCTCACCATCACTCGAATTCAACATTGAACGAGGCGTCCGGCAAGGTGATCCGTTATCACCACTATTGTTCATCCTTGCAATGGAAGCACTCCACGTAGCTACGATAAAGGCAAACGCTCAAGGAATATTCAAAGGCTGTGCAACGCCGGGTAATGGGCCTACCGTTTCCCACTTACTCTACGCGGATGACGTCCTATTTGTAGGTGAATGGTCGGACTCAAATCTCCTAAATCTAGCTAGACTACTCAGATGTTTTCACTTGTCTTCTGGTCTCAAAGTCAATTTCAACAAGAGCCAGCTTTTTGGAGTGGGGGTTCCCCCCGATATTGTGGAATCAAAAGCTACGATACTTCAATGTAAAACGGGAGCTTTTCCTTTCACCTATCTAGGGCTTCCGGTTGGTGCTAACATGGGCTTGGTTAAGAGTTGGAAACCGGTAATTCAAAGGTTTGAGGAGAAACTCACATTATGGAAAGCTCGTACGTTATCTTTTGGTGGTAGGGTGACACTCATTGAAGCGGTCTTAGGTAATCTCCCAACCTATTACCTTTCACTTTTTAATGCTCCGATTCAGGTTATAAAACAACTGGAAAAAATCCGTCGTAAGTTTTTGTGGGGCGGGTGTCTTGAAAAAAACAAAATAAGTTGGGTCCCGTGGTTTAAAGTAGTAGCTCCAAAGAAGGATGGGGGTTTGGGGATAGGAAGTCTTGCATCTACTAACAAAGCTCTCATGACCAAATGGTGTGTGCGATTCAAAAATGAGAACGACTCGCTTTGGGCAAGAGTTATCAGTGCCATTCACGGTGGACCTAGATGTCAAAATTTTATTCCGTTAAAAAGTTCAATTGGTGGGGTATGGAAGTCAATTGTCAATATGGGTCGGTTAACTCATAACCAACCATTCAAGGTACAAGATAGGCTAACTCCGAAGGTGGGTAATGGCGACAAGATCCTATTTTGGCAAGACAAATGGGTGGGAGACAGAACACTTCGTGAAAGATTCCCCAATATTTATGCTATGGAAAGTGAGAAAGGGTGCAAAGTCTCGGATCGGTACAAAGTGGGTCAACACGGCATTGAGTGGTTCTGGGGCAGCAACAATGAACTAACGAATGAAGATATGTTATGTGAATGGACCGATTGTATCTCAGTGATAAAAGAAGTAAAAATTCAGGAAGCGACGGATGTCTGGCTTTGGAAAACAGGCTCGGATACTGCAGATTTCATGGTAAAGACGATAAGGGGTGAGCTAGATCATATTAATGTTCTAAACGAAACGAAGGTTCTCAAATGGCTTCACTGGATTCCAAAAAAAGTCAACTGTTTTCTTTGGCGGGTAGTCCTCGATCGGATTGCTACAAAAGAAGCACTTCAAATCCGAAGAATTAACTTAGCTTCCTTACAATGTGTTCTCTGTAACAACGCGGTGGAATCGGTCAACCATCTCCTCATAACTTGTGAAACGGCTCAACTTGTATGGTCTATAATCTTTCAATGGGTGAACTTACCTACTTCGGGGTACATTCTAAGTGTGGTCCAACTGTTGGAAACTGTTAACTCTCATAGTTGGCATAAGAAAATCAAAAGGGCGATTTATGTGGTTGTGGCGGCTACATGCTGGAATCTGTGGATAATGAGAAACGAATACATCTTCAAGAATAAAGCTCCTAACATCACAAAATTGATCGGAAACATAAAGGCAAACTCGTATATGTGGATCAAAAACCGAGCGGGACTTCAGGAGATTACATGGGAGAAATGGAAAGGCTTCACTCTCTAGTCTTTGTTGGTTTTGTAATTATTTCTATTAATGTTGTTTCGTTTCGTTTCTTTTTATTTTGTACTGTTTCTTGAGCATCTTGCTTGAGTTTTATAAAAATTCCGCCCTTTTTCAAAAAAAATATAAATATGTCGACATAAATAACAAACAAAAAAAAAGAATAATATAAATTTCAAACCCAAAACACCCCCTCTTAATTACTTTAATTAAACCAATTAAATACACCCAAAACACCTTCCCCATTTTCAATTATTTTTCTTTTTTAGCTCCATAATAAAAACAAAATCCACTAACGTTCCTTTCTTCAACTTCAATTTCAAATTCTCATCTCTACAATAAAAACCATTCATTGCCTATTTACTTTCCCCTACTTCTTCCTCAACCCCCCACCACACACACACACACACAAAAAAAAAAAAAAACATCCATCTGTCTGTATTAAAGAAACCCCAATTTAGATCTGATTTGTATTCAATCAATATTAATTTCCGGCAGTTTTCAGTTTTCTCAGTCGCCGTGAAATTAACAAAAAAAATGTCAGGGGTGAAAAGTGTAATTTGGGTATACTTGATGGGCCTGTTTTGGATGAGTTTAGAAGTGCAGGGGCTGGGGGTAAACTGGGGAACTATGGCGACTCATAAGATGGATCCGAAAACGGTGGTGCAGATGATGAAAGATAACGGGATAAATAAAGTGAAGCTGTTTGAAGCCGAGCCGTCGACTATGAGCGCGCTAGCCGGCTCCGGGATTGAAGTTATGATTGCTATACCGAATGATATGCTACTGGATATGAATGATTATAGCCGAGCTAAGAAGTTTGTTCAACGGAATATTACTCGGTATAATTTTAACGGCGGTGTTGATATCAAGTAAGTTTTTTTGTGTGATTTGAGTTTTTGTGCATTAGATGTTGTACGTTGTGCATTAGGAGTTGTACTGTGGATAGAAGATGGTACTTTGTTTTTGTAGGGCTGAAAGGAAGTTTTGACTAATGAAGGTGTGGTGGGTTGTACCTAGCGCATTAGAAGTTGTACGTTTTATTGTGTTTTGTTAGAGTAAACTGCTAAAATGGTTTGAGGATCGGTCATTTTTTTCACTTTAATCTAAAATTCAAAATTTTTAAATCTGTGGTTAATGTGGTTTCAGTTTTGTTTTCATTTTCATCTAAAATCAAAATCTGGTCAGATTTTTCAGTTAACATTCATTTTTTTTGTGTTTTTTTCTCCTTTTTAACGAGGGCAAAATTGTTAAATTTTTTTTTAATTTGTTATAATAAAACATTAAAAGTCTATTTTGCCCTTAATTGAAAAGGAGGATTAAGACAAAAAAAAACTTGATGTTAATTGAAAAATCTGATAAGATTTTGATTTTAGATGAAAAAACCAACAAAATTGAATAAAGTGACAAAACCGTAGGGACCATTTTGTCAGTTTAGTAATTCGATTTTTGGAAAAGTGATAGGGACCTAAGAGAAAGGATTTGTGGTTTAGCTAGTTGTACTTATTGATTTGTCACGTGTTGATGTTGTGACCGTGTTTTTTCGGTGAATGAAAAGGACACTTAACCTACCTGGTCGGATTAAGCGGGTTGACCGGTTTTGACGAAAATTTTGGGCACAACTCGTAACTAGGTGTTCGAGTTTTATATAGTATACCGTCAAACTGTGAACCCAACCGTAAACTGGACTGTACGTATTTTAAACTGGCCAAGCCGACCATTATACGTCTACTTTTTGTTCGGTTCAACAGTCCCGCCATAAAGCGCGGGACCTAAATTCTAGTTTTTTATTAATTAATGACGTTATCCAGTTTTTAAAAATGATATCTTTAGTGGACTCTTCAATTATAAAAACTTAAATGTAAAGAAGTTGTCATGAGTTGTATTATAGTGACATATAGGGTTGTATATGTATATTACTCATGTGTTTTAATTCTTTTTTAATTTTGTGTTTGTAACAGATATGTTGCTGTTGGCAATGAGCCATTTCTTAAAACATATAATGGGTCATTTTCCAAAACAACCTTCCCAGCACTCCAAAATATCCAAAATGCCATTAATGAGGCCGGGTATGGCGACAAGATCAAAGCAACAGTACCCTCAAACGCGGATGTTTACGGTTCCCCAGACGACAACCCGGTCCCATCCGCGGGCCGCTTCCGGCCCGACATAAACGACCAAATGGTCGAGATGGTCCAGTTCCTAGCCAAAAATAACGCACCCTTCACCGTTAACATATACCCCTTCTTAAGTCTTTACGGAAACGAACACTTCCCGGTCGATTTCGCCTTCTTTGACGGTGCACCACAACCCGTGGTCGATAACGGGATACAATACACCAACGTGTTCGACGCCAATTACGACACGTTAGTGTCGGCGTTAAAGGCGGCAGGTCACGCTGACATGCCGATTATTGTCGGGGAGGTCGGGTGGCCGACTGACGGTGATAAAAACGCCAATATTAATATGGCGTATCGGTTCTATAACGGGCTTTTACCCCGCCTCGCCGCCAACAAAGGGACCCCGCTTCGGCCCGGGGCAATAGAAGTTTACCTTTTCGGGCTCATTGATGAGGATGCAAAAAGCATCGCCCCGGGCAGCTTCGAACGGCATTGGGGTATTTTTAGATACGACGGGCAGCCCAAGTTTGGGATGGATATTTCGGGTCGGGGGCAAAACTCTCTTTTGGTACCGGCCCAGAACGTGCGTTATTTAGAGAAACAGTGGTGCGAGTTTAACCCGGATGCAAAAGATTTGAGCAAACTTGGGGAAAACATTAACTACGCTTGTACTTTTGCTGATTGTACACCGCTCGGGTATGGTTCTTCGTGTAACGGGTTGGATGCAAATGCGAATGCTTCGTACGCGTTTAATGCGTATTTTCAGGCGCAAAATCAAAACGAAGCGGCGTGTATGTTTCAAGGTTTGGCTAGGATCACGACGGATAATATCTCGACCCCGACTTGCAGTTTTAATATCCAGATAGTCGGGACATACTCGTCGTCGGCTTCGCGTGCATCGGTTTACCTTTTCGTATACGCGATGATTGTTGTGGTTTTCTTGTTATAGAATTTATTTTTCGTGTGGATACATAAATTATTTCTCAATTTCATTGTCGGTTTACGGATCGACGATTTTGTGACATAAAACTGTTGTTATAACGAATGACGGTTTCATTGTTGTTAAATTGACGATTTAGGGCATTATTTTTGGTTTCGTGACATAAAAAGGGTTTTTTTATGGTAGTATTAGGGCATTATTTTCGGTTTTGTGACATAAAAAGCGTTTTTTTTGGGAGTATTTAGACCATTATTTTTGGTTATTTAGAGCATTATTTTTGGTTTTGTGACATTAAAAGGGGTTTTTTTATGGGAGTATTAGGGCAATATTTTTGGTTTTGTGACATGTAAAAGGTTTTTATGGGAGTATTTAGGGCATTATTTTTGGATCTTTGTCCCCACATTGTAAGGGTATTTGGTGACAAAGGTAATATCACAAAGCTTGGTAAGTCAATCTGATACTTTGTCCCATATTTTAAGGGTTTTTATGGGAGCATAAAAGTCTAGACGCCGAGAAGATGAAACTCTATACTGACTCCGATGAAAAACTGTTAGTTTCGTCACTCTTAAGTCACCACACGGTCTTATTAGCTTAGTGGTTGCAACTTTTTTTAACGGCTTGATACCGGAAGACCATATGCCCTTTGGTGCTTAATGGGTTTTTTTTTTTAAATAAAAATGTAGAAAAAGAAAAAGGTTATTGAGTACCTACTTAACGATGCAATGGCACCACCACGGAGGATGATGGCTTTCTTGTGAGTGCCGCCTTTTTTTAAGGTGGTGATGCCATCACAGATGGTATCGTGATATTATTGCCGTCTTCTTCACCTCCTGCAACAGTTACACGAAACAATGGTGTGTACTTTACGAATGTGAAGACGATATGTACATAGAGACTTGATGAGCAAAGACAAATCACACAAAAGATTTTTAGTCCTAATTTTGCAAGTGTTTATTTGATATTGTCTGCCCTAATATGGTTTTATTCAATTACATAACTATGCCAATTTTTCTACATTTAACTTAATCAACATGTAAGTGTGGTATATTTCTTAATCCATAGCTCTCAAATTAGCAATATTAGGATATGATTTATCATATGAACTCAATATGAAAATGATGATGCTGGAATTAAGGTTGTTTGAACACTTGGAACTTAAAGAATCCCTAAACATAGCCTATAGCTTGCTACCCATTTGATGCATGTTGAGCGGTGGAGAGTGGATGCCATGATCATGACTCACTCAACCTTTTTTGCGCCTAAAGCAGATTATAAAATCAGGGTCATTCATAAAAAAACAATTTTTTTTACTAGAGTATGATAACACACAATATTTTGTATATAATTTCTATAATAGAAAAATCACACAATTTCAACAAAATATTCGGCAGATTAAGAGCCAAAGAGATTTGATCAGAAAAAAATTGAATGCAAATCGAACATAGTCAAACCCCAAAAAGGAAAAACATCCCGGCTTCTTATATATGGGACCATAAACTTTACCAAAAATCGATTGCTAGTCGAAATATCTTATTTTTATGAAACTACGAAAAAACAATCTAAGCATGCTTAAATCATTTAACAAAGCCACAGAGGGTCAGTTCCTCAATGAATCATTTTAAATTTATAAATGAGTAAATTACTTTTTGAGTCCCTGTGTTTTAGTGTTTTTAACCACTTGAGTCCAAAATCAAAAAGTTTAAGGTCCTGAGTCCCTAGCCATTTATTTTATAACGTTTTGAGTTCAATTTTGTTCATTTTATAACGATTTGAGTCCAAAAAATTGGACTCAGAAGGTTAAAATTTAGACTCAAAAGGACTCAAATGGTTAAAGAAAACGCTTATAGGGACTCAGGTTGTTAAACTTTTTGATTTTATACTCAACTAGTTAAAACCACTAAAACACAGGAATTAAAAATGTAATTTACCCTTTATAAATACTCTTTTGGGCTTAGGCCCAACATTACATAAAGTTAAAATCAGTTGTAGATAGTTCACAGAAACTAATCAATTATCCACTTAAACGACAACGTTTCATTCGTTTTCCCCAAATCACTCATCATTTCAAACTCTGTAAACCCTAGATCAAAATTTCGCGCGAAAAGATCTTAGAACTATGGCGATCGCGAGAACCGGAGTTTTCGTTGACGATTACTTGGAGTGTAAGCTATCTATCATTTGACATATTGTTTGAATCTGAAATTATTATTAATTTTGTTCTGATTTCGTTGGTTTTCTGTGTTGAATTTGGTTATTAGATGCAAACACATTACCAGCAGAGTTGCAGAGGCTTCTCAACACCATACGAGAACTCGATGATCGATCTCAATGTATGTGTTTGTCTGTTTTCTTTCATACTGATACATATAGATATAATGTATTGATGTTAATTGTGTCTTTATATACATATACATGTGTTTGTGTGATTTGAAAGGATTGTGTTACAATTGTAATAGTGTAGGGACCTGAAATGTAATTGTTGAGTAGAATAGGGGGTGTTTGTGGATAATGAAGTGTTGGTTGGTTGGTTAATTTGGTGTACTTAAACAGTTAAACACAACTAGGTTTGTGAACAAACCGAACGAACACGAACAAGGGCATGTTCGTGATCGTTTATTTGACTTTGTTCTCGTTTATCTGATTTTGAATGAACACGGACATGAACAGTTATGAACGTTTTTTCTAGTTCATGTTTGTTTGTTAAGAATATGAACAAGTTCGTGTTCGTTTATGTTCGTTTGTTTATATTCTCAATGAACACAGATGAACAAATATAAATGAACTTTTGTATTAGTATTTAAACGAAAATAAACGGACGGACATAAACGAATGAACATAAGCGAACGTGATAAACGAACATAGATAGATGTTCACAAACGTAAATGAACGCAACATGCGTTTGTGTTCGTTCGTGTTAATCGATGAACAATTTTTTTTGGTCATGTTCGTTTATTTATTGAATAAATCAACTTCCAGCCGAACAGTTCACGCCCGGTTCACTGAATGTTCGGTTCGGTTACAGGCCTAAACACAACAATTAATGAGAATTGGGCATCGAGAAATTTGAGTAGATATTTTTGTCTAAACGCTTAAACGCTTTTGTTCTTACCATAATAGATTGAAAGCCTTTTGAGAACTTTAGAAACCGACAGAACACTGGTTTGAACGATTAATAGTTTAATACTATGCAAAAATATAAAGAAGAAAAAGAAGATTGATTGATAGATGTGGTGCTGCAATTTCTGTGTCTTTAGCTGTGATATTAGCATTTGTTCTAGTTTCATATTGGACACAATGCAATTATGCAACCTGAATGTGGATTCTGTTCACCTGGTATGATGACATACTTCTTAGCCGATAATATTTAGAAAATATATTTATACATATTTAATTGTGGTATTGATTTAATTGTAATTATAATTGTATTATGATTCCTATTCCTAAATCAGTGGTGGGGCTAGCTTGTATTATTCCCTATTTAAAGGGATTAATGTTTAATGAATGAGATACACAATTCAATACCACTTCTTTTCTTCTCTTCTCAGCCGATAATAATCCCTATCCTCCTCTTCTCAGCCGATCGCTACCATGACAAAACCTGATGACGGACCTTCATCAAAGCCTACCAATCCAACCACCCAGCCTACTATGTAACCAACATCCAGACAAAAATCCGAACTCTTGACGACACTAAAGTCATATATACCTCCTGGGTCAAATTGTTTAAACTTCATGCCATCGCATACAAGATCATGGATCACCTTGACGATACGGCAGCCCCGGCCTCTATGGATCCGAATTTTGACGCTTGGAAGGAGTTGGATGCGCTCGTCTCTCAATGGATCTATAGTACATTTTGGGACGATCTACTTACCCGGGTTTTGGATACCGAATCCACAGCTCTCGAAACCCGTTTTGTTAACCTCACTCTTGATTCTTGCAGTTCTATAGAATATAGATGACTACTGCCAACAGCTCAAAGAATTGGCCAACCAACTCGCTGATGTGGATCAACCGGTCAGTGAATCACGGCTGGTACTCCAGCTCGTACGTGGACTCTCCGCTGAATTCGACACAACGGCCCAACTTATTCACTCACAAAGGCCGATTGGGATCAAGTTCAATCCATGTTACACGACGAAGTGATACGTTTGGAAGCTAGACAACAACGTTCTTCATCTGTTTTAGTTGCACCTGCTGGCCCACTTCGCTGGTTACCCTGGTTACCCCAACCCGAGCCCACAAACATACGGCCCAAATTTCACTTCACCAACTTCAGGCCCACCTCAACAACCTGGATTCGATGCTCTCAGCCCATCTGACTTGAGTGCAGCCTTCAACACTATGCAACTCAATTACACTGATCCTAACTCGATCATGGACACGGGAGCTGACGGACATGTCACTAACAATCATAACACGCAAACTTTCATAAACTTTCAATACCATTGTGTTACAATCCTAACAGTATAGGGACCTGATATGTAATTGTTTAATAGAATAGGGGGATGTTTGTAAATAACGAACTAAACGGACTTTTTAGTAAGATTAGCGATTGTTAATTGGACTGATCAAATTCTTTTTGCGCTACAGCAATGATAAATCAAACAAGGCAGCAGACAAAGAACTGCTTAGATATGGCTTCACAAAACTTCAATTATAAAATCAATCATGAAGATGCTGACATGGATTTTGAGAAGACGAAGAGAGAGATCGAAGCAAATCAAGATAATGCGTTAAACCTGTGTACTGAGAAGGTCCTTCTTGCACGCCAAGCTTATGAACTTGTAAGTTCTTTTTTTCACAAAATGTTGACTTTATTTGACTGTTTATGTTCTCTCTGATTACGGTCTTGATCCAAATATCTTGACTGTTTGTGTTGACTTTATTTCACTGTTTATGTTCGCTCAGATTATCGCTAATCAAAACGTTGACTTTATTTGACTGTTTATGTTTATTCAAATTTACTTCCAGATAGACAGTCATCTAAAACGTCTCGACGAGGATCTGCACAACTTTGCTGAGGATTTGAAACAAGGTTTACGTTTTTACGCAACAACCCAATACGAAACGTGTTACGTTTTTATGTTCACATAATTTCTAGATATGTGTACTTATCGGAAAAAAACAATCAATTATTTGCAGAGGGGAAATTACCAGCTGATGAACCTGCAATACTTCCACCGTTACCTTTAGTTCCTAAAAACGAGAAGCGGAAGTTACCGTATATAACACCTTATTCTAAGAAAGTTGATTACAGGGATAGGGAGTGGGATCACCGGGATAGGGATTTTGAGCTCATGCCGCCACCTGGCGGTTTCAAACGGGATTATGCGACCCCTCTGGAGATCGAACAACCAATTGATCCAAACGAACCAACCTACTGTGTTTGTCATCAGGTTTCATACGGTGATATGATTGCATGTGACAATGAGAATGTAAGTTTGCTGTGGTCAAACTTCTCTTTTTGTTTCTTCTTATTTGGTCAAACTTTGTTTACCAAATTCATCGGTTGTTGAAATGGGTCGTTTTTGTATGAAACGGGTGGGGTCAGATTGTGTCGACCTGTGAGTTTATTACGCTAATGATTTAATGGAAATGGTGTATTTGGTGTTTGACAGTGTCAAGGCGGGGAATGGTTTCATTACTCGTGTGTCGGGCTGACACCGGAGACGAGGTTCAAGGGAAAATGGTATTGTCCAACCTGCAGGCAACTTCCACTTTAACATTTGAGTTTGTATATTTATTGTATAACCCCCTCGATTTCGTGTGCTTCATGGAATTCTTGAAAGTTTATTTTAGACAAATTTTGGTGTAAAAGTTTAATTTAATAAATTTCGGGATCTATATAAATATATTTTTTTACAAAGTTTTGTAATATTTTAAAAACTTTTGCATTTCATATTGTCAAATTTCAATTAGATTGTTTTTTTTACAGTGAAAATACATGTATGGTCAAAGCTTTCAATTTCTCTGTAAACCCATACATGACACTAAAATAATCAGTTAGCAAAACTTTTAACTAGTTTTTGGCTGTAGTCATGAAATGTTAAAGAACAACAATACAAAACATCCACACAGATTCATTTAAAAGTTTTTAGTTAGATCAAATTAAAAAGGGGGAATTGGTTGTAATAATCCCAACTAGATGTCATTGGCCATTGCCAGTCTCACCTTTGAATATTCCTCATGCCAGTCCCACCTTTCACCTACTTTTCCTCTACCGGTCGTCGGTTAAAAAAACTTAACGGAGTTAAGTTTTTTTTTTCCGAATTACAAACTGACGTATTAGGATTCTTGATCAGAACAAGGATACGAGTCTACTGATGTAAAACTTACCTCGAAATGGTGCTCCAAACGACTTGATTTTTGTTAATTGGAAGTTTAAACGCCCGAATTGAAATACCGTTTTCATCATTTGTGAGAGTTAACCACTATGGTGCCCCTTTGAGGACCAGCATCGTTGTATTGTCTTAAATTTAGACATGTTACAAGTTTAGACTTTAGAGTTTATTGTATATGGAGAATGATGACTAGAACAACAAAACTATATTGGTTATTGATGACGGGGTGGGTCAAAACCCACTTCCCCTCCCATAATAATGGAAGTAGACGAACAATTAGTTAAAACGGCATCAAACAAGGAGGAGGTATCCTCTTTTCACCAGATGGACAAGCACAAAACCAACAAGATAAGGCATCTCAAGAAATGAATAAGGAGGAGATATCTCTTCCTCTTCTTGAACAACGCAACAATAGTAAGACACGAAGATCGAGGCAAGCCTTTGACTCAAAGGTCAGGGACAAAAGGTTAAAGAAAAAGTCAATAAATTCGACGCAAGGAGACAATCCTAGATAATCACACTTCGCAAGAAGGTCAAAGGATTACTCGAAATGGTATAGAAGAGAAGAACGGAGCTCTGGAACAAAGGAAAGGACCCTACCACACTTCCCCTCCCGAAAAGATCACGGGTCTGCTTAAGAACGAGGGAATGCCTTTAACCGCTTATAAATACCAAGCCATAAAGACACTGAAACTCACTCCGGATGCAAGACCTAAACCTTAGGCTTGCAGATCATTCACTACTTTACTCCTTTGTAATTTAGCTTACTTTGCTCCTCCTTTGTAATTTAGCTTACTTCTCGTTTGTAATTTGGTTATACTCTTCCAGTTGTAACTTGTACCCCTCCTCTCTACTCAATCACTTAGACTTGGATCTCATAAGGTTAAGCGCTTTCTTATATCAATAATACACACTTTATTCCAACCATTTAATTGTTGTGGCAACAGTTATCTTAGAAACGTATTTATATGAAGATAATATAGAAAAAAATAGATAAAATCTGAAGCATTTTAAATATGTATTATCATCGAGTCTTCTGGTGGAGTAACACCAGGGGCGGAGGTATAATATAGGTAGGGGTATCACGAGCTACGGCTCAACCCTGCTTTCATAATGTATTTTTTTTTTTGTTTTGTACAAAAGATACCTTTAAAAGAAAATATGATACTTTAATTTATTAAAACTACAAATTTATAAGTCCAAACCTTTTACAACACCAAATTTGTATAATAATTAGGGGAATTGGTCTGTAATAATCTCAACTAGACGTCATTGGCCATTTATAGTCCCACCTTTGAATATTCCCCATGTCAGTCCCACCTTTCACTTATTTTTCCTCCGCAGGTCCTCGGTTAAAAAACTTAACGGGGTTAAGTTTTTTTTTTCTGAATTACAAGCTGACGTTTTAGGGCTTTTGATCAGGACGAGGATACGAGTCGAATGATGTAAAACTTACCTTGAAATTGTGCTCCAAACGATGAGAACGGTGTTTCAATTGGGGTGTTTAAACTTCCAATTAACAAAAATCAAGTCGTTTGAAGCACCGTTTCGAGGTAAGTTTTATATCAATAGACTCGTATACTCGTTCTGATCAAATGCCATAATACGTCAGTTTGTAGTTCGTAAAAAAACTTAACGACCGGTGGAGGAAAAATAGGTGAAGGTGGGATTGGCATGGGGAATATTCAAAGGTGGGACTGGCAATGGCCAATGACGTCTAGTTGGGATTATTACAGGCCAATTCCCCTAATAATTAAGACCAAATTAAGTATAATATAATTGAAAGAGTCCCAATAGTTAAACATAGCCCAAGCCCCATAACAAATTACATATCATTCATTTTGTGTATAGCGGCAACGTAAGAAATAGAATGTCACAAGATTTGCGATCGTCTGTTCGTCCCTGATGCTGCGTCGTTGACGGTCGTTGACTTGCGTGCTTGGTGAGTGTTTCTTGTCCATTGATTTTTTGTTTGTAGTTAATGTTTATGTTGTATTGTTGTTTGTAGATTTGTTAGGGTTTAGGGCATGTTTGGCTAAGCTTTTTGAACCAACTTATTGACTTATTAGCTTTTTCAAAAAGCGAATAAGGAGATTTTGTGTTTGGCAAATCTAAAACGACTTTTCAAAATAACTTTTTGTAAAGAAGAAAAAGTCATTTTTGAGAAGTTATAATGGTGTGACTTTTTGAGCAACTTATAACTTTTTGAGCCCTTTTAGTTATTTTACATCAATAATCTAAGCCAAACATTTTTTAAAAAAAAACAACTTATTGACTTATTGGTTTTCCCACCCTATAAGCTAATCAAAACACTTTTTTAAAAACTTCTTTTCGAAAAGCCATAAGTCAATAAGTTCTTTTTCACAAAAAGTCCTTTTTAGCTTAAATAAGCTTAGCCAAACATGCCCTTAGTGTTCAAATAGATTAAATTTTACATAAAATTATACTTTGTTGCACAGTTAATTAATGGCCTAGCTCCGCTGGTGAGTAATACCATCGTGACTTTTTAAATAAGAGGTAAAGGGTTGGAGTCTCGTCCAAGACAAACTACTCGGTTGTGGACTTCCTGTTGAAAATAAATTAATAAAATATAAAATGATTTTAGAGAAAAATGCAATTTGCGTCCCTGTGGTATGTCCCAAACATCAACCTGACCCCTAAATTCATTTTTTGGTTTTTTGAGCCCCTAACCTTATGAATTCATAACACTTTGAGTCCCTGCCGTCAGTTTGACTGTTTGAGGCAGGGGTAAGTGTGACAACCCTCACTAAACCAGGTATCCGTACGATTTAATTAATTATTAATTACTGCCTGATTACTGTGCTTAACTGAAATTGCTGATGAACTGCTACTTGATTTTATTACTTGAACATATCTGCATCATACTCTACATACCGTCACTACATTATTTTACATGCTGAACCTTAGTGACAAACGTGATGCACAAAAGCACAGTAGCACCATGAACGGATAACCTATTGAACATGCTGATAAAGGCAGCATCAGGCAGATACTGCCTCTAAGGCCTGTATGAGCCAGAAATATTTTACTACACCCATAGTGAGTGTAGGGATGCAAGGGTTGTAGAACTGCGTCTCTAGGAATAAGTTACAGTGACTGGATGTGCCTAAAACATACACTGAGCACAAAACACAGCACTTTAATTAACATTTCAGCTTCTGGCTAACTAATAAAGTGCCAAAACATGGGGAAAATATTCCTGACACTTTGGGGAATAAGTTGTGTCACTAAAAAGGGCAATAACGACACATAAAAGCTTTGTTAAGCGCTTTAACGGATTACTATCCAACCGAACAACCGGACTATACCCGGAACATGAAAATATTGCCATAAATATTATTGATCTTTTTCTGAGCCAGTTAGGGTCCCTGAACACCCTAACACCCGCTATAAAGCACATCACACCACTAACCAAGTTAACCCCTAAATCTAACTTAGTTAACCTAACTAAACATCAACTAACTAGTTGGAAATGAACTAGTACCCCCCCCCCCTGGCCGATTTGCTCACTTTGTGACCACCATGGTACAACCTTTTAATTATTTTATTTACTTTGTTCCATATCTAGTAGACACATGGACTATTGGTTTATAATCCAACTTTTTCCTATAAGTATCCACCATTGCACAACATAATCATCCATCATATTTCACCACCCAAACTACTCTCTCTCCCCTCTACATACTTCGGCCGAACCCCCCTTGGGTCACCCCATCCATTTTCGATCTTGATCCTTCCATTCCAAGGTTATACAAGTGTCAAGGGTCACGCATTAGGAAGCCCGGAGCAAACGGAAGACGAAGGACCTCTCTATCTAGCTTTTATCCACACATTTTTCGCATAGATTCTTCCCTAGCCTCGAGCTAGAGGTATAATGCTTAAAACACTCTCTCGAACTATTCTAAAGTGGTTAATATGATATGTAACGGTTAAAATGCGGAAACTTACAATTTGAAGCATAAAAGTCTACTAAAAATGCAAGTATTGTTGGTTAAAAGATCATAAGTTGTGTAAATGATGTAGTAATTGAAATTTGTGGTTATCTAGGCCCGATCTACGTTGTGGTAGCTCGGATCATCATTTAACCCGGTTTGGTTAAGGTCATGGATCTTGACATAAGCTTGTTTTGAATGGTACAAGGGTTAAAAGGTGAAACTCTACCACACGAGAAACATGAACTTGTGTAAAAGTATTTTTACTTGTAAAATAGTGTTTAAAACTAGCAGATCTACGTATCTGCGGGTGGTATTTTCAAAGAACCACATATCATAGAAATTATGTTTTCTAAAAGACGGATCTTACACTAACAAGTATGATTTTTATAAACCACAAGTGTGTAGACACTTGTGAAATGAAAGGTTCGGCAAAATAACAAACTTTGTAAAAGATGACGAGAAGTTGTAAAGATGGATTAACTTTAAAAACAAGGTTTTTACGAGATCGATCTACTTTATATAAAGATCCACAAAATATAATGGGATTTACACTATAGTTTTCGGAAAAACTACAAGTTCATGCGATTATGCGATTTACATACTTGTCGACTAGTTTAATGTGTCGGAAATTGTTGATTGAATAAAGATGTTGTTGAAATTGATTTTGTAAAAGAAAATGATACGCTTGAAAGCGTGGCCACCTCCAGTTACAGAGGAAACTCTGGCGAAATTTTTCTAAAAACCTAACACTTAGAATTATTTACACTACAAGTGTTAGAATTATTTTTGATATGTTTTCAAAATATAAATTTCGCCATGACTTTATTTACTAAATATTCGGAGGTGTGATTTTCACAAAAACTAAACGCGATAAATGTATATTTGGTAAATATATATTTTAACAACATTGTTTATGATTATTTTGTGAAAATACACAAATATTATTTTTAGAATAAAAATAATATTTACGAACGTTAACAAATCCAAAATAATACGAACGCCTCTACGATAACTATATAAGTTACACTGGTAATATTTATTAACACTCGAATGATAAAACGTAACTTACGCATTATACGAAAATATTTACGAACGCGTATTTTATCAACGTATTATTTTTGGGGAAAATTATGTGAAATGAAAATATAATATTTTTGAGAAAAATATTTATATTTTGGAATTGAAAATAAATACATATTAAGTGAGACTTAATGATATAATTCGAACGCACATGTATTAAATCCCCCATCCTTGGGAAGGAGATTAACTACCAAGTATATACGAAAAGTAAACCCGAAATAGTTGTCTAACTATTTCCCAAAAACTTGAACTATAAAGCTAAGGCACGGCCGTCCGTCTAATAGAGTTAGCACATGTAGGTCGTTGCACAGCTGCCTGATTTGGAGTACTTGGTAGAGACGCACCGACTGTGAGTTCATGTCCCCCTTTTCTCTTAACTATTTTCAGTTTTCTAAACTGCGGGGGTAAAATACATGTTACTATGATTACGAATATTTCTTACATGGTATAGTCAGCCAAGGAAGGAACTGTTAGATTATGTGATTTTGATAGGTGAAACCTTAAGAACATTAGTCCTCGTAGTACGATCGAGGGATACAAGTGATAGGCCTATTTGAGCATAACAAACCCCACCCATGAGCCCTAAGGTTGGACCATGCGGTGACCTCGTCTTAACACCACCCATGCGCCCGCAGGTTGGACCATGTGGTGACTTTGTCGTAACACCACCCATGCGCCCGCAGGTTGGACCATGTGGTGACCTTGTCCTATCCCCTCCCATGCGCCCGCAGGTTGGACCATGTGGATACACATTAACTGATATGTTTCCTTATTTGCTTTCATACCAGAGTTTACAAAATATTCACACTTACAATGATTATAAAGGTTTATTCGCGCGCACATACTAAACACATGAACTCGCTCAACATTATTGTTGATTTTTCAACTTACATGTATTTCAGGGAATTAAAAGATCTGGCACGGTATGGCACGTTTTCCCGCTGCACTAGTTTCCGAGGTCATCCGGGGTTTAGGGAATGTGACTCTTTCCTGGACAAGTCACAATCCTTAAACCATGTTTATGTTTTGTTTGTATTGTTGAATAATGTTATGGTTGCTAGGGCCTTTTCCCGTTAAGACAATGGTATTGTATTTGGTTTTAAAACTTAATGGATGATCTTGCATGTTTTTAATTCATATAGCTTTGTTATGATTAAGCTATGGTATTAAGAAGTCACACCAAATTAACCACGCTTCCGCAAAGCCAGGGTGTGACAGCTTGGTATCAGAGCTCTGATCATAGCGAACTAGGATTCCTTCTCGAGTCTAGACTATGATCACTAGGGCTCTCACGAAAACATTTTTACTGCATACCACTTAAGTCCAGATCCAAAACCTTTTTATAAACAAATGTTGAGCACATTTTAATTATTATTTATAGGCTCAGTCTTGAAGGCTGAGGCTCGGTCTTGGAGGCCGAGGCTCGGTCTGGGAGATCGAGGTAGTTGGCTAGTGGGACTAGGAGAATCGGCTAGTGGGACTAGGAGAATTGGCTAGTGGGACTAGGAAGAGCAGTCTGAGAGGCTGGGAGGCTAGTGGGACTTGGAGAATTGGCTAGTGGGACTAGGAAGAGCAGTCTGAGAGGCTGGGAGGCTAGTGGGACTAGGAGAATTATTTGATTACTTATTGCTGACTAACATGTTTATATGTTGATGTGATTGATTGTTATACGTATATGTGTTTTTGTTACAAACGTCATGCTTTCATCATGTACAAGAAAGATGGACACTACGAATCCCATGGCCATAGCATCAGACGACATAGTTCATCGGAGCACGAGGTGCACATTTCCGATACTACCGGCACAGACAATGACGACATTCAGCCCTTTGCGCTGCCTAAAGTCGTAGCAGAGCCTACTGATGGCCATCTTGTTGGGAATTTGCCACTCGCGGTGATCCCTGCTCCTGTGCCCCCTTGCCGCTTATCCCATTGTTGATATGCCCCCGACGTGGCCTCTGACGACGATAACGATCTACTAGAGGAGGACCCATTCGAGGGCGAGGCCCTATTGCTGCTGGTATTAGCCTACTGCTTGCGGACGCTCCTGCAGGGGAAACTCATGCCCATTCCCCTGTCCCAGACTCATTTGAGTTGCTGACATCCGCATTTTCGCATATACAGGGAGTGCAACACCATTCACATGACGCCGACCCTGATACGGCATCATCAGCTGCACCGGTTCCCGCACACAGCTTTGAGTTTGATCACAGTATTGAGGGTGATCTTGTTCTTCCACCCGGTTTTGATCTAGACCATGACCTTGAGTTCATACACTTAGACCAGCCCTTGGAGGATCCTGTAACCCTCTGTGATGGTTGATCAAGCTGATTTTGAGATGGAGTTTGTTGATCCGGAGCCAGCCGTGGCCCCTAAGCCAGGCGTTGCTCCTAACACCGCATTGGAGCATGACCCTGTTCATGCCAATCCACCTGCTGTTGCTCCTTGATTGATCATCTGCTTGGACGAGAGGAAATTTGGGGTAACTGTGCAAGACAATTTATTATTACGGGGGCCCACGTAATAACGACTTGTAGTGCACAGAAATCCTGGTGGACTCTGCGGGTCAAGCTAATGAAAATCAATGTAGCAGGAAATAACTCGAACACGAATGACCAAGGCGATGAAGCCTCGAGTTCATTCTATTTCAAGCAACCAGCCAAATTGGCAAGCCTATGTGAAGGCCCAGTAATTTATTTCCCCACCCATACATTGAGTATATTTACGTATAAAATTAGGTGAGTACATGATGGCTTATGGTGCTATGTATCTCATAGACAATTGGGAAGTTGTCTAACCCACTTCATGCCATTTCGGCAGAAGAGAATGCCACCCAGGCATGACACAAACGCCAGTATGTTGCCAAGGATAGAAGCCGAGCTGCAAAAACGCATCTCACAGGCAAATGCGTGACATGAAGCACTCCGCACTAAGCGCAGCGATGGCACTACGGGGAATAACCCCCCCCCCCCAAACTGACCGCACCTATAAGCAGTTCCTGAAACTGCAAGCCTTTGAACTTCGACGAAACAGTAAGCGCCATTGCAATTGTTCGTCGGTCCGAAAAGATTGACTCCATTCTAAGAATGACTAACTGTTCACCCCAACAGAGTGTTACCTTTACCTCGGGGTCATTTCTAGATGGCACACTCTCATGATAGGATCTTCAGATTCAGACCCTTGGTATAAATGCTGCCTATGCACTGAGCTGGGACGAGCTCAAGGAAAGGATTAAGAAGAAATATGGTTCTAAGACTGGAATTCAGAAGCTTGAGAGAGAGTCCTGGAATTTGAAAATGGACGGACCAGAGATTCCTGAATGCATCCAGCAATCTCACGACTTGTCTAGGTTCGTCCCCTACTTAGTCAAACCGGAGTTCAAAAGGATGGAACAATTCATTTGGGGACTTGCACCCCAGATCAGGGGCATGGTTACTACCTCGAAGCCCTCAACCATTGTAGAGGCTATCAATATGGGTGATTGATTTATAACATGAGATGTTATGTGATTGATTTATTTATAACATGAGAGGTTATGTGTTGATATTGTTGTATACTTACGTACACTTTACTTACTATGACCTGACCCATACGATCATCATTTAGAAGATGCCTCCAAGAGGGATGTACGCATACCCACCAATGAGGCGGAACTTCAGGGAATCATTGCTGTAGTCATCGCACAATACGAGGCCCATCACTCCGAGCGCAACGGAGGTACCTCAGGAAATAACCCACCCAACGGCTGCACCTACAAGCAGTTCTTAGGCTGCCAGCCCTTACATTTTGACGGCACTGGGGGTGCCGTAGCCTTCGTACGCTGGATTGAGAAGACGGACACTGTTTTGCGTGCGAGCAAATGCGCCCCAAGAGATCAGGTCACGTACATTTCCGGGCTGTTCCGAGATGGGGCTCTGTCATGGTGGAAACTTCAGGTTCAGACAATGGGCGAGGCTGCTGCGTATGCTCTATCATGGGACGAGCTGAAAGAGCTAATGCATAAAAAGTACTGTTCGAGAACAGAAAGCCAGAAGGTAGAAACTGAGTTCTGGAACTTGAAGATGGAAGGTCCAAAAATAGCTGAGTATGTGGAGAAGTTCCAAGTTCTATCGCGTATCGTTCCTTCCATGGTAGATCCGGAGTTTAAAAGGATTGAGCGTTTCATTTGGGGATTGGCACCCCAAATCATGAGCATGGTAACGGCATCAAAGCCTGCCACAATCTCTGAGGCCATCAATCTAAGTGTAGCCCTGACGGAAGAGGCAATCAGGATGAACAAATTTTCAGCCTCTGAGGAGAAGAAGGAGACTCATGTAGAGTCATCTGGGGACAACAAGAGGAAGTTGGCGAATTTCAAACAGGGTACCCAGTCGAGTAGCGACGACAAGGCCAAAAAGAGAAAAGAGTACACGGGTATCCTACCAAAGTGCGACAACTGTCGACGTCACCATAACGGGCGGTGTAGATATGGAAAGTGTGGTAACTGTGGCAAGGTGGGACATGTCAAGGAAACATATCGGCAAGGTACTGAACATGGAAATAGAGGTCAAGATGGTAACGGAAATCGCGGAGGAAATAACAACGACAACAACTATCAAGGCAAGGATGGTGACGATCAAGGCTGTGGCCAAGCATGTTTTAATTGCGGTGATGTGGGGCATTTCAGGAAGTATTGCCCTAAGAACACTCAGGCACGTGGATGAAAGCTCAACAGCGGGGATAGAATCCAAGCGTGGATATCGGTACGTCTCATAATAGTCAATGTTACGCTCTATTTGACAGTATTGTCAAATTTTAGCTTCAGAAAATATAGTTGTTTTAGTAGTAAGTAACCTAGATACCCGGTTCTCGATAGAACAAGCCTAACGGAAGCTTCAATGTGATAATTGGGATGGACTGGTGTCACGACCCCCGACCCCATCCTGGCCGGAATCGGTGCCGTGAGCAGTCCAGTGGTACCGGTGATTATATTGAAAAACATTGCAGCGGAAATTTCATCAGGACCGTGAGTTAGGAAAAATATCAGAGTTTAGAAACACCGGATTTTATTTAAAAAGATGGAATAAATTCCATGTTTTACAAAGGTAGCTTTTAATAAAAACAATATTTCTTAATTTGAAAATAAGCCACTTCTTGAAGTCCTTCAGTGTCGGATCCAATCCTTACTCCAATCTATTGTAATTACCTGAAACGCGTTTTAAAAAGATTTTGTCAGCGGGAAATACTGAGTGAATTATTCTATTTACTGAAAACGACACATTTGTTATAATTCACAGTATTAAGAGTTTTTACATATGTTTATTATCAACCAACATTCAAGAATAGGTATTTGTCACAGACTAGCTTTGTGACTGTGGTCATATCACCATTGGCTGTCCCAATGAGTGACGTATGTCACAATTAGGCTCGCCCACCTAATGTGAAGGAAACAATAATAACAATACTGTGCACAATACCCCACATACCGGCTGTAATTTGGTGATTACATAAACTTAATCACTGTAATTATAACTTTGAAAAATAATTTGGAGTATTGTAAAACAGTTAATAAAAAGAGAATGACTCACAAACTGTGAGAAAAGAGTTTATAAAAGAAGAATAACTCACTAATCATCATGCAGGATTGAGTTAACAACCTTCTTGATTCTACGTTTCCCGATAATTAAGCATGTACTTTATTATTCTGGATCTTCTGATGATTTAATAGTTTGTTTGATTGTAAGGGTGTAGTTGGGAGTGTTTTTGGTGGTTTAACAGAATAGAATACGTATTGGTGTAAAACCCAAATCAAACCTTAACGGTAGTCATGAGATTCGAACCTTAACGAATTTCACAAAACCGGGTTAATGATCAATACAGCTTTTACGATAACTCACGAGATCAAATTCTCCAAATAAATGACAAAGTGCAATACTTCAACTCATTTATCGTATTAACGACAAACGACAAAGTATAATACTTCAACTCATTTATCGAATTATCGACAAACGACAAAGTATAATGCTTCAACTCATTTATCGAATTATCGACAAACGACAAAGCATAACCCAATGTGGGCGGCACTTAGACATTCTTTGGATATATTGATTGCTCGGAAAATGAATCGTAATAGCGATCGAGTTATTACCCTGTTATTGCGGCAGAATTTCGAGATTATGTGGGTTTTTATAGTATTTCGACGATATCTGGGTGTACGAATTGAATTTTACCGTCGAACCAACGCAGGAAATCAAGTGCCAAACTCCTCTATTTATACTGGAAAAACGGCGCGCTCGCGTGTCACGACAGGGAAACCTGGTCCTGGCGCGTGGCGCGAGAGGTCACTTTTAATATGAGGTAGCCACGCGTCTCAGTAGCTTGGGTGAGTCGACGGTTCGTTAAAATTCAATTTCTATCGAAAACAGTTTGGATAATACTAACTAGGAAATACCCCCCCTGAGTTTTAGGGGCTCTGATCCTGATTTCGATTGTTCTGAAAATTTTAGGGGTCATGCAGTATCACTTGGGGGTCTCAATTAGGGTTTCCTATTGGACAAAATATAATAAGAAATAATAGTTTTGGTGAGAGTTGTTACATCCTCCCCACCTTAATAAAAATCTCGTCCTCGAGATTTGAACTATGATATTTTCTTGGGGTTATGTTTCTTCTTTTAATTAAGAGGAATAATGTAGCGTGGAATGGAATCAAATGATATTCTGAGGGGTATGAAAATTTAAAATTTAAAAATGATTTATAGAAACAATTGGATTCAATATTCGAAATGAACTTACTTTGATCAATTGAGGGAGATTCTGAATGGATAGATCTTTATTTGTGAATGGAAGTATGGAAAATGATTTGTTAATGATTATCCGAAAATCAATATCGTTTACTTAAATGGTACTGGACAACAGGATTTAGTGTATTGTAATCTGAGTACATAATTGTACCAAGAATATGATAAATCAAACGAATGACTCATTAATAGGGTTTAACACAGGCTACAGCTCTATTCGGATGCTACAAAGTGTTTGTAATGATTGAAAGAATTCAATAATGATGACCGAATAAATTCACCGTTTTTGAAATTGTGAGTTTCAAGGAAGCGAATCTAGATATTTCAAAAGATGAAATGTTCAAACGAATGAGATGAAATGGTATAGTTTTTCAAGGTGATTGGGTTCAAGCCAAAAGATATATGATCTATAGATTCTTAAAATGAATGTGAAGAACTTTTTGGAATTAGTAAAATTCTTTGTCAGAAGAAAACTTACCTTGATTGGTACCTAAGGAAGACTTAAGATTGACCGGTTCAAAATGAAATGAAAACATGAAAATGATTCGTCAAATATTGAATTATGATATGAGAAAATCAATGTGCTGAGATGGGTGATTTGTAAGAATACATGAAAAGACAATGAAGTTAGAGTATTTTTGTCTTAATACACAATTGTATTCAGATGATTTTAATCAAAATATTTGATTTAAAGATAGGTGATATTTTGATTTACTAAATACCTTTTTCTTTTATGTTATCATAAAGTAGAATAATACATAAATATAGATAGGTTTAAAATATCAAAAACCCGTAATAATTTTGATAAAATTATGATATATGTTTTATAAATAGGTTTACCCAATATTCTAGAATTCATGATTATCATTTTTTTTTAAATCAAGTATGTTTAACTATAAGATTTTATAATAGGGTATTTTAAATCATAAAAGTAAAATAATAAATGTTTATTCTAATATCAAGCATACTTAAATATTGGGTTGCGTAAATGACATTTGATATTTTAATATGTATATATTATAAAAGAATATTTCTATAAGTATTTAATAGTTGTGAAATATTAATTAAGATAATCATTTATTTATAATATGTTTTGTTCATGAATGCTTAGACAATTATTTAGATAATTTTGTTCGTCCCTTTAATTATTTTTATGAAAATATATTTTCTCTTTACAGTACGAAGTATATATATTTCTATATATAATATAAAAATATTTTTACATGTAATTGAAATTTACTAACTAAGTATGATGACTTAATTTATATATAGTAAATAGTTATTATCATGGTTGGATATTGGTTAGTGCTGCCTTGTTTAAGCATAGGTGATCAGTCCATGCCTAACTAAGGCTAGGCTATCCAATACCCGTCTTTGACAATAACCCTAGTATTTTAAAATAATACTAACACTATCACTATTAATATTATTACTAATAATAAAATTAATATGAATTACCAATAATAAATAACTAAATAAAACTAAAATGAGAGTATACCTCAAACATAATTTTATATGTAAAATATAAATTCTGTACCTCAATGGTTTTAACAAGAATTTTAAATATAGTAATACTATATTATAAATTAGGTAATTACTTATGTAAGTTTCCATATAAAATAAATAAAATTTATATTTTAAATTTATATAATGTTTTTCGATCAATGATGATAATAAATATCACGAAAGGCTCGATTGATGCTGTAAGAACTATTTAAGAGATACACAGAAATAGGACATGAAATGGGGTATCCTTATCTTAGCATATAATTGTGTTAAGATTGTTTGTATAGAATAAATCAACAAAGCGGATTCAAAATAAGTAAATAACTAAATAATTAATCCGAGATTAGCGCAAGCTTCAGATTTTGTGAAAACGTCACCACAAGGTGATCGTGATTTAAAGAAAATGATTTAATGAAGTTGAAGACCAACAAGCATGTTATAGTTCAAGAAAATTGAAGTGCTTGTTGGGATTATTTTGAATATGATGGTTGCAATTCATCATATGGGACTTTGAATGGAATATGTATTGCGAGCAAGTTAACTGATTTTGAATAAACCGAGTTTGAATAAGAAAGTTCGACATGATTACAACAAAACCAGGTATACCTTTCAAAAGAAAATCGAGTTTTTTTCGAGAAACTCATTGCTTCGATATTAGAGAGTTATTGCTTTGTAAAAACGCGGTTTACAATGCAAAGATCAAGTATAGTGAAATGATATTTGAACTTTTGATAAAACAACAAATTGGAATGTTGCCCTCCTATGGTTTTCATAACTCAAATGAACCATATGCGCAACAAACAGTGCATGTGTAACGTGTGGATTTACCAAGAAATGAAATGGATCAATATTTGCTGCTATGAAAGAAATCCTCATGGTATGATTACCATTAAAAGAAGTGGAAAACACGAAAGTCAACTCTTTATAGGCAGAAGTCAGAATTGCAACGAAAGAAATATAAGAACTTCTTATCTGGAATTTCGTGTGATAACTATTGTTAAATGACATTATCAGAGAATGCCGAATGAAGTGAAATGAAATAGGGAATTTGCAAAACTATATGACTTCTTTTGTAGTGCTAATAATTATGACTCAGGTTAGACTATGCACCGATGTTTGTGAAATATTGTTCCAACGTACCTCAGCGAGATTTTGATTGTTTTGTAAGATCATGTGGCAAAATACCGCTTTTTGATTAGTAGTACTTTTACCGACGGAATTAATATTGGTGTCATCGTGCCTAATTTATATTTTTCAAAGGTCTTGCCTTGGAAGTTGTGTGTGATAAACTTTGACATCTGTGGACGTAAAATTTTAAGTTTCATGTGTTTTCTTGTGCATTAGCATGCTTCTTACTGGCGTTCATAATTTATGGCGTTAATAATTTATGGCAACGTATTGGTAATTCTTATATTTTTGATGGTGTCTAATGGGTTTTCCATTTATTATTGTTGCTCGAGTTACGAGGTAGATGATCAAACAAAATAATGTTTGATATCGACATAGGTAAGAGATTCTTGATAAAGGAATCTAAATTTATTATTGACACATATACTTGTGCTTTATCCCTAATTATCAATTGTTATGCCTTTTGAAATTTCTTATAGATATACATATCTATATAATCATATATTTCACATGCTGTAATATACATACCCTTTATAAGGTTAATGTATTTAACAGATTCTTATTTTCAAAAACAAGTCTGATATCAGGCCATGATACTTATTTAGGGAAATCTTGTCACTTGTTTGACATTTTATATATACCCCATCTTACCCGGTTCGCGCCGGAGAGGTAACCTCAGTATATCCGGACAAGCTGGAGAGTCTGCTACTCTATACCCAGTTTTGCCGGAGAAAATTTTCTATTTCCCATAAATAGTATCTTTTCAAGATTTTAAAAGTGCCTCTTTTATTAGGACTTTTATCCAGAATCAAAGAAATTTGTATTCCCATAACATATCTTATTCTAGACCAAATAATATCAATAAGCAAGAATAAATAGCAATTAAGTGCTATTGCCTGCTAACCGTTATTCTTATGACATACCAGTATCCATTACATTATACTTATATAAGTAATTTACCTTAAAGTTTATTTTAAGGCAAAATTCTTAAGTTCAAGTCTAAATATCATTCAGAATGTTATCAGATAATATTAAGTTTTTAACTTTCCGTTTAAGCTTAGGTATTATTATTATAATACCTACTTGCTCTAAACAAGTGGCTTAGTTTATACTAAGGCATCTTTTCTTATGTTTAAGTCTAAATTCTATCAGATGTGCTACCAGTTAATAACAATCTCCTAACTCTTTTATTTAAGCTTAAGTATTATTATCACAACACTTATAGGCTTAAAGCAGTGGCTAAGCTCTGATACCACCTTCTGTCACGACCCCCGACCCCATTCTGGCCGAAATCGGTGCCGTGAGCAGTCCAGTGGTACCGGTGATTATTTTGAAAAACATTGCAGCGGAAATTTCATCAGGACCGTGAGTTAGGAAAAATATCAGAGTTTAGAAACACCGGATTTTATTTAAAAAGATGGAATAAATTCCATGTTTTACAAAGGTAGCTTTTAATAAAAACAATATTTCTTAATTTGAAAATAAGCCACTTCTTGAAGTCCTTCAGTGTCGGATCCAATCCTTACTCCAATCTATTGTAATTACCTGAAACGCGTTTTAAAAAGATTTTGTAAGCGGGAAATACTGAGTGAATTATTCTATTTACTGAAAACGACACATTTGTTATAATTCACAGTATTAAGAGTTTTTACATATGTTTATTATCAACCAACATTCAAGAATAGGTATTTGTCACAGACCAGCTCTGTGACTGTGGTCATATCACCATTGGCTGTCCCAATGAGTGACGTATGTCACAATTAGGCTCGCCCACCTAATGTGAAGGAAACAATAATAACAATACTGTGCACAATACCCCACATACCGGCTGTAATTTGGTGATTACATAAACTTAATCACTGTAATTATAACTTTGAAAAATAATTTGGAGTATTGTAAAACAGTTAATAAAAAGAGAATGACTCACAAACTGTGAGAAAAGAGTTTATAAAAGAAGAATAACTCACTAATCATCATGCAGGATTGAGTTAACAACCTTCTTGATTCTACTTTTCCCGATAATTAAGCATGTACTTTATTATTCTGGATCTTCTGATGATTTAATAGTTTGTTTGATTGTAAGGGTGTAGTTGGGAGTGTTTTTGGTGGTTTAACAGAATAGAATACGTATTGGTGTAAAACCCAAATCAAACCTTAACGGTAGTCATGAGATTCGAACCTTAACGAATTTCACAAAACCGGGTTAATGATCAATACAGCTTTTACGATAACTCACGAGATCAAATTCTCCAAATAAATGACAAAGTGCAATACTTCAACTCATTTATCGTATTAACGACAAACGACAAAGTATAATACTTCAACTCATTTATCGAATTATCGACAAACGACAAAGTATAATGCTTCAACTCATTTATCGAATTATCGACAAACGACAAAGCATAACCCAATGTGGGCGGCACCTAGACATTCTTTGGATATATTGATTGCTCGGAAAATGAATCGTTATAGCGATCGAGTTATTACCCTGTTATTGCGGCAGAATTTCGAGATTATGTGGGTTTTTATAGTATTTCGACGATATCTGGGTGTACGAATTGAATTTTACCGTCGAACCAACGCAGGAAATCAAGTGCCAAACTCCTCTATTTATACTGGAAAAACGGCGCGCTCGCGTGTCACGACAGGGAAACCTGGTCCTGGCGCGTGGCGCGAGAGGTCACTTTTAATATGAGGTAGCCACGCGTCTCAGTAGCTTGGGTGAGTCGACGGTTCGTTAAAATTCAATTTCTATCGAAAACAGTTTGGATAATACTAACTAGGAAATACCCCCCCCCTGAGTTTTAGGGGCCCTGATCCTGATTTCGATTGTTCTGAAAATTTTAGGGGTCATGCAGTATCACTTGGGGGTCTCAATTAGGGTTTCCTATTGGACAAAATATAATAAGAAATAATAGTTTTGGTGAGAGTTATTACATCTGGTTGTCGAACAACCCAGCGGAGATTGTCATCCACACCCCGACGATGAAAGGAGAAATGATTGTGATTCATGGAGCAGGATACGCTCCTACGGATTATCAGGCAAAGAAGACACAAAAATTTTCGCACAAAGGATGTGTTGCATTCTTGACTCATGTCGTGGAAAAAGAAGCCGAAGAACCAAAACCCGAAGACATCCCTGTGATTGGAGAATACCCCGAAGTCTTCCTCGAAGACTTGCCGGAATCGTCTCCTCCACGATTAATTCCAGGCACTGCACCCGTAGTCAATGCATCGTAGCGACTTACATTTTCGGAGATGCAAGGAATGACAGAGAAGTTTTAGCAATGGATAGAGAAGGAAGATAACAGACCAAAATTCCCTTTTGGGGTAACCCCATTGCTACTCGTCAAAAAGAAAGATGATGATTTTCAAATAAACACCATCTACCGGGAGCTGAACAAGCTGACGATCAAGAATAAATACCCTCTGCCAAGAATTGATGATCTGTTTGATCAACTGCAAGGTTCAAGCTTTTACTCAAAGATCGACTTGCGATCTGGATACCATCAGTTAAGGATACAAGAGGAAAGTATCCCGAAGACAGCCTTCAGAACTCGTTATGGACACTACGAGTTCCTTGTTATGCCGTTTGGTTTGACAACGCACCTGCAGTGTTTATGGACTTGATAAATAGAGTTTGCAAGCCGTACTTGGACAAGTTCATGATTGTGTTATCAACGACATCTTGATTTATTCAAGAACAAAGGCTGAGCACGAACAACATCTAAGAGATATTTTGGAACTGCTAAAGAAAGAGCAATTGTATGCCAAATCCTCTAAGTGCGAGTTTTGGCTACACGAAGTCCAATTCCTTGGGCACGTGGTAAATGGAGATGGAATCCACGTGGATCCCACCAAGATCGAAGCGATTAAGAATTGGGAAACGCCAAAGACGCCAACCAAGATTCGACAATTCTTGGGTTTGGCTGGCTACTATCAAGGGTTCATTGAGGATTTTTCTAAGATCGCTCAACCGTTGACGCTCCTCACGCCGAAGGACAAGAAGTTTGATTGGGGAATCAAATAGGAAGAAGCATTTCAGATATTAAGAGATAAGCTTTGCAACGCGCCAATCTTAGCACTACCGGAAGGTACAGATGATTTTGTGGTATATTGCGACGCTTCGCGTCAAGGATTGGGCTGCGTGTTGATGTAACGCCAAAAAGTGATTGCTTACGCGTCACGTCAGCTGAAGGTACATGAAAAGAACTATACCACACATGATTTGGAGCTTGGCGCAGTAATTTTTGCTTTAAAGATCTGGAGACACTACCTTTATGGTACGAAGTGTACAATTTTCACAGATCACAAGAGCCTACAACATATATTCAACCAGAAGGGGTTGAATATGAGGCAAAGACGATGGGTCGAGTTGTTGAACGACTGCGACTGCGAGATAAAGTATCATCCAGGGAAGGCGAACGTGGTCGCCGATGCCCTAAGTCGAAAGGAAAGGATCAAGCCCATAAGGGTTAGGGCTTTGGAGATGGTTATTCGAACCAATTTTCCTCTGCGCATTCGTGCCGCGCAGAAAGAAGCTCTCAAGGAAAGAAACTTTGAAGAAGAGTATCTCCGTGGGATGGAGAAGTTATTGGTACCAAACAAGGAAGGAACGTTGTGTTTTGAGAAAAGGATTTGGGTTCCTTTGTTTGGAGGTCTAAGGAAGGTTATTTTCGATGAAGCTCACAAGTCGCGGTACTCTATCCATCCTGGAGCGGATAAGATGTACCATGATCTTAAGGATTATTATTGGTGGCCTAGGATGAAAGGCGATGTGGCGGTCTATGTGAGCAAATGTTTAACATGTGCTAAGGTTAAAGCGGAATACCAGAAGCCTTCAGGACTTCTGCAACAACCAGAGATTCCCAAGTGGAAGTGGGAACAAATCTCCATGGATTTTGTTACAAAGTTGCCAAGAACGCCAAGAGGCCATGACACTATTTGGGTGATATTGGATCGATTAACAAAGTCAGCACACTTTTTACATATCCGAGAAAAGGATGATACGAGCAAGCTGACTGAAATGTACATAAGAGAGATTGTTACGCGCCATGGAGTACCCCTCTCAATCATCTCCGATAGAGATGGTAGGTTTGTCTCAAGGACATGGCAATCCTTCCCAGAAGCTTTTGGCTCAAAGCTGAATATGAGCACCGCGTTTCACCTGCAGACCGACGGTCAAAGCGAGCGGACGATTCAGACGTGGGAGGACATGCTGAGAGCGTGTGTATGGATTTGGGCGGTAGCTGGGATAAGCATTTACCCCTGGTTGAGTTTTCATACAACAACAGCTACCATACCAGTATTGGTGCCGCGCCATTCGAAGCTTTATATGGGCGCAAATGCAGATCACCGCTCTGTTGGTCTGACGCCGGTGATAGACAGTTGGTTGGTCCTATTGTAGTCCAGGAAACCACAGATAAGATTGCACAAATCCGAGATCGCATCAGTGCGGCTCGTGACCGTCAGAAAGCCTACGCGGATCGAAGAAGGAAACCTCTAGAGTTGGAGGTAGGTGATATGGTTTTGTTGAAGGTATCACCCTGGAAGGGTGTGGCACGCTTTGAGAAACGTGGAAAGTTGAATCCGAGGTATATTGGACCGTTCAAGATCTTGGGAAGAATCGGGTTAGTAGCGTACAAGTTGGACCTACCCGCTGAATTGAATAGTGTTCACGATACATTTCATGTATCCAATCTGAAGAGAAGTCCAACGCAAGATACCGTTGCCATTCCTACCGACGAAATTCATGTTGACGACACGCTCCACTTCGTGGAAGAACCCGTTGAGGTCACGGATTGGAAAGTAAACAAGACCCGCCGAAGCAGTGTCAAGCTCGGCAAAGTTCGTGGGAATGCCCGCCATAGTCCTGAGTTCACCTGGGAGCGTGAGGACCGAATGAAAGAGAAATACCCCCACTTATTTCCTAAGAACCCTGCTTCTACAAGCATAACTTAAAATTTCGGGACGAAATTTTTCTAACGGGGGAAGAATGTGACAACCCTCACTAAACCAGGTATCCGTACGATTTAATTAATTATTAATTACTACCTGATTACTGTGCTTAACTGAAATTGCTGATGAACTGCTACTTGATTTTATTACTTGAACATATCTGCATCATACTCTACATACCGTCACTACATTATTTTACATGCTGAACCTTAGTGACAAACGTGATGCACAAAAGCACAGTAGCACCATGAACGGATAACCTATTGAACATGCTGATAAAGCCAGCATCAGGCAGATACTGCCTCTAAGGCCTGTATGAGCCAGAAATATTTTACTACACCCATAGTGAGTGTAGGGATGCAAGGGTTGTAGAACTGCGTCTCTAGGAATAAGTTACAGTGACTGGATGTGCCTAAAACATACACTGAGCACAAAACACAGCACTTTAATTAACATTTCAGCTTCTGGCTAACTAATAAAGTGCCAAAACATGGGGAAAATATTCCTGACACTTTGGGGAATAAGTTGTGTCACTAAAAAGGGCAATAACGACACATAAAAGCTTTGTTAAGCGCTTTAACGGATTACTATCCAACCGAACAACCGGACTATACCCGGAACATGAAAATATTGCCATAAATATTATTGATCTTTTTCTGAGCCAGTTAGGGTCCCTGAACACCCTAACACCCGCTATAAAGCACATCACACCACTAACCAAGTTAACCCCTAAATCTAACTTAGTTAACCTAACTAAACATCAACTAACTAGTTGGAAACGAACTAGTACCCCCCCCCCCCCCCCTTGGCCGATTCGGTCACTTTGTGACCACCATGGTACAACCTTTTAATTATTTTATTTACTTTGTTCCATATCTAGTAGACACATGGACTATTGGTTTATAATCCAACTTTTGCCTATAAGTATCCACCATTGCACAACATAATCATCCATCATATTTCACCACCCAAACTACTCTCTCTCCCCTCTACATACTTCGGCCGAACCCCCCTTGGGTCACCCATCCATTTTCGATCTTGATCCTTCCATTCCAAGGTTATACAAGTGTCAAGGGTCACGCATTAGGAAGCCCGGAGCAAACGGAAGACGAAGGACCTCTCTATCTAGCTTTTATCCACACATTTTTCGCATAGATTCTTCCCTAGCCTCGAGCTTGAGGTATAATGCTTAAAACACTCTCTCGAACTATTCTAAAGTGGTTAATATGATATGTAACACTTAAAATGCGGAAACTTACAATTTGAAGCATAAAAGTCTACTAAAAATGCAAGTATTGTTGGTTAAAAGATCATAAGTTGTGTAAATGATGTAGTAATTGAAATTTGTGGTTATCTAGGCCCGATCTACGTTGTGGTAGCTCGGATCATCATTTAACCCGGTTTGGTTAAGGTCATGGATCTTGACATAAGCTTGTTTTGAATGGTACAAGGGTTAAAAGGTGAAACTCTACCACACGAGAAACATGAACTTGTGTAAAAGTATTTTTACTTGTAAAATAGTGTTTAAAACTAGCAGATCTACGTATCTGCGGGTGGTATTTTCAAAGAACCACATATCATAGAAATTATGTTTTCTAAAAGACGGATCTTACACCAACAAGTATGATTTTTATAAACCACAAGTGTGTAGACACTTGTGAAATGAAAGGTTCGGCAAAATAACAAACTTTGTAAAAGATGACGAGAAGTTGTAAAGATGGATTTACTTTAAAAACAAGGTTTTTACGAGATCGATCTACTTTATATAAAGATCCACAAAATATAATGGGATTTACACTATAGTTTTCGGAAAAACTACAAGTTCATGCGATTATGCGATTTACATACTTGTCGACTAGTTTAATGTGTCGGAAATTGTTGATTGAATAAAGATGTTGTTGAAATTGATTTTGTAAAAGAAAATGATACGCTTGAAAGCGTGGCCACCTCCAGTTACAAAGGAAACTCTGGCAAAATTTTTCTAAAAACCTAACACTTAGAATTATTTACACTACAAGTGTTAGAATTATTTTTGATATGTTTTCAAAATATAAATTTCGCCATGACTTTATTTATTAAATATTCGGAGGTGGGATTTTCACAAAAACTAAACGCGATAAATGTATATTTGGTAAATATATATTTTCACAACATTGTTTATGATTATTTTGTGAAAATACACAAATATTATTTTTAGAATAAAAATAATATTTACGAACGTTAACAGATCCAAAATAATACGAACGCCTCTACGATAACTATATAAGTTACACTGGTAATATTTATTACCACTCGAATGATAAAACGTAACTTACGCATTATACGGAAATATTTATGAACGCGTATTTTATCAACGTATTATTTTTGGGGAAAATTATGTGAAATGAAAATATAATATTTTTGAGAAAAATATTTATATTTTGGAATTGAAAATAAATATATATTAAGTGAGACTTAATGATATAATTCGAACGCACATGTATTAAATCCCCCATCCTTGGGAAGGAGATTAACTACCAAGTATATACGAAAAGTAAACCCGAAATAGTTGTCTAACTATTTCCCAAAAACTTGAACTATAAAGCTAAGGCACGGCCGTCCGTCTAATAGAGTTAGCACATGTAGGTCGTTGCACAGCTGCCTGATTTGGAGTACTTGGTAGAGACGCACCGACTGTGAGTTCATGTCCCCCTTTTCTCTTAACTGTTTTCAGTTTTCTAAACTGCGGGGGTGAAATACATGTTACTATGATTACGAATATTTCTTACATGGTATGGTCAGCCAAGGAAGGAACTGTTAGATTATGTGATTTGGATAGGTGAAACCTTAAGAACATTAGTCCTCGTAGTACGATCGAGGGATACAAGTGATAGGCCTATTTGAGCATAACAAACCCCACCCATGAGCCCTAAGGTTGGACCATGCGGTGACCTCGTCTTAACACCACCCATGCGCCCGCAGGTTGGACCATGTGGTGACTTTGTCGTAACACCACCTATGCGCCCGCAGGTTGGACCATGTGGTGACCTTGTCCTATCCCCTCCCATGCGCCCGCAGGTTGGACCATGTGGATACACATTAACTGATATGTTTCCTTATTTGCTTTCATACCAGAGTTTACAAAATATTCACACTTACAATGATTATAAAGGTTTATTCGCGCGCACATACTAAACACATGAACTCGCTCAACATTATTGTTGATTTTTCAACTTACATGTATATCAGGGAATTAAAAGATCTGGCACGGTATGGCACGTTTTCCCGCTGCACTAGTTTCCGAGGTCATCCGGGGTTTAGGGAATGTGACTCTTTCCTGGACAAGTCACAATCCTTAAACCATGTTTATGTTTTGTTTGTATTGTTGAATAATGTTATGGTTGCTAGGGCCTTTTCCCGTTAAGACAATGGTATTGTATTTGGTTTTAAAACTTAATGGATGATCTTGCATGTTTTTAATTCATATAGCTTTGTTATGATTAAGTTATGGTATTAAGAAGTCACACCAAATTAACCACGCTTCCGCAAAGCCAGGGTGTGACAGTAAGACTGTCTTTTGGCGTATATTAATAACACTTTGCGTCCCTATGGTATGAGTGAAATATCAACCTGAGCCCCTAAATTCATTTTTTGCTTTTTTCTTAAGAAATCTAATAATTCAAATTAACTCTTTTATTTTTAAATAAAATAAATGCAATCTAATAATTAACTCTTTTTAAATAAATGCAATCTAATAATTAAATATATACTATATATAACAAATTATTAAAGCCTAAATTGTATATTAAATGTAAACTTTTAATACATACAATACAGAGACAAAACGTCATACCAACTTCGTAGACTTGACGGAACTTACAGACTCGATAACAAAAGACTGTAACCTACAATACATAGACAAAACGTCATACCACCACAAGCAATTGTGGATCTTTACTGACGGGTGCACTTCGGAATGTAGCAGATATGAATGAATACAACCCCAGTGTAGGTAATTACATATCTACCACTGGGGTTATATTCATTCATATGAATGAATATAACCCAAGTGGTAGATATGCAATTAGCGAGCTCTGGAATTTCAAGGAAAGTCGAAAGAGCTACACTGGGGTTATATTCATTCATATCAATCACTTCCTTATGTGCACCGCACCATCTTCTAGGAGGTTGTCAAGTGTTCTCGCCTTCGTAGTTGGTGTTTTGCGTATCTTTACATCCGCAGCCATTCTGTACAACAAAACACATTCAAATGAGGAACACATTCGAATCAAACCAAAAATCAATATGAGGAACACATCAATCTGAAACTGACCCGATCAGTTCTTAATATGAGGAACCCAAATCATCGAATCAAACCAAAAATCAATATGATGAACCCACAAGAATCAAAACTAAAACACATTCAAAACCTCTGTTTTGGTACCATAAACCCTAAACCCAGAAGAATCAAAACCAAAACACATTCAAAACCTCTGTTTTGATACCCTAAACCCACAAGAATCAAAACCAAAACACATTCAAAACCTCTGTTTTGATACCCTAAACCCTAAACCCACAAGAATCAAAACCAAAACACATTCAAAACCTCTGTTTTGATACCCGAGACAAAAACCCACAAGATTCAAACCCACAAGAATCAAACAAAACCAAAACACATTCAAAACCGTATATGAGTTATCTAACCCGTATGAAGATAACCCTCTGTTTTGATACCCTAGACAAAAACCCACAAGAATCAAACAAAACCAAACCCCTGTTTTGATGAAGATGAAGATGATGAAGAATCTAACCTCTGTTTTACCTTGGATTGTTATCGATGAAGATGAAGATGATGAACGAAGATGATGAAGATGAAGCTGATGAAGATGATGAACGAAGATGATGATGATAATGGGTGTTGGGAGTTGGGATGTTAAGAGTTAAGAAATGTGATAAAACTGATATGATCATTCATATCTTCTATTAATTGTAGATGTTAAGGGTCAAGGGCATAAAGGACTTTTCACAATTGTCAAACGGTTAAACTGACGGAACCCTGACGGCAGGGACTCAAACTGTTATGAATTCATAAGGTCAGGGGCTCAAAAAACCAAAAAATGAATTTAGGGGCTTAGGTTGATGTTTGGGACATACCACATAGACGGAAATTGCATTTTTCTCATGATTTTAATATATGTATTTTTTTGATAAGAATACAGAAAATCTACGTATAGAAAGAAAGACCGGGAGGGAGAAATAAAGACAGAGATTTGAAAGAAATCATACAAAAACCCTAACATCAAATCTTTACCAAATACACATCAACGAAAAACACGCTTCTTCAATCTCATATCTCAACTCAGCAACTATTGTTCTAAAATTTTTCATGAAAGATCAACGTCTTGACAAGAGATTATCATCAATTTATCACACAGGTAACCAACCAATAAACGATTCTTTTTTTTTCTTTGTCTAATTTGAATCTTTTTGTTCAATTTTAACTTTTTCTACTTAATTTGTGAACGATTTTAGAATCAGAATTTGAACGTTGTAGTAGATTATAATCTTAGGGGAATTACTTTCGTTTTTTTAATTCAATCTATTTGCTTTGATTGTTGATGTTGTAAACTTATTTGAAGGCTGAGAGTGAACTCTTCTTGAGTTCGATTAATGTAAGATAGCCTGTAGGGGTGTTCACGGTCCGGTTTGGCAGATTTTAATAAATTTTGGGCCGAACCGGTAGCTACGGTTTTGAAAAACACAAACCGAACCGGCTGGTTTTCATGGTTTTACATAGGGGTGTTCTTTCGGGTTTTTTTGGGTCGGGTTAAGGTTTCCTAGATTTGGGTTTTTTTTTTTAGGTATTCTCTAATTTGGGTTCGGGTGGCTTTAAATTCGGGTCGGGTTTCTGGTTTCAGATAAAAATGGACAGCCCTCGTTTTACGGCTTTGTTTGGCAGCTTTAGGGAAAATATATATATATACATACATAGAGAAAGGTTAACGTACAAAACTGCTTAACGTACGTTAACGTACGCGACGAAAAACAACATGCGTGATTAAGTTTATAACGTGCGTGATTATATATTTGATCAAAATCCCATGCGTGATTACACACATGTATGCGTGATTATGTCCAAGTTGCTGAAAACGTGATTAGGTTTTATCAGTTTTGTACGTGCGTGATTTTCATATTAACGTGCGTAAATTTGTCGCGTACGTTAATGTACGTTAAGCCGTGAAGTACATTATACTTATTCTACATACATACATATAGTTTTTTTAAATGTATTATTTTGTGTTAAATTTTAGAAAATGACAAGGATTGTTAATAAATATAAATATAAAAAGAAATAATAAAAATAGATGTTAAACAGCCATGTTGGTTTATACGGTTGGTTTCAAGTTCCAAACCGTTAAAGCTGAACCGTCAACTGGACCGTATATATTTCAAACGGGCCGACTTTCTTCGGTTTGGTCAGTTTCAACGGTTTATAAACACCCCTGATGCCATGTTTTGTTTTACTTGAAATTTAATTGAAATTCTTGTTCTTGTTTGCACACTAGTTGAAAAAATCAGTGTTTTGATCATAGTTGTTAAAAGCCATCGCCTCTTGCGCCTAGGCCCATTTTTCGGGCGAGGCGAGGCAGTTGCGCTTTAAGTCAAGGAAATTGCGCTTTAACTCTCTAGGTGATGGTTCAGGCGCACATTCCGGCAAGATTCCTAGATTCCGGAGAGTTTCCGGCTAAATTCCGACAAGATTCTAGCCAAATTTCTACTTTTAATCAAGGAAAACTACTTTTCAACACTAATACACTAATATTTTGGTACTAATTAGATGATACAAAGTGTTACATAATAGACTTTGTTTATTTTATTTGAAGAATAGTATTCTTTTTCTAATACCTAATATATTTTTTTAATTTTTTCATTATGCGCTTTATTTTTCTCAGGCCCTCGCTATTTTTGCGCTTTGTGCCTAGGCCCCGGGCGAGGCCTATGCGCCTTGAGTGCGCCTAGTGCCTTTAATAACTATGGTTTTGATTGAATCTGTAATTCTGTGTAGAATGGGAAGAAACTTTAGCCAGATGATTAAACAGGAGTTAGATAATCTTGATAAAGATCCAGAAACTAGAACATCAGCAATCAAAGCATTAAAATCATGTATAAACGATATGGATTCGAGTTCCATCCCAATCTTTCTTACTCAAGTTTCGGAGACCAACGAATGTGAACACGCGATCACGCTTTACGAAGATATCGCGCGTGTTCACGGCAGTGCAATCGTCCCGCATATACACTACATCATGTTAACCATTATCAAGACGTTGACGTCTAATCCGGACCCGTTCGCTCTTCATCAAGCTTGCTCGAAGGTGGTCTCAACCATTGCAAGATACGGGATGGACCCGACAACACCCGATTATAAAAAACAGGATATTATGCACTCGCTTTGCAAACCGCTTTCGGATTCTTTATTAGCACGACAAGAGAGTTTATCGTCCGGTGCTGCCCTTTGCTTAAAAGGGCTAGTGGAATTGGACGATTGGCGGTTTTGTTCGGGTCAAATGGTCAACGAGGTTTGTCAAAGGGTGGCTGCGGGTTTGGAGAATCTTGTGCAAGGTGATTCGCAAATGGGTTTAGTCACGGCTTTAGCGAAACGTAACGGGTTAGTTGTTGAAGGTTACGCAAGATTGTTGGTTCGGGCAGGGGTCCGGATTTTAAACACGGGTGTAACCGAGGAGGATTCTCGGAAACGGTTGTCGGCTATTCGAATGGTCAACGGTTTAATAACGAGTTTGGATTATAAGTCTGTAATGTCGGAGTTAACGTTTGTGATTGAAGAGTTTCAGAAGTTTCAAAACGATCAAATCGCGGATGTTAAAGAGGCGGCTTGTGAAGCGATACAAACGGCTAAAAGAATATTGTGGAGCAATGTGAATGTGTCGCTTAAAGATGGGTTGTTTTCGGGTCATATGAGTACTCCTAGCAGTGCTGTTGAAACCGAGGCCCAAGAAGATCATGACGATGGGTTTACAGGCTTCGTGCATAGGAGCCCGATTAATGGTGACCCGAGAAGCCCAACCCATAGTCCTCAGGTGAATCTAATGTACTTGCTTTATTTAAGATTTTCATCATCCAATTTAGTAGGGGTGTAAACGAGCTGGGCCGAGCCCGAGCTCGACCAGGCTCGAGCTCGGCTCGGTTCGAGCCTACTTCTTTGAGCTCGAGCTCGGCTCGCGAGTAAAACCCAAAGCTCGAGCTCGGCTCGACTCGGCTCGAACTATTTTGAGAGCAACCTTAAACGAGCTAAAAGCTCGGCTCGAGCTCACTTCAACATCGCTTAAACGAGCCAAAGCTCGGCTCTAGCTCGGCTTATCAATGTTATCATCATTATTAATATAATATATAAAAAAAGAATTAAAATTTTGTGGGCTCGTTTAGGCTCGCGAGCCTAAAGAAGATTTGTATTTCAAGCTCGAGCTCGGGCTCGATAACAAAACGAGCTCTATTTCAGGCTCGAGCTCGGGCTCGGGCTCGTTAAGGCTCGGCTCGTTCGAGCTTTTAACCGAGCCGATCACCAGTAGCTCTCGAGCCTCTGGGCTTGTTTACACCCCTACAATATAGGTTGTAAAGTAGGCGGGCCGGGCTGGTGGAGTAACGGGTCAAAATGGGTTCAGGTCAAAACATGTGGTTTCTGGTACAAGGTTGACCCAAAACATATTTTGTCCAAAGTTTTAAATTTCTAAATAATTTTTTTTTCAACAAAAGTCATTTCTTGTAGAAGTAAATAATCTCTATTTTTTTTTTTTTTTTGAAATAAGCTTTGAGCGGTTTTTGACCCATTTGACGATTTTTATACCCGAACAGATCAAACATAAATCAATTTGTAACTAAATAAATCCATGTTATAACCTCTATTAACCGGAAGGAACACCAACCGGGGTTTGATCGTGTTTGTTTGTTAAGAAAAGATGTTTTTAACAGATAAACAAATGTGCAAGAAACAATATAAAATATTTTAAAAAATAGCCTAAGTTTGAAATATAAATAGTACACATTTAGCCATTTAGGTACAAATATGTTATTAATTATAAATAAGAGTGAATTTCAAGGATTGTCCTTTATCTTTATACCCATTTTCAGGCGCTGTCCTTTATGTTCAAAATTGACGCGTTTTGTCCTTTATGTTTTCATATCATACACGTTTTGAACTTTAGGCCTAACCCAATTAGTTTTTTCAGTTAAATTTGGTCATATGTTTTGCACATGAGGGCATTTTTGTTAATTCAAAGGTAAGTTCATCGGCAGATTTACAGCTCAAAGCTTCTGCAACATTTGAATTGACAAAAATGCCCTCATGTGCAAAACATATGACCAAATTTAACTGAAAAAACTAACTGGGTTAGGCCTAAAGGACAAAACGTGTATGATATGAAAACATAAAGGACAAAACTCGTCAATTTTGAACATAAAGGACAGTGCCTGAAAATGGATATAAAGATAAAGGACAATCCTTGAAATTCACTCTAATATATATTAAAAAATAGCCTAAGTTTGAAATATAAATAGTACACATTTAGTCATTTGGGTACCAATATATTATTAATTATAAATAATATATGTAATATCTGTACATAAACATATAGACCGAATGAGCAAACAAGGAGCTTGTTCGTGTTTGTTCATATAACTAAACGAACATAAAATCCTGTTCATGTCCGTTCATTAAGCATTCGATTCATTTACCGTTGATCTAATGTGATGCTGGCTTTTGTTTCAGAGATCACGATCGTATGTTAACGCTGACAACATTAACCGTTTCACGAGTCCTAGGAAACCAAGTAGGTCTCGTCATGTCTCAGACGACGGATGTTCTAAAACTCAAAGCAGAAGATTCAGAAGCCCTCCCTCAAGCAAATTAAATCGAAGATCTAATTCAAATTACGATCAGAACAGTGTTAACGGCAGTTTTACTTATAAAGGCGTACAGTTTAACGCTACCTCAGCAGTGGTGTCTTCAACTGAAGACATCCTTACAAATACGAGCGATAATTTGCAGCAGTGTCAAAAACCTGTTCCTGAAAGTCATGTAAAATCTCGGATATTGTCAACTGGGTTGTTTGTTCTGTTTGTTGCGGTTGTTTGTTACTTGTGGTTACGAGATATAAACAACGAAGGTTACAACCTCGTACCCACCTAGTTTTGATCTTCGACAAGGATTAAGGAACTATTATTTTTTGGTTTTCAAGAGATGAAGAGTTTAAATCATGTAAGGTGTAGGTATATGTGGTTTATAAGAGTTGAGTACATCTATGTTTGACATAATTTGTCATTATGAGTCATATTTTACCTATTTGAAAACAAAAATCACAAAATTCTTATACCGTTATGTAGTTTTTTGATATTAATTTTAGGGTTATTGGATTTTAATAATCCCAACTTTAAAATTTCTCTCCTCCAACGATCCCAACTCTAAAATTTTCCTCCAACGATCACAACTTGTAAGAATTTGGCCCCCATTGATCATTTTAAAACTACAGGTACACTTAATTCAATTAAGTAGGCTGCAGATGCACATGAATATATTGAGGAGACCAAATTCTTATATGTTATAAAAAGGATCACGAGGGCCAAATTCTTACAAATTAAGGTCGTTGGAGGGTATTTTTAAAGTTGAGGTTATCATCGACCAACAGGTGAAACTTAGTATTATTAAAATCCAATAACCAATTTTACCTATTTATATATTATCAACTAGGTTATATACCCGTGAGCTTCACGGGTTATGGGTTGTGTTAAAAAAAACCTATATCTATAAAAGTATTTTCTTTGTATGATTTATAACCTGATATCTCTTCATGCTAAGACCCATATTTGACAATTCTTACCAAGAAAAAAAAAACAGAAATTGAATTACTTAGGACATGTACTTCAATATGGCAATAAGTAATAGAAATTGCAATACTATTAATTCTCTACAAAATACCTATTTAATTTCAGTTGGACACGGATCCGAATGAATATGGATCAGACCTTTTGATTCAGATCATCCAACTTGTACTAATGGATTATGAGTTCTAAGTGTCAAACGGTGGAAATTGAAGTTATCACAACTTCTAAAATTACATGTTAAAAAAACCAAATAAATGAAACATACATACTCATCTACTTGATCGATTTTACTTATCGACCCAGCTACACTCGCAAAAAATGAAAATTGTCGAGTTGGATTTCCTACTAATCTGCAAGCTCTTTTAGTAACTCCCTTTACTCCATAGAAGCACAATACTACATAAGAAAAGTCAAATAAGTATTGAACCCATTAAAATAATGAGAAAGATATAGCTATACCAATAATCTTGCATGATCATCAATGTTCCATCTAAATATTTTTTATTTGAATATAATCAAACCCATTAGGCTACTATGAAAATGTCTTAATTCTTTTATTGGAGCTTTTATAGGAAACCGTCCAAACTGGTCATCGGTTTGGTTTCGTGATCGATTTTTTTCTTTAACGGTCGGTCGGTCGGTTTCATAATTTTCAAATCGTAACGAACGGTTTGGTTTACGGTTTATACCAAAAACCGGTCGAGTAAAACCGGACCGTAAGATTAATTATATATTATAATTTTTTTAGATATCATATACACACATGCATATATATATATATATATATATAGGGAGAAGATCATGCGAGAACCACCTCTTATTGTGAGAACCGCGAGAACCAATGTGAACACACCAAAAATGCTTAAAAATAGCTAAAAATCACATAAAAAAATTTTTTTTGATTTTTTTAATATTTTTTAGGTTAAAATCGCTACTTTTCGAATCAAAAAAAAAAAAAAAAAAAATTTTTTTAATTTTTTTTTTAATTTTTTTTTTTTTTTTTTTTTTTTTTTTTTGCTTCGAAAAGTAGCGATTTTAACCTAAAAAATATTAAAAAAATCAAAAAAAAATTTTTAGATTTTTTTTTAGATTTTTTTAGGTTTTTTGGGGGTTTAGTTTTTAGCATTTTAGCTTGGGTGGGTGGGTGGGGGGGGGGTTAGGTTTTTTTAAGTTTTTTTTAGCTTGGGGGGGGGGGGGGGTGGGGGGTTTAGGTTTTGGGGGGGGGGGGGGTTAGGTTTTTTTAGGTTTTTTTTAGGTTTTTTAGCTATTTTAGGTTGTGTTCACATTGGTTCTCAAGGTTCTCACAATAAGGGTGGTTCTCGCATGAGCTCCTCCCTATATATATATATATATATATATATATATATATATATATATATATATATATATATATTTATTTATTTATTTTATTTTATTTTATTTTATATTTACTTAAAAGTGTTATGATCTTTCTTGAACTTAATACAGGAAGTTCTCTTTAAACTTCTTTCATGCTTGTATTCTAAATGTTTTGAACAATACGTAGCTTTTTTTTCTGAACTAAAGTTTTGCAGTTTGTTTTAAGCTTGTATTCCCGTCAGCTTGATTGATTTTAGACAATTTATTTGACAGTTTTATTTTATACATTATACATTTAATAAAAAGGCCCAACAAAGGTTAAACTGTGAAACCAAACCGTTAGAACGGTTCGGTTTTAAATTTCAATAGTTGGGTTTCAGTTTTCAAAAATAAAAAAGCCGTTACTAACGGTTTGGTTACGGTTTGACCTAAAAACTGTCAAAATCGAACCATGAACACCCCTACTTTTTAGTATTAATTCTTTTCTATTAGAAAGTATAAATGTTGAAATCCATTTCAACAGTTTGCTTCAAACCATAAGATTATGATGGAAATCACCACTTACCAAAGCTCTTTCATTGTGGTGGGGCAAGTGAAGTGGCCTAATGAGAACCATTTGAGGATATTGGACCTTTCATAAGTCTGTCATGTACAAAGTTTGTATTTAAGTACCAAAAAGTCATAATAAGTCAATAACAAATGCAACTCTCTAACTGTGAGTTAAATGTGTATAAAACATCATGTACCATACAAAACATATATGATGATAGATATAGTAGAGATATTCACATATAAATCTAAAATTTGCAGCCTTGCCACAAATGAGGAGTCATAGGCCCTCGTATATAATAATTTAAAAGTTTAACTTGTTTGTGTATTGTTGCCAACCAAACTTAAAATTTTAGATTATATTACGGAGTTCAATGATTTCTAGTCGAGCTTTTGGGTCAACTTGTAAACTCTTAATAAAATCTGACCCAAACATGAGCAATTTATAGACTTTACCCGTTTTCGAAGCTGACCCGTTCAACAAATCTGACACGTGTAGTAAAACTAAACTCTTTTTTATAAACCTGCCCGTTTAATAAAAGCTAACGCAAATCAATTAAGCGTTCTGCCCAAAATAGTCACTCGGCCCGACCAGGTCTGGTGGCGCAAAACGTGACTTAAAACGAACAATTAGTCAAAGCTATAAAAGTAATGTCTGAAAAGATAAATAAAAAGAATTTATTTTTGTTATCAAATTAGTCAACGTTGTTTGTTGAAAAGTTTTTTTTAGGAAATATTAGAACAGACTTTTTAACAAAAATTATCGTTAGAACCCAATCATACTAAAACCTATGACCTTAAACCTACAACTCCAAAGATGTGACTTTGATAAAAATACATGAGTACTTCAAAACAACAATACATTACATAACCCAAAACAGGTATAAGAGGTTTAATAGATGTCATGTTTATAGCTTTGTAGAATCACTCCTAGAACACAATTTTTTTTGCTAGAAAAATGGATTTCTTCACAGGTTTGTAAGTTTAAAACCTATAAAGATTGTAGTGGGCATTAAGTGATATTATAATAATTAAAGTTAAGTATAGCTTACATAAACAGATGGCCTAGTTCCTTTGTGTCCATATCCTAATAGCTCTTATTTGGAGTGAATCTGCATCATCATGTGCGTTGATTGTGTAAATTGGTCCACAAATATGCTCCACAACAGCCCCGAGTTGCAGCACTTAACTCGTCATCAACATCATTCATCATTGACAGGAGGGTAGGGAGTGTCACCTCCGCCTGCGACCACTACCAACGCCTGAAATCACTACTCTTAGCCATCAACATGGTGCAAACATCAATAATAGAGCATCAGACACCTGTTTGGGTCACGCGGCGTTTTTCTCCGACAACGGCACAATCAAAATAGAACTTTTATAACATGTTTTCACTGTTTTAAAACGAATAATATATATAATAAAAGAACCTACTACACACAATAAAAAAGGTTGTAAAATTATATAAAATAAAAAGGGTTGTAAAATTTGAATGTCATTGCACAATCTGAGTGCAGAATGTCAAATGAAGGTCCAGATTATCTAGAGAAATAAAATCCTCAAATGCATGTCCAGATTGTTAAAAAAAGTGGTCTACTACGCAATTTGAATGCGACTAAATGTCATTGTGCCAGTGTGTGTATATACAATTTAAAATTTGAAATATTTTTCAAACATACGGTTTGGTTCGGTTTTATACGTTTGGTTGGTTTTTGGTATAAACCGTAAACCAAACCGGTTTGAAAGATCGGAAACCGACCGACCGAAAACTAAGAGAAAATACCGATTGCGAAACAAAACCGGTGACCGATTTGGACGGTTTCACGGTTTTAAACCGAACCGTGAACACCCCTACAATAAAGAATGATTGTCAACGGATGACTTTGACTCTGTGTTCCTTGCAATTCTCCATTACCTCATTTATGCCTAATGCATAGAGAGTTCATCATATAGTGTTTTTATATCAAACAGGTTAAACAAAAACTATTATATACATAAAGAATAATGAATCAAATGGGGTGAACGGGTCTAGAGTTATGTAAGGCCTATTTTTAATGTATGTATCCTCCTAAATATAATTACTATATTTTATTACTGTGAAAACCACATTTTACGCATGAAGTATTTATCAGTATAAAAAATGACCCGTTTTGATTCCAATCTTTATCCTCTATAGATCCATCCAGTTGAGACAACAACTTTTATGCAAATCTACTAATAACGCCAGATTGTTCATCCACAGTACATATCATACCTTGTGTTTATGAATGCGGTCAAGTGATTCATTTGACGCTTCCATTTGCTTCCGATGTTCAGTATTCTTGATCTTGTCTGGGTGGGAATAACTAATCAGCTCTTGAAGGCTCGATAATCAGTTTAAAACCAACAAAACATAAGAGTAGTATAATAAGAAGCTTACAGTTAAGTCAACCTCTTCATAAACTGTAATCTTCTACATGTTTAACATGCCCTTCACCACATGTACTTCCAGACCTTCAACTCTTGCACAATTTTCTCACACTTGTTTTGCGTCACATTACACCGGTCAGCGGGCTGTAGAGATCTCCCTGCTCTCACATCTCTCTCTTTATGCATATGACCTAAACTCATCTCTCAACCTGCCATTTTATCACCTCTACTTTAGAGACCATACAGCAAAAAAAAAAAAATGATCATCTGAATAAATTAAAACAACTAAAACTGTATAATTAATATGTAACGATGCCTGATCGTGTTTAGGCTTTTTATGATCGAATCACCGGGCACCACATGCCGAATGGAACTTTCGTTATTGGACGTTGTGATTAAATAAAAACCCTTTAAAGTTGTTGAATACATATCGTCAAATCAAACATGGGTATATGAAGAATAAACCTTTGTATATCTAAAGAAATCATATATGGGTTTAATAAAAAACACGAACATAAATATCCAGGTAAGCAAAACATTACATTATTACATACTTTTAAACCAGCACATACTATTTGCGATCAAATCACTTTAATCCAGCACAAGGTTCACTTCTACCTTTGCTTCGTAAATCAAATTCAAAAAACAACAATAAATCAATGACCAAAACCTTAGGGATCCAGTCATTCAAAATCCCATTTTATCTAAATCTTTTTAGTGATTTGGGTTCCATTATCACAATTTTAGGCAAGAAAATCAAGAACCACACATTGTAAACTGGATTATTGAACCAAATTTCAGCAAATGAATGTGACTACACAATCAACTCGAGCTCCGTTGAATAGTGTACGAAATTTTCATGAATAAATAAGGAAAATTAGGGCATGTGTATAGAAGTTAAACGATGAAACAAACCTGCAGTATGGTATTCAGAATGTCATACGGCGGTGATGAGAAGTTTCCGGCGAGTGGAAAGGTCTCCGGCGGTAGAACACGACGGAAGTGTGTGAAGGAACACAGAGAGGGACGCATGCCACTGACAAAAACGAAATTCAGGCATCCAAACATGAAATCTTTGGCACCGGACTTACCTGTGTGAGCGGAATTCGGCCTGAACCCTAGCCAACTTTGCTGGAAAGTCGATTCGCTAACCCTAGACACCAACAACACTGACAACCAGAAGCCGCGGGAAAGAGAACCATGAAAGAGAAAGAACGTTGTCTGTATTTTGAAATCTAAGTAGGGTTTTGATAGGGTTGAACTTGAGAGAAACTAGGGAGAAGATGAAAAACGAATTCACTGGATAATCTCCAGGAATAGATAACATTGAATATTTAAACAAACCAAACCATAAGTTACGGAAACAACCCACAAGAAACAAAAGAAAACCATATTGGTCCCTAACCCATGCAAAAAATAAATAAACTGAAAATAAAACTAATTTAACGTAACAAGACTCCCTCCTTAGCCACTTTTGTCCTCAAGAGTGAGCTCCATGAAATCCGGGAACCGCAACTTTAAATCATCGAGAAATTCCCATGTCGCGTCTTGAGTCGTCTGCCCCTTCCAATGCACTAATACCTTCATGGCTGCACGATGACCTCTCTTTACCAACTTTCGATCCAACACGGCCTGCGGCTGGAAATTGAACCGAGCTTCAAGCGGAATAGGAACAACCTTCTCCGGCGGCCCATCCGCCTCCTTCAACAGTGACACATGGAAGACCGGGTGAATATGCGCCTCCTCCGGAAGATCTAATTTATACGCGACCGAGCCCACCTTTTCAATTATCAAAAACGGTCCGAAATACTTTGGAGTCAGCTTCGAATGTTTGTGAACCCTTAATGAATTCTGCATGTACGGTTGAAGTTTGAGATACACCCATTGACCCGCTTCGAACTCTCTCTCCGATCTCTTTTTGTCAGCTTGTTGCTTCATTCTGTTCTGAGCCTTCAAAAGTGATTGTCTAAGTACCTTTACTGCAGCCTCGCGATCCCGCATTACCTCATCAACTTCCCCATCGACAGCATCCTTCGGAACGTACGGAATGTGTAAGGGTGGAGGGTACCCGTACAAGGCTTCAAACGGAGACCGTTCCAAAGACGAATGGAACGTTGTGTTGTACCACCATTCCGCCGTCGTCACCCACTTAACCCACGAATGAGGACGTTCCATTACCATACACCGTAAATACCCTTCCAGACACCGATTAACCACCTCGGTTTGACCATCCGATTGTGGGTGATACGCCGTGGAAAGTCTCGCTTCTATCCCTTGTAGGTGTAAAAACTCCTTCCAAAACGAGCTCAGAAAAATCGGGTCACGATCAGACACTATCGAATTCGGGCACCCGTGCAATTTGTACACGTTATCAAAAAAAACTTGAGCCACATCCCTAGCCGAATATGGATGGCCCAAAAGCATGAAGTGCCCATATTTAGTCAAACGATCAACCACCACAAAAACCGTATCCTTACCCTTAACTCTCGGCAACCCACCAATAAAATCCATCGAGATATCCGAGAAAATCATTTCCGGTACGGGTAAAGGCTGCAGTAATCCCGCCGGTGCTGTGTTCTCGGTTTTCGCCCGCATGCACACGTCACATTTGCGTACCACCCTTCTGACCACCTTATTGATTCCCCGCCAGTGAAATAACCCCTTAACCCGTTGTACCGTGGCCCTTACCCCGGAATGGCCACCGATCGGCGATTCATGGCACAGTTTAACCATATCCTCACGTAAACCCGAGTCGTTACCCACCACTATGCGATTATCCCGAGCCAACCATCTACCGTTCCACTTGTACTTCGTGTGACCGACTCCCTCCTTAACCCGAGTCACCAATTGCTGCAAATCCACATCATCCCGCTGACTAGCTACTATTCGATCTAATAATAGGGGCTCCAATTGTGAAACCGCCGTGACAAATAGTTCGGACCCTTGCACGCGGGACAGTGCGTCGGCGGCAACATTATCTCTACCCTTTTTGTATTCAATGGAGTAGTCGTACCCCATGAGTTTCGCTAACCATTTATGCTGGAGAGGAGTGGTTACCTTTTGAGAAAGCAAGTGTTTAAGACTTTTTTGATCCGTGCGTATAACAAACGGTCCCGTGATTAAGTAGTAGTGCCACTGTTTCACCGCTAACATAATTGCGAGGAGTTCTTTCTCGTACACCGATAATGCATTCTGTCGGGGTGATAACGCCTTGGATAAAAAAGATACCGGGTGTCGGTTTTGCATCAACACCGCCCCTACTCCTCCTGCTGAGGCGTCGGCTTCGATGACGAACGGTTGGGTGGGATCGGGTAATGTTAAAACGGGGGCTGATGTGAGGGCTGATTTGAGTCTCTCGAAAGCGTCTTGCGCATCCGGTCCCCAATTAAACGCATCTTTTTTTAACCGGTCGGTGAGAGGGCGAGCAATCATTCCGAAGGAGCGAATAAATCGACGGTAGTATCCGGCTAACCCCAAAAAACCCCGGAGCTGTTTAACTGTCTTCGGTACCGGCCATTGTTGAACCGCTTCAATTTTTTTCGGATCCGTGCTCACCCCTTCCCTTGCGATTACATGGCCTAAGTATTCAATCGCACGACCCCCAAAAACACACTTGGACTCCTTGGCGAACAACCTGTTAGCTTGCATGATCGTGAGGACTTTTTCCAAATGAACCCAATGGTCTTCTTCGCTCCGACTGTAAACGAGTATGTCATCAAAAAAAACCAGCACCCCTTTCCGGAGCATGGGTTTAAAGATGTGGTTCATTAACGCTTGGAAGGTAGCGGGCGCGTTGGTCAGCCCGAAAGGCATGACCAGAAACTCGTAATGACCCTCATGCGTCCGAAACGCGGTTTTCGGGATGTCTTCCTCTGCCATGCGGACTTGATGGTATCCCGATCGTAAATCTAACTTCGAAAAAAAAGTCGCTCCAGCTAGCTCGTCTAACAGTTCATCAATGAGCGGAATGGGGAACTTATCTTTTACCGTAGCTTCGTTAAGGCGTCTATAATCCATACACATGCGCCACTGACCGTCTTTCTTTTTTACGAGAACGACCGGGGCTGCGAAGGCGCTTTGACTGTCCCGAATCACCCCCGAATCAAGTAACTCCCTTGTCGTTTTCTCGATCACATCTTTTTGGACAGCCGGGTACCGATACGGACGCACGCTAATGGGTGCCGTCCCCTCCTTTAGCACGATCTTATGATCAAACCGACGCTGCGGGGGCAGCCCGGTAGGCACCTCAAAAACCCGAGGGAACCGCGCCACCAACCTCTTCCACTGGCCGGCTTCCGTCTCGTCAACCGGTACATTAACCACCCGCGAATGGTAAGTGTTATCCCTTTCCCCACCAGTTAGTTGTAGACTAAAAAATTGAGAATCGCCCGTGCGTACATACTTACCCATTTTTTCCAAGGAGCAAACCGCGAAGAGATTGTTTTGTAGGCCCTTTAGCTCGTACCGTTTCCCCTCTAATTCGAACTTCATCGTCATTTTTTGGAAATTCCACAAAATGTCGTTTAAAGGTAGAAGCCATTGCACTCCTAGGATCATATCGTAACTCTCGAGTGGCAACAATAAAACCTCGGTTTTGAACCAATTCCCTTGCATATTCCACTGGAAGTCCTTACACACTCGAGTGCTTGTAAGTTTTTTTCCATCCGCCACCCCCACCGTCACGGGAGGAATGGACAACGAATCACATTCCAATTTTTTTGCCAATTTTTCCTTGAGGAAATTATGAGTCGACCCAGAATCGATAAGGATATAAAGTTGACGCGTACCCATTGAACCGTTGACCCTCATGGTTGAGTAGGATGGCATGCCCGTAAGTGCGTGTATGGAAATCTGATGATCCTCTTCCTCCTCCTTATCGGATTCTGCTTCAGTTTCGGCTTGGTCTCCTTCATCATCGGCCTCAATAATGTAAATCTGTTTACGCGGGGTGGCGCACTTATGACCCGGCACGAACTTCTCCGTACACCAAAAACATTCGCCCTTGGCCCGTTTCTGTTCTAGTTCCTTGCTGGAGAGACGACGTTGGTTGTTGCTCGGTTTATACGATCCGGTTGTGGTGCGGTTGTTGTTGGGAGTAGGTAAAAGAGGTAGTTTCGCGGCATTTGTTGGCGGGGTGATCTTGTTGTTCGAGGATTTGGAGAAACTCCCACCCCCTTTAGATCCGACCCATTTTTCTTCCCACGTTTCATTATTGAGGGCTTGCGTCTTCGCTAAACTGTAGGCCTCATGCAAGGTACGGGGTTTGAACATCTTAACCGGACCACGGATTTCCGGTTTCAATGCCTTAATGTAAAGGCTAACAGCTTGGGTTTCGCTTAAAGTTACTTTGTTCAACAGTGAATCAAAGGCGGTATTCAGCTCCTGTAGCGAACCAGTTTGGGTGAGGGAAGCCATCTCTTCTAACGGGTCTTCAAATAAGGCATCCGAGAACCGAGCAGAAATCGAACGCACATACTCATCCCAAGGAACCTCGGCTACGGTGGCGTTGCGAGTCTTCATGAATGCCCGATGCCACTGCAAGGCGTCGCCTTCAAGATGAACGGCGGCACAACGCAGTTTGGAGTCGGGAGGGGTATCATCCATGGCAAAAAAGTGTTCGCAACGATAAACCCACCCTTCGACATCTTCACCCGAAAACTTAGGAAATTCAATCTTACCGATACGGAACGGCTTAGAGTTCCGTCCCTCAGCATCCCCTCCGGAAGAGCCGAACGAACTCCCCGAAGAATTAACCGATTTGTCACGAACATGCTTCAAGATTTCTTCCTGTTGTTTGGACGATTGCTCCTGTTGCTTCATTAGCGCGGCGAGGGCAGCTCGGATTTCAGAAATTGCTTTGTCGTGAGATTTCAGGGTGTTGTCGATCTCATTGTTGCGTGTGTTGGTCATGGCGACGGCAAAGAGTAGTTCCGATTGGGGATCGGAACGGCTCTGATACCCTTGATAGGGTTGAACTTGAGAGAAACTAGGGAGAAGATGAAAAACGAATTCACTGGATAATCTCCAGGAATAGATAACATTGAATATTTAAACAAACCAAACCATAAGTTACGGAAACAACCCACAAGAAACAAAAGAAAACCATATTGGTCCCTAACCCATGCAAAAAATAAATAAACTGAAAATAAAACTAATTTAACGTAACAGGTTTTTGTCATTTGAATGAAGGGGGAATTTAGAGGCGGGTGTTTGAAATCCATTTGAATTTTGAAATTTGATTAAAGATTTGAAAGATGCAGGAATAGGGAATTGAGGGAGAGAGTAGAGATTTGAAAACCAAAAACTCTTTTTCAAAATTCAAAAGCATCTATAAAGACATAGGGCAGAGGGAAGGAAGAAGAACACACAGGAAGAGAAAAGGGAAAGATGGGTACGGAAGCGTGTATGGATTTTGACCAGAGTTTTGGCTTTTGTGTGGATTACAGGTTTAGACTACAAGGTATGGTGATGACCATCCTTGGAGGATGATCCGCTACTTAGGCGACATGTCATAGTCATAGTCTTCCACCACTTTTATGTTTTTTTTTTAAACTTCTACTTTTTTTTTAACATTTAACAAATAAAGTAACAAAATATTTTCATTAATATTAAAAAACATTACATAAACTTAAAAAAAATTAAACTTAAAAAAAAATAAATTAAAAAAAAACATAAACTTAAAAACCTAAAGTTAAAAAAAACTTAAAAATATCCTAACATATTAAAATAAGCTACTAGTCTTCATCTTCCATGTGGTGGGCGGGTTCGTTTTGAGCGTTGTTCCAAATGTACTCCACCAAATCCGCTTATAGGTTGTGATGTGTGTACTCATTACGTAGAGCGAAGGCGTTCAAATCTTGTTGTTCCTCACTAACTGGAACAGAATTTCCAGTAGACGCGTTTTCGTCGTACTCGCATATCGCTCTCCCTTCGTCTTCAATGATCATGTTATGAAGGATGATACAAGCGTACATAATGTGTCGTAACCTCCTTGGTGTTTGCGAACGTGCTGAAATAGAAATGATGTGCCATTTTTTTTTGTAGAACACCAAAAGCCCGTTCAATATCTTTTCTTGCGCCCTCTTGAAACTTTGCAAACTTTTTTCTTTTGTCGTCGGTCGGGTGCGGGATAGTTTTAACGATTGTCGAGTACGTTGGGTATATCCCATCGGCTAGGTAGTAACCTCGCCTGTACTCCACCCCTGAAACCGTAAAGCTTGTGTCTGGACCTGTACCCGCCACTACATCATCAAAAATCTGTGACTGGTATATGATGTTAAGGTCATTGAGCGAACCAGGTAGACCAAAAAAAGCATGCCATATCCAGAGATCCTGTGACGCAACAGCCTCTAGAATGATAGTCGGATGTCCCTGATCTCCCCTAGTATACTGACCTTGCCATGCAACTGGGCAGTTCTGCCACTGCCAGTGCATGCAATCAATGCTCCCGAGCATTCCTGGGAAACCATGTCTCTGTTCGTGTGCTTGATATAATTTTTGAACGTCGTTTGCGTTCGGTTTCCTCAGGTATCGCTTGCTATACAATTTGACAACCCATTGGCAAAACTTGTGCAAACATCGACGTGCGGTTCTTTCAGACATCCTAATGTACTCGTCTAATGCATCAGGTGCGAAACCGTACGCAAGTTGGCGAATGGCCGACGTACATTTTTGTAAATTACTGAAACCCCTTTGCCCCCTAGCATCGTTTCGCAATGTAAAAAACGGATCAGACTGGGTCATGTCGCCTGCAATACGTAAAAACAGTGGACGACTCATGCGGAAACGACGTCGAAAAATCTCGGCTGGGTACACGGGTTCGTCGGCAAAATAATCGGCTACTAGTTTATCGTGGCCGGCTATAAATTTAGAACAAAACATAAATGAAATTAATTATAAAATACATTTTAAAATCTATATAAAACATAAGGAAAAAAAAGTAAAATACCTTCTTGGTCTCGGTTACATTTTGCTCGTCTAGTTAGCCGTTGGGACGACCCTTCATTGGCCGCCATGAACACCTGAGCCGCGTTCATAATCATGTTGTGCATAATAGCATCCTCTTCCGAAGATGATGAATACCACTCGGACGAAGACGATGAAGACATAGAAGAAATTGAAGAAATGGAAGAAATAGGTGAAGCCATGATAATTTTTTAGCGAGAGATGGGGTGGTAGCGGGTAAAAAATGGTACAAAATATGATGAGTTTTTATAAAAAGGGAAGAGTGGTTTATAAAATGTGAGAGAGATGGGGTGGTAGTGGGTGAAAAGTTGTGAAAAAAGGGGTTAAAGATGTGAGTATTTATAAAAATGGAAGTGAAATGGGGTGTTTTTTAAAATATAGCCGTTTGAAATTAACTTTTTTTTTTATTTTCAACGGTCAAAAAGTGGGGGGCCCACCTTTTTTGCTTCGTCGCAAACGGCTAGAAGCCGACGGAGAGGACGGGACGGGATGGGGGCGGCACGGTGTTTGGATCGTCGCCGACCCGCGACGCACCGGGGCCGCACCCCATACCGTGTAGCCTTAATGAACCAACAACTTACTTTGACCTTTCTTTTTTTATAAAACTCTTAAACATAAAAATTGAAAAATCTAGAAAAATTACACCTAGGATAGTAGGATTAGATTAAGAGGGGAGGTTTGAAAAGTTGACACCTCTTCCTTTATTATATAGGAAGATTTACAACAGACTTTTAGTTGAGTATTAGAAATCCTCATAGTTGTTAATGGGCATGATAAACTTTAATTGGTCATGTCTTGTGAGGTCTTATCAGGTCACATTGTAATATAACGGTTTATATTGGCTTGTAATTAGTAATTACTATGTTGAAATTAATAAGTTTGTATGGTCACAAAGGTGCTGGTAAAAATGTTTTTACGAGTTAGTAGCAAGTCTTTTTTTTTTTAATAAAAATGTCTGCATATGTCTTTTTTAAGTATCTAATTCAATTATTTTTTTTAATGTAAAAACTAAAACCAACAGTATATTAAATAAAAATTTATTAGTTTATATATTTTTTTAAATAAATTAGAACCTATTTTACGACCATTTTTATTTTAAATAAAACATTTACAATAAATAGAGCGACCAATTTTGCTGCTGGCTATTATTTTTATCATTTTATGAATATAATTACCAAATGTGGGTGATTATGTATTATTTACGAAAAAAATAAGCGACTCAATTTTAATTTGTAATTTTTATTTTTTAACCATAATATGCAATCGTTTTTTATTTTTGTTTTAAAAATGCGAATTTGGGATCAGTAGTATTGCATCTATTTGATTTTTATTTTCTTAAAAAAAATTGCGACCAAGTGTTATTTGTAACTGAATTTATTTTGTCTTTGTAACTAAATTTGGTGACTGGTAGCTATTTTGCAACAATATCATTTTTGTCTCTTCTGAAGTAGTGGTTGTAGTGATCTTGAGTTATGATTTAAGACAATAAAATTCTCAAATGTGTGGTTCTAGTTTTGATCAAACGTATATTTTTTTCTCTCAGTTTTAGACATGGCCTTTATTTTTTTGATTTTATATATAACAAAACAACTTTATTAATGATTTTTCAATCATGTTTCAAGGTAGGTATGTGTATGTGAATAGTTATTTTATGATTTGATACATAATGACTTTTTAGTATTGTAGTAGGTAAAAAACCAAAATTACAAAAATCATTTGTTTTATAAGAAGAAAAACTGAAATAAGGCTATGCGTCTGGTTTATCATAACGCATTTGCGGTCATTGTTCCGTAGATAATGAGCTTTAACTATAACATCATTTATGTTATCACGTTATGGTTTAATTAATAATTAAATATAAAAAAAAAGAAAATATGTGATTGGTGGATTGGGGTAGACACCACCTCTTTCTCCCTCTCGCGCTTGTGAACAGAGCCGACTTAAAAAATTTTAGGCCCAAAACGGATAACAGAATTGAAGCCCCTTTTCACTAAAATAAGAAAAAAAAAATCTATAGATACTATTATATTATTCATATATCATTTTGTATGCATAACTATAGATCATAAACCTCATGTCCACAACCTCAAAGTCAAAATCATTTACGTATAATATATTTTTTTTTTAATTTGAGGCCCCTAAAGAAGCGAGGGCCTAAAACCTTTGTTTTATTTCACTCCCCTTAATGTTTTATCTCATTAATGGTTGACTTGTTGCAACGTCTAACCTAATCAAAGCATTACTTTTTTACTTAAACCTAAAAAATGTCTATTTGTTATGACTTTCCGAAAACTATGAACATCTAATATTTTCTGGCGGAAAATGCTTGCCATTCCAAACAAAAGAAAAATAAAATATCCCCAAAAATTCTTTCTCAACCACACATGGATGATGGACCATCTTCTTTTTATCATGATGGCTTCTATATATACCCTCAACACAAGATGAACCAACCATACACATAAAACATCATACATAAGGCAGATAAAATGTTTGGATCTTTGTCAGAAGAAGTTGAAGTGAAGGTGCCAGTAGAAAAAGCATGGGACCTCTACGGCTCAATCAAACTTGGCGATATCGCGGCTAAACACATTCTTGAGCGACTCGATGTCATTGAAGGTGATGGTGGCGTTGGTACCGTCATCAAGATCACTTTCAAACCTGGTACATGTTACTTTTTTTATTTTTTTTCTAAAAGGCTAACTCACACATCCACTAATTCTACTCCTAATTTACATTATGTGCGCTATAGGACTAAACCCTCTAACATATAGGGAGGGATGTATTTTTCACGCATCTTGATACCACCACGCTACAATATATTTTAGTGTACCTATTAATTACACAAGATTCAAAGTGGGGTTAGTTTGGGATTTCTAACATTTAGTGATTGTCTACTTTGTGACTATGTAGGGTCCGGGATTTCGTATTACAACGAAAAGTACACGATGATCGATAACGATAACATGGTGAGAGAAACGGAAATCGTAGAAGGGGGATATCTGGATTTCGGGTTTACACTATATAGAGTTCGCATTGAGGTGAAGGACAACCCAAATGACAAGACGGGCTCATCCATTGTGAAAATCACAATCGAGTACGAGGTTAAGGAAGAGGCTGTGGATAATGCGTCACTTGTCACCATGGAGCCGTTTCTTGTTCTTATGAAGTTCGCGAATGAACATCTCTTAAGTTCTGCTTAGATTAAAACAATGTTTTCATCATCCAATGTTTTCAAACATTAGTATGGTAGGTTATTCACCTACGGATGTATTACATTACGACATAAATAAAAAGTTTCATTTCAGTTAATTAAATGTACTACTTAAAATACCTTTTCAAACTCATCAAATAAAAATTTCCCCCAAAGTATTATAAGTCGTCAAAATTTCATGTTTCTCAATTAGTCTACAAACAACATTTAATCGAGAGGTGTTAGTGATACACTATTACACATTTTCGGCTTATCATCTGATTTTATTTCGGTAGAGGAAATTCTTTCGAGAGGTGGAAGGCAATTGAGAAGAAACTATGGGTGGAGGGTGCACCTTACTCCAACCAATATTTATGTCACCTCAAAACTACTCAAACTACTCCAAATACACAAATTTAGAGGGGGTACCTTACAACAATGCTCAAACTACTCAATCAAACTTTAAGACGCCCATCATCCAATAATATTGTGCCACCTAGGTCTACCCACTACCCACTACCTTTTCTCTCTTTGCCCCCCACACACACTCGAGTACATCCGAATAGTGGAACTCAGTCAAAGTACTAAGAGTGGAGGGGGCGCCTTACCCCTCTTATTCACTCCTATGTGGACTTACCCAGGGTGGCCGAGTATAGCGCACCTTCCACCCTAATAAGTTAAGTCTTCTGGCATAATCTTCTAACTTAGCAACATATATTTCATCATGATAGGGGCGACATAATTAACATCAGAGACTATCACAAATCCTACTTCCATCAATACATTTATGGATAAAGGAAACTCTTAATGTGGGCTATGCCATGTGTTATTGAATTTTTAGGTTACATCAAGTCATTTTAGGTCAAAATAGTTCATTTAGGGGTTAATAGCCTATATTTGATGATAAGTCATTTAATTCATTGAGTCTTAATGGGCCATGTCATGTGTTAATGTGGTGTTTTAAGTTACAATAGTCGTACTAGGTCAAAACGATTCATTTAGATATTCTTGACCTACATTTGATGATAAGTTCATTAATAAACTTTTCATGCGTTAAGACAGTTATTTTAAGTTGCACAAAGTCGTATTTCATCAAAACAAATCATTTAGGTGTTAGTGACCTTTTTTTGATGATAAGTCCACCAATTCACCATAACGGGTCTTGTAATGCATTTACTAGTTGTTTTATGTTAAATCACATTATGTGGTAACAAGTCATTTTGATGTTAATGATCTATATTTGATAACGAGTCCTTTAATTTACTTTAAATAGGCCTTATATGTGTAAACTGTAAAGGAGTTGTTTTATGTTTTACACAAACTCACATTAGGTTAAAGCAAGTCGTTAAAACATATGTTATTGACATCTAAATGACTTGTTATTTTAGGTCAAAACAAAAACAAATCATTCACCCGTAATGGGCTTTGATGGAAGTTGTATTAGGTTACACCAAGTTATATTAGGTCAAAAAAAGTCGTTTAGTTGTTAGTGACCAATGTTTGATGACAAATCCATTTAACCATCAATTGGCCTTATCACATGATATATAGTTATTTTAGGTTATACCAAGTCACATTATACAAAAAACAAGTTAATAGTGGCATAAGTTTGATATAAGTCGACCAATTCATCATTAATGGATCTTGTTATTTGCTATGAAGGTTTTTTATTTACACGGTATGTAATAACAAGTCATTTAGATGTCTATGACCAATGGTTGATGATAAGTCCTTACTTTCTCGACTAATATATACCACAATATACCAAATCATATATGATAGCAGCGGGTTTCGGGTCATTCGAAACGGGTGAACCAATGACCATGGGTTACGGTTGGAGCAAAATGGAGCCCCATTATACTTTATGAAAGTTAAGATTATCATGCATATGGAGAACTCCACATTCACATGTTCATTTAAAACAGTTAGCACTTTGTTTTTTTAGTTTAACTAGAATTACGACCCGCCGCAATGCGGCGGGGATTCTTTAGTTATAACTAAGTCGATTTAGGACACGCACGTTATGTTAAACCTGTCAAACGGGAAACAAAATAGACGATGTAAAAACGTTCACTCACACAAAGACGCACGTTGCGATGTGTTAAGTCACAAAATTTAGAACGAAACATAAATCGAAAAGATTTCGGAAAATAAAAACTATAAATGACCAAAATTGAAAGTAAAAAAAGTTGTGAGGATAGATTGTAAAAGATAAAAAGTTTTGTGTTAAAAGTAAAAAAAAACAAATAATTTTGGTTTAAAAGTAATTTATGAAATATTTTGGGTGAAAAGTAAAAAAAATCATTTTTTTTGAAAAACCCCCAAAGCGAAGGTTACAACAACCATATGCATAACTATTTTTTGTTTGAAAAACCCTCAAAGGCAAGATTACAACACATAAGTAAAAAAATCAAAGTGGTTAAATCGCAAAAGATGGAAACTTTTGAATTAGATGTGAAAAATTAAGTTAATCAAATGGGTTAAATTGTATAAGATGGAAACTTTTGAATTAGAAGTGAAAAATCAAATTAATCAAAGGGGTTAAATTACCAAAGATTAAAACTTTAAACTTAAATTGTCAAAGATTAAAACTTTAGGATTAAAAAGAAAACAAAAATTAAAACTTTAACTTATATTGTGAAAGATTAAAACTTTAGGGTCAAAAAGAAAAATTCTATTTTTTTTTTTTTTGTTGAAAAACTCCCTAAGCAAAGGTTACAATACATATATGCATATAGTTCTTGCTTCTTTATAAGATAACTAGGATTACGACCCGCCGCAATGCGGCGGGGATGCTTTATTTATAACTAAGTCGATCTACGACCCACACGTTGTGTTAAACCTGTGAAACGGGGTAAAAATAGATGATGTAAAAACGTTCACCCACACACGCACGTTGCGTCGTGTTAACTCGCAAAATTTAGAACGAAACGTAAAAACGTTAAGCCAAAGACGCACGCTGTGATGTGTTAAGTCACAAAATTTAGAACCAAGCATAGAGCGCAAAATTTGCGGAAAATGAAAACTATAAAGGACCAAAGTTGAAAGTAAAAAAAGTTATGAGGATAGATTGTAAAAGATAAAAAGTTTTGGGTTAAAAGTAAAAAAAAACAAATAGTTTTGGGTTAAAAGTAATTTATGAAATACTTTTGGGTGAAAAGTAAAAAAAAAATCAATTTTTTTTGGAAAACCTCCAAAGCCAACGTTACGACAACCATATGCATAACAATTTTTTCTTTGAAAAATCCCCAAAGCACACCCCACGTTGCGGCGGGGCGTAAAACGGTGTCAAATAGTACTAATGTCACACAACCGTCATCGACAACCAACACTGACTCGACCTATAATATGCGTATTGCGACGAACCTGTCAAACATGGAAAAATAGAAGTAAAAACGTTGAACCACACATGCACATTGCGTCGTATTAACTCGAAAATTTTAGAACTACACGTAAAACGAAAATTTGCGAAAGATGAAAAGTATAAGTGATAAAAGTTGTGAAGTTAAATTGCAAATAATGAAAAGTTTTGGGTTAAAGTTAAAAAAACAAATTATGTAGGGTTAAAATTGGAAAATGTACAAACCTTTGGGTTAAAACAAAAAAATCAAGTTTTTTTTTGGAAAAACACCCAAAGCACAACTTACAAGTCCTTATGCACAAAAAATTTGCTAATTTATATAGGTTTTAATAATTTGCATGCTTTCTTAGTTGTACTTCCTGCATACTAGCTAGTACTTTAGGTTCATAATTAGTATACGTGGGTATGGTAGGTTTCTATCTTTTGGTTCATATATGTATTCACCAAAACTTAAGAGTTAAATGCCTGGTTGGTCCCTGTGGTTTGCAAATATTGCAAACTTGGTCTTAGTGGTTCAATAATTACAAAGTTGGTCCCGGTAGTTGTAATTTTTGCACTCGGGTGGTCCTTATCACTAACCCATGTTAGATTTTTTAGTTAAATATGTGTTAAATGACATAAATAACCCTGAACAATTTAGAAAACTAAAAATATATAAATTATAATTATTAATACAATTTCCTACCTCTACCCCTCCCCCACCTTCTTCTTTTCTTCAATCCTCTGATGTGTTCTTCCTAGACCACCATAACCACCCATATTTTCAGGTGGCAATAAAACCTCCACCACCACCACTGTCTCACCTCCACCACCGGTAACCCACCATAACCAACGTCAACCCACCACAACCTCAACCACCTCGACCACCGTCGCCATTGTTGTTCTTCTTCTTTCTTCAGTTCTTCTCAAAATCTCATTCTTAATAGCAATGGCTTCTTCTTCTGTGTTCTCAGTGGTTTCCTTTTCGTCTGTTAACAATGAATTATCAACTAGACCAAATTTGGTTCCAGTAAACCCTAGGCTTCAATTTCGTCGTATTTGTGATCTTCGAGTTCGCAATTTCAAATCCAGTGCCAGCCGAAATGTTATTAGTGCTTCGGTGTCGTTTCCGGCTCAGGAGGTTTCTCCGTCGCAACGCCGGCCGGATGAACTCACTGCTTCTATTTTCTCGAAGGTTTTGATTTCATTTTGTTTGTAAATATTTTTAGATATTTGGTTTTTAACATGTATGCACCGGGTTTTAGGTTTTTGTGGCCGAATATATTTCTTTTGTTGTGGTTTTGGAGCTGAATTGATGTTGAACTTATGGTTACTTGATGAAATTGTTCGGTTCGCTCAGAATTTATACTGATTGAGACTGCGGTCGAGGTGGTTGTGGTGGGTTGACGACGGTTGTGGTGGGTTACCGGTGGTGGAGGTGAGACAGTGGTGTTGGAGGTTTTATTGTCACTTGGAAATATGGGTGGTTATGGTGGTTTAGGAAGACATCAGAGATTGAAGAAGAAGAAGGTGGGGGAGGGGCAGGGGTAGGGGTAGACAATGGGACCCACTTGAATTTATTAATAATTATAATTTATTTATTTTTAGTTTTCTTACTTGTTCAGGGGTATTTATGTCATTTTACACATATTTAACTAAAAAATCTAACATGGATTAGTGATAAGGACCACCCGAGTGGAAAAATTACAACTACCGGGACCAACTTTGTAATTAGTGAACCACTAGGACCAAGTCTGCAATATTTGCAAACCACAGGGACCAACCAGGCATTTAACTCAAAACTTAATGAAGGAAAGTCAGTGAGTTTTGAGTAAAGAATTTGTTTTGGTTAATTTTCTCTCAATGGATTTTGAGGTGAATTAATTGTGTCTATGCTAGCTCAATTGTGGCATATTGAGTGGTGTTCTTAGACCCGAATTTATAACCGAAGTGGTGATTTCTATATCTTCTGGAGTCATTTGCAGCCCTACTGTTGGTTTTGATGATGTATCTGTATCCAAAACGAACCGTAGATCTATCTTTTATTTTACCGTTTTATTTAAACCGGTAATTCGAGGGTCATACTCCTATCAATATATTTTGAGCACGCAAGTGAAAACCACTTTCGGGCACTCATAGGCCCAAATAATTTGAGACAGTCCATTCTAGTAGTAACTGACCACATGTTCTAGACAATATTAAAATATAGTCATCATGTTCAAAACCGACATTATTCCAACTTAAAAAGTTCCTTTTGCAAACTATTTTTCTCTATCAAGCCTTTTCTGACTAAGGTCTAACCTAGCTAGTTTTTTTATGACGTGGCATATGACATGGATGTTTTTTTGATGTGGGCGACGACGTTAATGATGTGGATATGTGTATGTCCATCTTTCATCCCTTTCCTCCACCACCACCATTAGCCAACACCATCCACCACCAACCATCATGCCACGGTTATCATCCACCACCAACCATCATGCCATCAGTTACCACCCACTTACACCAAGCCACCCACCTTAGCCATAACAAGGTTTTATATCACATAAATTGCCACATAAGCAATAAATTGATAGTGGTGGTAGGTGACGGTAGAGGTAGTGATGGTGGTGGTAGTGGTAGTGGGTGACGGTGGAGGTGGTGATGGTGCCACATAAGCATCCACATTAGCCATAACAAGGTTTTATGTCACATAAATTGCCACGTCAGCAAAAAACGAATCGGGTTAGACCCTAGTTAGAAAAAGCTCGGTGTAGAAAAATAGTTTGCAAGTTGGGACTCTCAGATGTGACTTTTTTTAGCTGTGATTATTGTCAGCCAATTAGTGAAAGTTAAGACTTAGGATTAGTAAAATCCAATATTTTTTTAATGAAGACAAAATATAAATAGACTATAATACTCCTGACACTTAACATAAAAAGATAAAGATACTCCCAGTCAACTAACGGTTAACAAGCAAAATTTATGATCAGGACTCAAATGACCAAAATCTACAACTACATAAACTAAAAAAACAAAGTCAGGACTCAAATGATCAAAAGCACATGCAAGTTGCAATTTACTCTTAATAAAAGAGTAAATTACAAGTTTTGTCCTTTATATTTACACCAAATTTCAGGCGGTGTCCTTTGCCTTTAAAATTGATAGGTTTTGTACTTCATGTTTCAAAATCTTACTTGTTATGTCCTTTAGGCCTAATCTAGTTTATTTTTTCAATTAAATAAGAACATGTGCAGGTCACATGAGGGTAGATATGTCATTTGTTAATCCACTTGTCTTTTCCCCAAATATAAACCATTTTCCTTCAAATTTCCCCCCAAATTGAAATGAGACCTGCCACAACTTAGTGCCACCACCACTAGTTCATCACCACCAAACGACTAGTACAACAGACTCCAAATTCTTTCCCTAAACCCTTAAACCACCCCTAATTTGTTAACAAAGTGTGTAGAATTTGGTAATCATCATGGAATCAAGAGAAGTGATAATGCCAGCAATTGAGACAAAAGCACCCGAGGCTCCATCAAGCCATCAATTGGTCCTGGCCACTAACAGTCCCACACGAACTGCAAACACAAGAACAAACAAGTGGCCCGCCACCTCCTCACCTGCCACCATCCTTCATCAACCGCCAGCATCAACCCCACCTGCCACCATCCTTCATCAACCATCGTCGCTAACCCTATGCATCTTGATCTCATCTCCTTCATCAACCTACAACCCTCAATTTGACCTAACATGTTACGTACATGAAAACCCCATTTTTGATCTCCTTCATCAACCTCCAGTAGATCTGTAACCACCATCGCAGATCTGGTTCCTGGAGAGAGAGAGAAAGAGAAAGAGGTAGAGAGAGGAAGAGTGACGTTTTACTCCGATCTAGATTCAGATCTAGATCCGGTTGTGGGGCCAACATACCGTAGAGAGAGGTAGATGTAGAGAGAGGAAGCGTGGTGGTGGAGGTGGTGGCGGTGGAAGAAGGTGGTGGTGATTGTAGAGAGAGATGGAGTAGAGAGGAAGAGTTTTTTTTTATTGTTTAGAGAGAGAGAAAGAGATGACTGATGAGTTGATATATAATTTTTTTTCTTTCTTTAAAATGGTTTTTTAAACAATATGGTAAAATACAATTTTACCCTGATGTGCTTTGCACATGCTCTGATTTAATTGAAAAAATTAACTGGATTTGGTTCAAAGGACATACCCTGCAAGATTTTGAAACAATAAATACAAAACTCGTCAAGTTTAAAGATAAAGGACACAGTCTGAAATTTAGTACATAGACAAAGGACAAAACTCGTAATTCACTCTTAATAAAATAAAGAGTAAATTACGTTTTTGGCCCCTGTGGTTATATCACTTTTACTATAGTAGCCCAAAATAAGATTTTTTAACATCTGTGCCCCCATGGTCTCTATAATTAACTATTTTGGCCCCTGAGTCTAACTCCATCCCTTATCCTGATTAATTATTTGTCACATGCAAGTTACATGATGGGTATTTTTGTAATTTCTCCTCCCCTTTAAATCTAACCCAGATCTTCAAGAACATCATCAACTTCTAACCTAGATATTCAAGAACACATCATCCTCAAACCCAGATCTTCATGAACATGACCACCTTCAACCATCATCATCATCCCCTAAACAAAACCCACATTTCAGTTTCAGATCTTCATGTACAAGAACAAATCAAAAAATATATTAACATCCCGATTGTTATAAATCTGAAGATTCCCCCAAATTAATTATTAACCCACACATCATCTCCGCTACTTTTAACATCCCACACATCATCTCCGCTATAAATCTGAAGAAAAAATAAAACCAGAAGAACAAACAAAACCCCACACATCATCTCCGCTATAAATCAGATTATTCGTTTCAAATCCTTGATTGTTGGTTATGAGCGAATCGATGGCCTGCAACATCAAAAGTAGATTTAGGATTACTTTTTTCAAAGAGTAAATTACGTGGTTCTGTGGTTATGACCAAATTGATGGCCGGCAATATCAATAGAGACGGTTACAGAGAAGTAGGAGAGAGATTGATGGTGGTTCTGTGGTGGTGCTGTGGAGGCGGTGGTTCGGTGGTGATGTTGTGACGGTGGTGCTGTGGAGGCGGCGGTTCGGTGGTAGTGTTGTCTGTGGCGGTGTTGTGGTGCTCCCTTCTTCTCCGATGCCTTTGGGGCTAGGGTTTTGAGAGAGTGAAGAGGGGAAGGATAAAGAGATGAAGATAATATTGTGTTCTTGAAGATAAGGTGTGTGTGATTTGCAGATGATATGATAGAAATTAGTTTTAAAATAGGAGGAGAAATTACCATTATACCCATCATGTGCCTGCCATGTGACTAATAATTAACCAGAGTTTGGGTTTTGGTTAGACTCGGGGGCCAAAATAGTTAGTTATAGAGACTATGGGGGCACAGATGTTAAAAAAATCTTATTTAGAACTACTATAGTAAAAGTAATATAACCACAGAGGCCAAAAACGTAATTTACTCTAAAATAAATACAACGTTTAGAATATTTTATTTTAAATTAATGTACTTATACATCATTGTGTAAGCACTACGACGAAATGAATCTTTCTTCCTTTTATAATTCAGTCAAACATAAAAAAATCTATCCTCAGGACTTTTTATCATTTCTTTCTCACTAACCATTCATGGACCATCTTCTTTAGTTCTTTGCATCTTGATGGCTTCTACATATACCCTCTAACCAACCTTAAACATTAAACCTCATTCGTACGACACATAAAATGTTTGGATCTTTGTCAGAAGAAGTTGAAGTGAAGGTGTCAGCAGACAAAGCCTGGCAACTGTACGGTACGATCAAACTTGGAGAAATCGCCGCTAAACACACCCTTGAGCACATCGACGTCATTGAAGGCGATGGTGGTGTTGGTACCATCATCAAGGTCACTTTCAAACCAGGTACTTACTTGTTGACTATCTTGATATATTCGGACGGGCGGAATTCACTACTAGAAAACTCGAAAAATCCGACCAAAATCTCTGACTAAAATTTCCGACAAAGTCTGACAAAAGACTTTGTTGGAAATTTTGTCGAAAATATGTCATTTTTTAGTAGTGGAACTAAGGTGCGCCAAGAGTTCCTTTAGAATTTATTTGTTGGATTTTTTTATATAAAACTTGAGGGTTTTTTTTTTTTTTTTAATAAGAGTTGAACCCTCTAGTTGTGACTAGCAAAGAAGAGAAAAATATGATGACCACGATTAAAAAGTTCTAGTTTCACCATTATTCATGTCTACTATGATAGACATGAAAACATTGACCGACCTGGGAGGGTGTGGCCGTGTGGGCACCCCTTCCCTTAAAAAATTGTTTTTTTTTTTAAATTAAAAACAATATGATCATGTAATATTAGAATTTAGAATTTGCGGATGTTCAAGACTTATGCTAGTGATTGTGCAGGGTCTCGGGTTTCATATTGCAAGGAAAAGTTCACGATGATCGACAATGATAAAATGGTGAGAGAAGTGGAGATCATAGAAGGAGGATATCTAGATTTTGGATTTACGCTTTATCGAATTCGCATTGAGGTGAAGGACAACCCGAACGATGAAACGGGTTCATCGTGTGTTGTGAAAATGACAATCGAGTACGAAGTTAAGGAAGAGGCTGCTGATAACACATCACTTGCCACCATCGAGCCGTTTGTTGTTCTTATGAAGTTCGCGAATGAACATCTCTTAAGTTCTACTTGAGTCAAAACAATGTTTTATTTATCTAGTGTTATTGAAGAAACACGGAACTAATCTGGTGATTAGTTTAGGATTGTGGCTTGACAAATAAGGTTAATCTTCTTCGTCTCGTCCAAGCTGTATAAAGTGAATATAAAACACAAATAAGGGTGTAAGGGGCACTCCCCTAAGAGGGGAGTCCCTTCTCTTACACATAACCAATCCTCGTGTGCCACGTCAACTCCCCTCTTAAACTCCCCTAACACCCTAAATTGATGGCGGCACTCCCCTCTTAGGTGACTTGATTTTTTATTAAAAAAAAAAGAAAACATTTCATTGGTCCACTCCTCTCTCTCTCCTCCCTCTCTTCGGTGACTTCCCACCGATTTCACTCCCCTAAACCATTCACCTAAGTAATGGCGGCGGTGTTCCCCTTAGGTGAATGGGGTCACCGAATGGGGTCACCGAAGGTGCCCCTTACACCCTAAAGAATGATCAAATCAAACAATATTAACAAACGAAACATAATGAGACACCCTCCTCAGACTTTACGTTAATTTTGCTATTAGTGGGATATGTTATGTTACCCCATAGGTGGTTGACATGAAATTTACAATATATAATTGTAATTTGTTTATTAAAATTAAAATATATACAAATAATAACGGTTATGCTTATAAAATTATTAACCTCTTTTTATAGTTGGCTATAATACCCCGAAAAATAGTCACGTCTTACCATGTTTCAAAAATAAATAAATCGTGGCGGTTTCCTGACGTCACCTATGAGTTCCTAGTTAACCATCAATTTAGCCATAAACCCTGCCTTTGCGATCATAATCACTACAGCAAAGCTGATCAACGATGGTGGTTAACACTCCACTGGTTGTAGCTGCCGCCAACATCTCCGCAGATATATGCCGATACATAGCTGAAACATCAATCAGCGAACAAGTTCTTCATCTTCTGTTCCACTGCCCGTTACAACAATTTCGCCGATTTGCAGTTTGTTTGTGGACCTTTTCGTCTGGTGAAGATTCGCAGCACTCGGATTGATTTATGAATTGGATGATTCTATGTATGGTGGTGTAGAGTTTCTTTTATTTCTGTTTAGTTTGGTAATATTATGATATTGAGGATAATGATATTGGTTACCTGAGATTATTTTCATTTTTGTTTGAATTGATCACTTATTCACTTGTTTATTGAATGTCTTCCTTTACATTTGTTTGTTTTAATTTCTAAGTTGTATGGATTAAGCATGAGATTCTATTGCTGAATACCGGTACCGAATACCATTAGACCATGTGTAGTGGTAGACACAAATAACGCCCCCATCCTTGGACGTTTTGCGTCATGTGGCAGTCCAGTCAGCAATGGGGCATTATGAGACGTTTTCTAAAATGAATGTAGTGGGGGATGTGGGTATTGTGCACATTATGTTACAAATGGTGTAAAAGAATTAAATAAAAAAACCATCGAAAAATGATACTGGCCAAACAAAAAGAAGAATCAACGGTCATTGGCCAAAGAATTAGAACAAATGCATGAAAAAAGAACGCCACGTCGTTTTTTTTTTTGCAAAAAATGCCTGGGGACGGTCTAGGGGCGTTTTGGGGCGTTTTTTGGGGAAAAAAACTCCAAAAAACCCCACTACAGGTGGTCTTAATGTACTTGTTTTTTGACAATTTCGGTATTTGTTTTTTTCGGTTCGGTAGTTTTGCAGTTTTGGTTTATACTTTAGCTTCTTTTATGTATCGATCTCATCCATAATATAGATCTTTTATTTGAGTATATGATCTTCAGCCGTAACAAAGATTAAATTGTTTATGATAATGATTTTCAAAGATAAAAGAGATATTTAGCACTGTGCTTTTCAATACATAATCACGTTTAAATAGAGAAGTGTACAACATATTTGTACAAAATTATAAGGTTAAATAACTGTTTTATTATTTTTTATAAAACATTATTATACGATCCTTATAGTTATGCATTTAAAGTATTCTATATTAGTTATACGATAAGAGTCAAACACAGAAAAATCTTGATGAAATCACTTTGAATACATGTCCACAATACATAACTCGAGTAGACATTAATCATTAACATTTGACTAAATGTTTTATTATCGCTATACCCACTTTATTTTTTTAACGACCAATTAATCCTCGTCAAGAAGTTGATGGCTTCTGGCACTAGGGAGCCAAAAGTATCAAAGGCAAAAGGGATAAAGACATGTTGGTTCTCTGCGCAAGCTTTAGCGTGCTTATCCACTTTCTTTGATTCTGCCTTTCTTGCTGCTAGTCCAGCTACAAACCCGTTTTCCCTTAAACCAACCAAAGGGGAAACCCCCGTGAGGTCTACACAAGCATGTTTCCCCCAGCCCAGCCAAAGACGAGCAGATCCGTGATACGTGCCACACAAGTTTTGGTCAAGACCCATTGATCTCGTCAATCACTCTTCCCACGTTGCTAGTAGTTTCATTTGCATTAGAATAGGGCCACTTTCCCATTTTGCATGCATGATTTCCTAAACTTTAGCAAGAAGTAGTTTATTTGCATATTTAAATTAGTGTAAGTTAAATATTGAAGATCATGAATGAAAAATTATGAATTAAGTCTGAATTCTCTTTAAATATTCTTCTGGTTTCTTACTATTTTCTTTGGATCATTTGATTACGACTTGGTTCGTATCAATTGGTATCAGAGCGGTCTTGATCCCCTCATGGACGCTCACGAATGGAACGAGTCGTTGGATCGAATCATATCAAGGATTGCTGAGATGATCGATCTTCTCAAAAACGAGTCCCGGAGATGGGCAACTTCACCCATTTTTTCTACACCGCTACCGTCACCCGCTGTCGCATCACCACCACCAACTTCCGCTCCCGTACCTACACTTCCACCACCCGTTTCCGCCACCGCACCAACAACTTCAGTGACACCAAAACAAGCCGCTCGCATAGCCCTTTTGCCACCGAAAAGTGCACCATTCACAGTCACAAAACCCACAACCCCACCTACCAGTTATCCTCGTGAAGCCACTTTCATGCGAGATCTCAAAATCTCATACAAAGCTTCACTCCATCCTAAGTTTAGGGTGAATAATTATACTCCTTTCACAAAGAAGGAAAAAATGGTAAATGCAGTAACCAAAACTCTTCATTATGAGCATTATGTGAAGGACTACCACCATGAGAAGTCATCTTCAAAAGAAATGGTCACACCCTCATTTAATCATTATCTACCCTTCCACGTCAACAACGGTATCTTGCTAATTGTCAATGAAGCGTTGCTCGAGAGGTTAGTCGAAAAACATGATTGGCGCCCACCGTGGCGTTTCACAAAAACGACTCTGAATGCTATTGAAAGAGTCGAGTGGCGCCCGCCGTGGGGTCACCAAGTCCTATCAAAATTTTCACCTTGCGGACAAGGCGAATTCGAGCAGGGTGGATTGATACGTGCCACACAAGTTTTGGTCAAGACCCATTGATCTCGTCAATCACTCTTCCCACGTTGCTAGTAGTTTCATTTGCATTAGAATAGGGCCACTTTCCCATTTTGCATGCATGATTTCCTAAACTTTAGCAAGAAGTAGTTTATTTGCATATTTAAATTAGTGTAAGTTAAATATTGAAGATCATGAATGAAAAATTATGAATTAAGTCTGAATTCTCTTTAAATATTCTTCTGGTTTCTTACTATTTTCTTTGGATCATTTGATTACGACTTGGTTCGTATCAATTGTTATGTGCCTCGTGAAGAACCACACAATAATATAAGACACGTTCCAATTCTTCTTAGTCTTACCCACTACTTCCATTAATTTAGCATGTATTGTTATCATTTTAGCATTCCATCAGCCCATGATTTCCTTAATTTACGTTCACATGATGTAGTTGTATGCCTATTTAAAAGACTATTATTGTTTGAATTAATATGATGAATGATAGTTATCAAAGTCTAATTATCTCTCTATTTTCTAATCTGGCTTCTATCTATTTTCTTTGGTGAATTAATCAAGAACCATAACAGTGGTATCAGAGCAGTCTTGATCCACTCCTATGGACGCTCGTGAATGGAAGGCTTCAATGGATCGGATTGAGTCGGCTCTTTTTGAGATAATCAATCTTCTAAAAGAGGAGTCTCGAAGATGGGCAACCGCACCCATTTTTTCTACACCACGACCCGTTTCCGTCAACGCACCACCAACCTTGTCAACCATTGCCGCCTCACCACCACCAACTCCCGTTCCTATACGATCATCTCCACTAGCATTTGTTTCCACCGTGACACCGAAACAGGTCAATTTAGCCACATCGTCTATCCCAAAACCCATCCCAAAAGTGGAATACCAGTTCCAACACAACATGATATTCCTTCCTGTTGTTCGTAAATCAACCCCACAAAAAGCTCCCACCATTGCTAATTGCTTACTTGGGCCTCCAACAGTCGAATGGCCATACAGGACTATGAACAGGAATCGCACGGCACCGATCACAGGTATAGCTGAAAAACGTGATTGGCGCCCTCCATGGCGTTCCGTTGCGACCGCCCTGAATGTTGCGGTACGACTCGAATGGCGGCCGCCGTGGCCTGTTGCCGAGCATCTTCCGGTCGCATCCATGAGGACATGGATTGTTTGAAGAAGGTGGGATTGTTATGTGCCTCGTGAAGAACCACACAATAATATAAGACACGTTCCAATTCTTCTTAGTCTTACCCACTACTTCCATTAATTTAGCATGTATTGTTATCATTTTAGCATTCCATCAGCCCATGATTTCCTTAATTTACGTTCACATGATGTAGTTGTATGCCTATTTAAAAGACTATTATTGTTTGAATTAATATGATGAATGATAGTTATCAAAGTCTAATTATCTCTCTATTTTCTAATCTGGCTTCTATCTATTTTCTTTGGTGAATTAATCAAGAACCATAACAATCCGCTGGTCGCAGAGTAGATCTCCCTTCCATAGGGTCCGTGAGGAAATTCACAGGGGCCTCTTTCTTAGCAGAAATCCCAGCTCTTCTTAAGATGTCCCCCAAAACATCTCGCACCCAGTCATGCCGATATTTAAACCCAGGGAGCTCTTTACAGTGAACTGCGTGCTCCCCATATTTATCCATACAAGCTTTACGACATATCGGGCAGGTTTCATCTTCTGGGTACATAGGGATCATTAGCCGGTATTTGAGAATGGTTCTATATTCTACTGCCGACATGCATTGTCCTAACCCCTCAATCGGGATAACGGTCAAAAATTCCTGAGCATGGGACCCTTCAGACACTCAAACACCGCCTTCTGACGGGGTGACAAATCAAAAGCTTCTCCCAGGCTTTGAGCGATTTTGCTAAAAAGTGCATTCGCCAAAGTTTTTTGCGGCTTCGAGGGGGCGGTGTCCTTGTTAGAGAAACCGCCAATATCCAAGTTTGGGAGAGAGACATTGTCCTAACATTTAAGCGATTTTTGCGGCTTTTGGCTCCCTAGCGCCAGAAGCCATCAACTTGTTGACGAGGGTTCAACGGGTTATCCACAGCAATTATTCGACCCCAAGGGGGGGCAGGGGTTTGTGTTCGGGAGGTTGGGGTTTGCAATTCAGAAAGGGTTGACGGCGCAGCTTGTTGCCCGTCTACCTTCTGTTTTGATGTAACTTAACAAGTTTTCTGGTTATATTTAAATAAATGAAAAAAAAATTAATCCTCTAAATGGGCTACTCGCAAAATTCATCACATCGGGATACATACGCCTTGGAACCGGGAAAAACCCTCACCTAGGACCGAAGCCCGTGAACACTCGCCCGAAGACACGACAGTACGATGAGGTACCAAGACTCTCCCTTACCACTCCACCACCACCTCATTATTAAAATCATCAATATGATCATATGTATCAGTGATAAAGGAGATCCACTCACTTGACAACAACCCACATGACAAAATTTCAAGACAACATTTGTCCAAACAAACAATAGAAACGTTTAAACTTCTATAAAGAAAAAAGAAAGTTATCACACACTTACCTTCACCATAAGCTCTTTCAAGCTTATGTGGTTTAAAAAAAAACACTCAAAAGAAGGTATAATAGTTTTAATTTTCAACATAAACTTCCACCTCAATCTTAACGTTGAAATAGATGAACCGTTGTTTTATTTTCTAAAAAGTAAAATAAAATCTTGTTAATGTAAGTGTTACTATTGCATAACACAATTCGCCCCTCTTTAACCACTCATATTCAACAAGTCATATCACATACATAGGGTAGTTTACGAGATGAGCCATCAGCAACTTAGTCTAGAGCCAATAATTATATGAGTCGAAGTGGCTCAGCTAGAAACTAGTGATTTACGAGGTCAAAGTAGATCGATAGCCACAGTGAAATGATGTAGGAGTTGGATGATACACGAAAGATGGTTTGTAGTAGGGCTGTAAACGAGCCGAGTCGAGCCGAGCTAGACCCAGCTCGAGCTCGGCTCGAACTCGATTCGAGCTGGCTCGGCTCGAGCTCGAATTTCAAATCGAGCTAAGATTTGAGGCTCGAGCTCGGCTCGATTAGAATTCGAGCTAGCTCGGTTCGGCTCGATCTAGCTCGAACTAACAAAGAACCGCAAAATTTACTACTTAAAAAGTCCTTAAAAATGAATTTCTTCATAGACTAAGGGCCATAATTGCCATTTAATTTAACCATATGGCTAAATATGCAAGTATCAATAGTTAATTCACTTTGTCCATTGTCTTTACCTTCTTTTATAGGGGAGATACTCTCTTAGTTTTTGTTTTCTAAGCGATGTGGGACAAAAAAATGAAGTATGTTAACCTTATCGAGCCAACTCGCGAGCTCACGAGCCGAGCCAGGCCAAGCTCGAGCTCGGCTCGTTTACAAACCGAGCCGAGCCGAGCTGGCTCGTTTACAACCGAGCCAAATTCGAGCCGAGCTTTCTTCGAGCTATTTTCGAGCGAGTTTCGAGCGAGCTGCGAGCCACGAGTTTTTTGAACACCCTAGTTTGTAGCTATCGGAGATGGGGGACAGAGATAAATATGGAAGGGTTGACGACTCACCTTAGGAGAAGGGAACTATCAAAAAATAAAATTTAGAAAAACTTTAGTGAGTCACATATTTGTTTACTTGAGTTAAGAGAGTTAAGGGATAAACTTTGGGCTTCACACATGGGCTAACTAAGTAAGCCCAAATTTCAAAACTGTAATTTGGAGCCATGAAATCATGAATGATTAATCTTATCTTACAAAAAAGCCCAACCAAGGTTTACATTATCTAGACAATGGGAGATAAAAATCTTTTAATGATTTAATATCAAGAACAATCCACATTTTGTTGTAAAGTACTTACAATGACTCAATAACTTACTTGTCATGTATTATTTATGAAGATATACTAATTAACAAGACTCAAAATTGTATAACTATAGTCTATAGTCTATAAACACTATAGAAGCATTTTGTTAGAAGATACCAATTTGAACTCTTTGTTTAACAGTATAAAATCCTTAAATATGCTTCTAGCCCTTCATCTTCTAGTCAATTACGACTTCACCCTTTGTGTTTCTTTTATTCCAGTCTAGTACATGTGATATGGGACTGCAATCATGAGAGAGCTTAGTTGCACAAAAGAAGTCATATAGAACCAAAACTAATTCAAATCAAAATTCGTCATCTTCTCCACGTTACAAATACCTGAGGAGGTCCCAGTTTCGACTCCTGCTGTGTACATATTGGAATTTCAGTATGAAGTTAGGCTTAGACAGGGTTTAAGAGCTTGTCTCGCCCTATAGGGTAGTGGATCCTTTGACCCCTATAATTGCCGTTCAAAAAAAAATCAAACGGTAAACAAGCTCATAAACAAAAGTAAAGTGAATACATATAAAATAAATAATATTGCGTCACTCTTTGGTGCAATTTGGACCAAAGTGATGCTGTTGGGCTGTTGGCACCTTTGGCTTGACAACTGAACCTTCAACAACTTTGACGCATTAATTATTTTTATATTAATTAATAAAGTATCATATTTAATTAATCCAAAAATGGCCAAAATGGAAATACTCATTTCTTTTCTTCTTCTTCACGATCGCCGTCATCCATGGCTTCAACTACTCAAACCCCTTCTCAGGTTTCAATTCATTTCGATCTTAATCTTCATCATCGTTAATTATGCATATTTTTCACTACATCAATATTCCAATTTACTGCAATGATCCGAATTACCCATTAGATTGTTTTTTACTACTTATGATTTTTTTTTGTTATTGACTATTGGATTTATTAGGGTGATGATAATGCTGATGAAGTGTTTCAGCTGATCACAGCTCATCAGGTAATTTGTCTAAGTAATTTTAGTGATAAAAGCTAAATCCTCCTAATTTAATATGCCTAATTATCTTCCTCATGATATGATTACAACACTTTGCATAATCCTTATTTATTTTCGACAATCGGAATAGCAATTTCGTGTGACACCCAACGCAAATCTCACTTCGTTTTGTTATATTCTATCCTATCCACGGTTGTAAAAATCCCGACTAGCCTTCGATCAGTCGCTGATTAGTCGCTGGTCGGAGGTTCACCGAGTAATTTTTATCTAATCGGCCAATTAATCAGTACGCGGTCAACAGTGGTCAAATCCAGTCCTAATTGGCCAAAAGTAGGTGGCAGTCTAGCGATCTTGGCTAGATTCTTGACCAAAACCTGTAAATTCCGGAAACTAATCCTTTCTACTTGAAAAAAAAACATATAAAAATGTGTTTATATACATATAAAACTGAAAATTACATATAAAATCCCAATCACGCCACCGGCCAACTAGCACCTAGCGATTCTAAAAACGCTGGTTTTGTCATAGAAGATATACTAGGTCATAAAGAATGCATCGTCTCCAATATTACCAAAGCATGTTGGGCGCAATGTCGCAATGGTTGTGGATGTGAGGAGAAGTGGTTGTAAAAATCCCGACTAGTCTCTGATTAATCGCCGATTAATCACTAATCGGAGGTTCACCGATTAATATGGTCGATTAATCGCTAGGCAGTCAATGGCGGTCCTATTCTGGGCAAATTTTGGCCAGACGTCAGCCAAATTTCGACCAAACCATATAAATTTTTCCAGTTACTTAAAAAATGGGTTAATGAGGGGTTAAAACATGTGTACTTTAAAAAACTACATATAAAAAAGCGTGTGTGGATATATAACTAAAAATTCCATATAAAAAACTCAATCCGATTAATCCCTATTAATCCCGATTAATCGAGTCGGTACCCCACCGCCCGACCGCCTAGCGATTCTTACAACACTAAGTGTGCTTGAATGGGAGTATACTAGGATAGGTGACATCCTAAGCAGTCTCCACCGGGAAACAAAGCCGGATTCTACACTCATAGTGTGTATTACTTTATTCATTAACGTGATGACAAGGGTGATGATCATATCATCGATCGTTAGGCATGCTAATTAGGAGGATTTAACTATGTTTATTGTGCATTTGATTTTGATTAAGGTTTTGTTTATTATTGTAGGAAAAGGCTGCTAAACTGCCTCCTGTTGAAGAAGTCAAAACCATCCTTTATCACAGCACTCGTGGCGCGCTTTCTACCTTCTCCCAGGTTCTTTTTCGTTTTCTGTTTTCTAGCAGAAAGAAAAATGATTGTGAGTTACATTAGGAAGTAATGGTTGTTTTCTACCTTCTCACAGGTTCTTTTTCGCTTTCTACCTCTCTTGATTAAGGTGTTGTTTGTTTTTTTCTGAAAAGCTCTGCGCAAGCTCTTCTGGCTGTGCCACGCAGACATTGCCACGCGCCGACTGTTTGTTTTTCCGAAGACGTTTCAATAAAAAACGTCTGTGCGAGCTCTTCTTGGTGCAGACTTGGCCCAGCCACTTCTAAGATCTTCTAAGGTCTGCAGAGAGTTAAACACCACTACTCACCACCACCGCCCATCACCACCACCACCACAGTTCACCACCACCGTCCACCACCCACTACCGTCCAACACCGTCACCACCACCACCACCGTCCACCGTCCATCACCACCCCACCACCACCGTGCACCACCACTGTCCACCACCACCACCACCGTCCACCACCCACCATCACCGTCCAGGCGTCTAGCACCACCACCACCGTTCGTACACCACCACCAGTTTATTTTAGAAGTCTGCATACGTTAAAAAACAAACAACCTTCTTCTTGCAGACTGTAGAGGTTTGGTCCACCTCTTCTTCTACAGATGTCTGTAGATGTGGTCTCTAGACTGCAGACATTTTACCTCTTAAAAAACAAACAACACCTAAGTTTCCGTGTTTCAGTGAAAACTGTTTACTTTTACCTTAAAGTTTGACGTTTCTTTCGTCATCTTATATACTGACTTATTGTTGCAACTTCATATACTTTTATTTTGTAGAAGCATGAGGGTTATCCATTAGGGTCAATGGTTGATTTTGCTTGTGATGATAACGGATCTCCAATATTAGCAGTCAGTAATTTGGCACTTCATACAAAGGTTTGTAAATACAATTGATTTTTAGAGTCACTAAATTTGTTTTTAACAATTGCTTTTATATTTGCTTTAATAACTACTGTATATTTTAAGCTTAAATGTTAAATTGGAGGCTGCAAAATGGGCAGTGCGGTCAGATTGACTCACAAACACCTTTTGTCCAGTTTTAAAATTGTTTATATAAATAATACATATTTAAAATATGATTTCAAGACTATATTATTATTACATTAATATTTCAAATTGTTAAATAAGGAGACTAAGCTTTTGTTTACAGTATAAAGACAAGGTTGGTAGACTACTGGCCCGTTCGACCGATTTCATTTTTAGACATTTTTAAAAGAGTAAACTGCCATTTTGGTCCCTGAGGTTTGGTCACTTTTGCCACTTTAGTCCAAAACTCAAACCTTTTGCATCTGGGCCCCTGTGGTTTCAGTTTTATTGCCATTTTGGTCCAAAAATGAAATCAGGTCATATTTGTCTTACCTGCGTTATTGATGTAACTCGGCCAGTTCATATATATAATTAATTTGTCATTTACTTAAATAAAATTGTCTTATAAAATCCTGAAATTTTGTCATTTTCCTCAGGGGCAAATCAAGTCATGTAAGTCTTATAAAATATGGTATTTATTTATAAAAAAGAAATGATCATTTTGCCCCTGCGGAAAAGGACAAAATAGCAGGATTTTATAAGACAAATATGACCTGATTTCATTTTTGGACCAAAATGGCAATAAAACTGAAACCACAGGGACCCAGATGCAAAAAGTTTGAGTTTTGGACTAAAGTGGCAAAAGTGACCAAACCACAGGGACCAAAATGGCAGTTTACTCATTTTACTCTTTTTAAAATGTTAGAAATAAAACATAATCCAAATCAGTTCATTCTTTTAAGATAGTTCCAAGATATTTGCAGGGTGATATAAGTTTTAAATTTTTACAGGACCTCCTGACTAATCCGAAATGCTCGCTGCTTATCGCTAAAGATCCAGAAGACAAAACAGATTTAATTATAACTCTACATGGTGATGCTGTTACCGTGAGTAGTCACTTTCTCCAACGTTAACCTTTTTACGCTTATTTTTAGTTGATAATCAATTATTCAGCATTCTCTTTATTCATTTGAGTTATTATTTTTGATGATTTTTCTTTGAGTATGTCGGTTTGATTTAGTATTCATTTACTTTTATTGATTATATAGGTTCCTGAAAACGAGAGAGGTGCCGTTCGTACAACATATATGGCTAGACATCCTGATGCAGTTTGGGTAAAGTTTTCCGATACTCCCGTATTTTTGCTTTTATGCCTTCGACCTTTTAATTTGATTCTATTTCTTGCATAGTTGTCAATAGCAATCATAACGATCGCTGTAGCACGCTACGTAGCGTATAGGTCTAGTGTCGCTATCAGGGTTGTAGCGATTGATAGCGAGAATAGCGACTCCTTATTTTTTTTTTTGTTTTTTGTTTTAATATAAATAGCAATTAAACATAGCTATAAATTAGCTGGATTTTAGGTTTTTGTTAAATATACATGTAAAATAGCATATATATATATATATATATATATATATACCAGGGTCATCATCATACTCAGTAAATCCCACCAATAGCAAAGCTAAGGTAGGGTCTGAGGAGGGTAAGATGTAGACAGCCTTACCTCTACCCCGTAGGAATAGAGAGGCTGCTTCCAGTGAGACCCCCGGCTCGATATATATATACCAGGGTATTTTGATATAATATACATATAAAATTTTTAAATTTTTTTTGCTAGTGTATCGCTATTTATAAACTAGCGCCCACTACTTATCGCTATTCGCTATGTAGCATATAGGTACCTTATCGCTCTTTATCACTATTCGCCATTAACATCTATGATTTCTTGTATATGTGAAGGTTGACTTCGATGACTTCATGTTTTTACGCATTGAACCAAAAGCCGTACGCTTTGTTTCTGGTGTTGCCACAGCTCTGTTTCAATGCGGAGGTTTGTATTTTATCTTTAATTAATTTAAAATGCTAAATCAACTAGCAGATAGAATTTATACAAAATAATCCTGCATGTACAGAGTTCACCGGCAATGAGTTTAGAGAAGCAAAGGTGGATCAAATATATCAGTTTTCTAAACCTATAACGGTAATATTTTTTAGAGTTAATTACTGTTTTCGTCCCTGTGGTTTGTAAAAAATTACTATTTCAGTCCATTGGTTTAAAAATTGCGGTTTCAGTCCCTGTGGTTTCACTTTCGTAACCATTTCAGTCCCTGTTGTTTCACTTTCGTAACCATTTCAATCCATTATTCTGTTAAGTACAGGGACTGAAATGGTTACGAAAGTGAAACCACAGGGACTGAAATCGTAATTTTTAAACTAATGGACTGAAATAGTGATTTTTTACAAACCACGGGGACGAAAACAGTAACTAACTCTATTTTTTATTTTTCTCCCTCTTTCTGTTGCTATATATATATTTTTTTTAATCTTTGTTGCTTTTTTAATTAAACGAATTATTATGTGTTAATGCAGTCACACATGAATAAAGACCATGCAAATGATACAAAACTCATAGTTCAACACTCAACATCAGTTCCGGTAATCTCTAATCTTTCGTTGCCATAGTTGTCAATAGCGATCGCTATAGCGCGCTACGTAGCGTATAGGTCTAGGCTCGCTATTAGGGTTGTAGCGATAGATAGCAATAGTAGCGAATTTTTTTTTGTTTTTTTAATATAAATAGAAATTAAATATAGCTATAAAATAGTTGGATTTTAGGTTTTTGTTAAGTATACATGTAAAATAGCATATATATACCAGGGTATTTTGATATAATATACATACAAATTTAAAAAAAAAATTCTAGTGTATCGCTATTTATAAAATAGCGGCCCGCTATTCGCTATGTAGCATATAGGTACCTTATCGCTGTTTGTCGCTATTCGCCGTTAACAACTATGTTCGTTGCTTACATTTTACTACACATTTTCTCATTTTCACTAAACATAAAATAACATTATTACATGTTAAATATCAACCTTCAAGCATAAGTTTCAGTTATCCTGGTCTCACTGGTTAGCAGGGTATTGGTGGCCGGGTCAAGTAAATTCTGACTAACGGGTTCTCATGTTGACCAAAAAAATAAAGGGTTCCGTTTGAATTGTGTACTTTACTCAAATCTACAGGTGGAGTATGCATACATGTTGGATGTCGATAGCATCGGCTTTAATGTAAAGGTGAATGTCTTTTTGACATTGCATACGTCTTGAAATTATGATTTTTATCATTTGCGTTTCATCTTTGTGGTAGGCTGGTTATAAAGATAAAAACTTTAAACTTCGGGTCGCATTCCCTAGACGTGCGGAAGAAAGAAAGTAAGTTACGAAAAACGTCTGATGTATGATCATTCCATATAGTATTTTTCATCTTTTAGGACATGTTTATATGATGCACAGTGGCGGATTCAGACTTTTATTTTCACCAGGTTCCTTTTGATTGATTCTCACTATTTTTTTTTTCAAATCATGCAAGGTTTTCACTAATTTTTCCATTTTTTTACCAAACATAGGGGGTTCCTGGGAACCCCCAAAACACCCCTGGATCCGCCCCTGATGATGCAAAGATAAACACGGGCCCGTGAGAAATGAAGAACAGGATGTGTTCAGGTTATTGAATTTTTGTGTTCATTTGTGAACTTTGTAGGGATGTAAAGACGCTCATAATCGAAATGCTTCAAGCTGCTAAGTCCCGGGTGGATTGATCCTGCTAAGTGAAGGTGCAAGAAGTTTAAGTTGGATTAATTATGCAACTTAAAAAAGAATACATGATTGGTAATATTGTAATTATGTGTACATCACAGACACTTAACTGAAAGTAACACCAAAAAATAAAGTTTTGAAGTACACATGCACTCTGCAAACATATTTGATATTTCACATAAATCCATCATTGTTGTTTTAGCCATTTATAACCAATTACGTTTTAGAGGGTGTTTGGGATTACGTTTTGAAGTGATTATTTGATTATTAAGTGTTTGGATGAAAAAGTGATTATCTGCCTCCAAAACACAGTTTTGGAGAAGCATGTACCTACATGCTTTTTCAAAACGCAGTTTTGAAAACGCAAAATCTATTTTGAAAATGCAACACCAAACACCCCCTTAGTCACATGTTGTTTACGGTATTGTAACATTTACCGTTAAAACATCATGATCACTATTATTAGCTAAGCTAGAACAAACATGATCACACAACCTTTCAAAACAGGAAACTTCACATAATTACATCATTTGATAAGAATGCTAATATTTAGTGACTTTAGTGTTATTAAGGTCATTTTAGTTCAAATGAATTTAACTTGTACAAAAGAGAAATAAGGAATAAACTTTGTTACAAGCTAAAAATAATAATAGGGCCGCATCCATGTGAAAGGAAAGACTCTCACTCACCTCCAGCCAGTCAATGTATAAATGTCCAAACATCATATTAGCATAAGGGGGTGGCACCGCTACCCTAAGTTACCATAAACCCTTCAATCCTGTAGTGTTACGTCACTCACTTCATCCACTACCCTAAACTATCCAATTTGGTGGCACCCGCACCACTACCCTACACCATCATCATCTTCTTCTTTTTATTTAAAAATAATTAACCATTTTAATTTGGGGTGGCGGCGCAACTTGTTGTCCGACTACCTGCCATTGCTTTGTAATTGCCCTTTTTCGTGTGGAATGATATTGATATATAATAAAAAAAATTAAAATATATAAAACATTTAGCTAAATAAAATTAAAAAAACATTTAACTAAATAAAATTTATAAAAAAAAAAACATTTAACTAAGTATTTTAAGTAATATCCCTAAAAACATTAAAAAAAAACACTTTGGGTCATTTTGTGTTTCATCACCCAAAAAGAAATCCATAACATCTACACCACCAAAAAAACATAAAAATTATAATGAAAAAAACTCTTCTTTTTAACCGCATGCTCTATTACATGACCCAACAAGAAATCCATAATATCCCACAAATTTGGATCATTTTGTGTTAATTTCCCCCAAACTCCCCCCCCCCCCCCCCCCCAAAAAAAAAAAAAAAAACCCAAAAGTTGATTTGCTTTGAATTGGCAACGGTCACTTTTTCATCTCTCCGCACCGGCTTTTACTACCCTAGACCAATACCCGCACGATCGACGCTGGTGTTGCCAGTCGGGTGGGATACCCGAATGGAGATCTGTAAGTGGCCAAGTTCCCTAAGGATGAGATCGATACTGGTAACGTACTGAACCAGTACTGCTTCGCATAACATCAATATTGGAATTGAGCTAAAACCAAAACCGAATACCATGTCGCATATATTTGGTTGGTACCGGTATCTTCAAAAGTTCCGCATCGGTATCAAAATTAAGCTAAATTCAAACCGAATACTATACCGTATATGTTTGGTCAATACCGAAATGATTTGATACCAATAAGGTGATAAGAAATTTCTCTACCCTAGGTTAACCCCTCACTCATGTTTTTTTATTTGGTTTTTTTTTTTTTTTTTTTTTTTTTTTTTTTTTTTTTTTTTTTTTTTTACCTTTGTTTGTTTGTTTGTTTCTTCGTTGTTGGTAGAACCCACTAAAATTTTAACCAGCTGAATATTTAGTTCACCCACTTTGAAAATGATTAAATTGACTAACCTATTTTCATGAAAGAATTTCTTACAAATGATATATCTTTAAATTGCTTTAGTTAACCTATAAATCTTCTTGTTAAATATAATTAAAATGTCGCTTTCCAGAACTCCAAACCTCTTGAGATATCTCCATAGAGATTTCTTAACCACCAAAAGTCGAAACTACCCCTAAGCACAACCTCGCATCACGTATCACAAGCAAGACTAAATCGTCTTTTCACACAATTTAAAATTCAAAAAACAGCTTTCAACAGAAACCACACATCAATTCTTTTCCTTCTTTTTTTGGGTGGAGCCCACGAAAATGTCGACACAACCGTTGGCCACAGCTGTCGGGCAGCCCCACATAAACACCCTGTCCACACTCGGGCAGTCCGGTCAGCCCATTCCTACACCTCTATATTAACCAACTCCTAACCCCCAAATACACACAAACCATTCATTCATTCATCTTATTATTGTTCACTTGGTAGTTTGATCTATACATTCAATATATTCCAATGGAATCAATGAATATGAAGCTATTCGCCGCCGTGATGGTCATGTTGATGACCGTCTCGGTTGTGGCTGCTCAAGAAGCGTCTGCTCCCGCACCTGCCCCGGCCTCTGATGCTGGTGTTTTTGTTCCTACCGCGGTTGCATCTCTTGTCGCTCTTTTGATGGGATTTTTGTTTTGAAGCGGATATTTTTTATTTTTATTTATATTTTCGGGCGGAAATTGTTTTGGTTGTGTTGAGTTGTTTTGTTTTTGGTGAGTGTATTATGTGAATTAAGGATTACATTGATCCTGATTATTGTTTATGTGAATTCATTTTTTTTTTTTTTTTTGTGTTTATGGTGATTTGATTATTTTTGGTATAATTTGATTGTTGTGATTGCCACAAGTTTTGTTGAATTTCGGTGATTATAGATGTATCGATTATTAAAATTTATTCTGATTCGATTGCATCAGGTATATACAATTATATATGCATTATTGTGTTTAAATGAATTTAATGTGCACATTCAAAGTAAGATATTTTTTGTGATTACAATGATCATAGATTTATAACCATGTTCTAATGAGATTTATGAATTATGACTATGGCCGTATTTTAAAAAAAAAAAGCACCACAAATCGCCGTCACTCGTCAATAATCATTTTCCAGGGTATTCACGGTTTGGTTTGGTTTGGTTTGGTTTGGTCAGTTAACGAAAATTTTGTGTCGGACCATCGACAATGGTTATGGAAAAGACTAATCTAACCGGTCGAGTTAGTTGGGTTGGCCTAACCGGTTTAGTCGGTTTTGGACAGTAAATATTATTTCTTTTTTCCGAAAGCCAAATTTTGTTTTAGAATTTGAAAATTTATATGAGTGTTCCCGAATATAATACATATACACATAACTTTATATTTCTATAATGAAAAATAAACGATAAATGTTAAATGATTTAAACCGGTCAAACTGACTGACTTTTTACGGTTTTAACAGTTTGGTCGATTTGAATGGTTTATGATTATCCCCGCCTATTCTCTTCCTCCTTGTTGTGGCCCTCGCCGCCACATTCATTCCTGGTTTAATCAATTATTTGTCTTTGTGTCTAAAATGAAATTTGAAATTTTTAAACAACCGAGTGAAGGAGAAAGAATGTAATTTTTAGCTATGATTCACATCGAGAAAGAAAAATTGGCACTTGAAATCTATACCCTCCATCGACCACTTTTATGTAAAGTGGGATTTTTTGTTAAATCTGACACAACCCTTATTCATCCAAGTTTGATACCAATAAAGTTAAACCAATAGTAAGGGTGGGCGGGGCACCCACCGAAAACCCACGCGGGGACCCCGGTACCGATTAGGGGAGGTGGCGCCAACATATCGGTGAGGTAGAGAGAGGGAGTGAAATCGGTGGGGCTTCACCGAAGAGAGGGGGAGGAGAGAGGATGAGTGGACCAATCAAAACTTTTCTTTTTTTTTTTTTAATAAAAACCAAGTCACCTAAGAGGGGAGTGCCGCCATCAATTTAGGGTGTTAGGGGAGTTTAAGAGGGGAGTTGACGTGGCACACGAGGATTGGTTGGGCGTAAGAGAGGGGACTCACCTCTTAGGTGAGCACCCCTTACACCCTAATAAAACTAGTTAATAAAAAGTGTAATGTAATTTAAAAAAAAAAAAAAAAAAACTGTAAGGGTATCCGGGGCACCCACCGATGTGCCATGCGGGGACCAACTTTGCCGAGAGGGGAGGTGCCGCCATCCAGGCGGGGAGCCAAATCGGGGGGAGACACCGAAGAATGTAGGAGAGAGAAGGTGGGGCCACCCTCATTTTCAACCAATGAAAACTTTTTTTTTTTTGAATAAAAAAGCAATTCCCCTAAGAGGGGAGTGCCGCCATCAAATTAGGGTGCGAGGAGAGTTTAAGAGGGGAGTTAACGTGGCATAACCTGATTGTGTGTGCGTAAGAGAGGGAATTCCCCTAAGAGGAGAGCGCCCCTCTCACCCTAATAGCACAATGTCCACATTTTGTCAGATTCAACTTTTCTAAAGTCGGACACTCGTTCAGGTTCACATGTTTTCCTTTTGGACATGATGAATATGAAAATGTTATTTGTAACATGCATATCGGACAACCAGTGGCGGACCTAAAATAAATTAGGGGTATCCTAAAGAATTTTTTTTTATCGAGCAATCATACAATAAAAAAAAAGAAATTTGTTTTGGGGCTTGGGCTATGTTTATTAGTTGGGTGTCTTTCAATTATATTATACTTAATTTGTGCTTAATTATTATACAAGTTTTGTGTTGTAAAAGGTTTGTGCTTATAAAAATTTGGAATTTTAATAAATTAAAGTATCCTATTATTTAGGGGTATCCCCGTATTTTTTTAAGGGTATCTTTTATATAAAACCGAAAAAAATACACTACGAAAACGGGGTTAAGCCGTAGTCGGTGATACCCCTCGTTGTATTATAAGTCCGCCACTGGTTTCACGTTAAGTGGGATTTTAATCAAACGTTTCATGTAATGAAGTGTTATACGAGATGTAAAGGGTATAGCGACACATTGGTGGTGTAACACGTGAGATGATTACGTTTTAATATGACTACATAGGTATATCAAATCTCATAATTTTCCATATTTTTAAATAATAAAACCATAAATAATTATAAAAGAGGTAGCATCCAAAATTAGAAACCTTTGCCTCTAGCTAACTAGAGGTATCCCGCAATAACCTCTTCTCCAAACAAAATTTATTTTTTCTTATTTATTTTACACTTGACATTTTCCTAATTAATCATTTGATATCAAATCATTTCTTCTTCTTCATACATTCTATTAAAGAGTTTTCCTTCATAGATCGTAAGATCCAAGTAAAGAGATATGAGAGAAATCGTAAGCATTCATATCGGCCAAGCAGGAATTCAAGTCGGGAATTCTTGTTGGGAGCTTTATTGTCTCGAACATGGCATTCAACCCGATGGCTTCATCACTAGGTTGGCATACTCGCTTTGTGTTGTGATTATATTACTTTCTGTTTTCTTGTATCTGGACAGAGAGACTCTCTTTAATAAAAACGTAAATACGTTCCTTTTAATATAATTCGTTTAAAAAAAACTGCTTATATTACATTTTGTGTCAGGGCTGGCTCTTGGGCTGGCCAACCCGTGCCAAAGCCCAAGGCCCAAATTTTCAAAGGGCCCGAAAAGTCTTTATAAGCTTTTATATATTTATTAAATTATATATTTAGTATATTCATCTGTTTATTATGCAAAAAAAAGTGTTGATGGTGTAGTGGAAAAAAACCATTTCAAAATAATGTAAAGGTCCCAAATTCAAGTATTGGCTCTACCACTAAGGTTTATTTTTTTTTTAATTCATTTCCCCTTAACCACAATTTTGGGCCCGGTTCTTTTTGTCGCCCGAGGCCTAAATTTTTTCGAGAGTTTTCAGGGACGGCTCTGTTTGTGTGATCAACAATAATAAATCTAAACTTTTATGATTAGTGGTTTGAGATGTCTTTTAACGTTATAGGTACTAATTATATATTATAAATTTTTGTATAGTGGTAATTCACAAGGTACCGGAGACGACTCCTTTAATACATTCTTTAGCGAAACTAGCTCGGGAAAGAACGTGCCAAGGGCTGTATTCGTTGATCTTGAACCAACGGTCATTGATGAGGTCCGGAGCGGGACCTATAGACAACTCTTCCACCCCGAACAACTCATTTCCGGCAAAGAAGATGCCGCCAATAATTTCGCTAGAGGACACTACACAGGTAAAAAAAATATGGGCGACAATCGTGTCAGGTGATGGGTATCAGATTTGTGGGTTGGTAGGTTGAGTCATGACCCATATATTTATCTGTGTTAAAAACATTAACCCTAACCCGGACAAATTTAAAATCATGACCCATTTAACCCATATATATAAACGAATCATAAGGGTTTAATAAATGGGTTAAGGTGGTCGTAAACATGTTGGTGAGTCGGCATGTTTAATTAAACAAGTTATAGGTCAACTCAAACACGACCCGTTTAATTAAACAGGTTAAACAAGTTAACCAAATCACAACCGGTTCAACTAAACATGTCATAAACATGATGGCGAGTCAACCTGTTTAATTAAGCGGGTTAGTAGGTCAACCTGGCCCATGGCTTTATAGTCTAGTGGCATCTTGGAGTAAGATAAGACTTTGGGACCAATAGGTCCTGAGTTCGATTCCCACAAGGGGGTTTTCCCATATTTAATGGGTTTCCTCCTGAATTGGTGTATGGGCATTATGCCTAGTGGAGATGGATATAATCGGGTGGTTCCGCTAACCAGTGGTCCGTCAGTGATCCAAATAAGTCAAACAAGCAATTAATCAATCTCAAAACAAACTTATGTGCAGTGGGCAAAGAAATTGTTGATGTATGTCTCGACCGAGTCCGAAAGTTAGCCGATAACTGCACCGGCTTGCAAGGCTTTATGGTCTTCAACGCGGTTGGTGGTGGCACCGGTTCGGGCCTAGGTTCATTGCTTATGGAACGCCTTTCGATCGAGTATGGTAAGAAACCAAAACTCGGGTTCTCTATATTCCCATCTCCACAAGTTTCAACCGCGGTCGTTGAGCCTTACAACAGCGTGTTATCGACACACTCGCTTCTCGAACACACCGACGTGGTGGCATTACTCGACAACGAAGCCATATACGATATTTGTAGACGTGCATTAGACATCGATAGGCCAACTTACACGAACTTAAACCGCTTGATCTCTCAAATAATCTCGTCGTTAACAACGTCTTTAAGGTTTGATGGCGCGATAAATATTGATATTAACGAGTTCCAAACGAATTTGGTTCCATACCCTCGTATTCATTTCATGCTTTCGTCGTATGCGCCTGTGATCTCGTCGGCTAGAGCTTACCATGAGCAGAACTCGGTTGGGGAGATCACGACGGCGGTGTTTGAGCCGTCGAACATGATGGCTAAATGTGACCCGAGACATGGGAAGTACATGGCTTGTTGTTTGATGTACCGAGGCGATGTGGTTCCTAAGGATGTTAATACTGCTGTTGGCTCCATCAAGACCAAACGTACAGTTCAGTTTGTTGACTGGTAAGTTAGTTATTAGTGGTTTTTTGTTGATACGACTTTTTATCGAACCGAAAACCGGACCGTTATAGCTACTCCAGGCTGCAAACGAACACGAACAAGACCTTGTTCATGTTCGTTTGTTAAGAATTTTTTTTTTTCATATAAAACCAAGTATGAGATTTTTTTTTTTTAATATAAAAATATGTGTTCACGAACTGTTCATGAACACTTACCGAACGAGATTTTATGTTCGTGTTCGTTTGTTGGTTTTTAAGCAACGAACGTCGATGAACACAAATAAACACAAACTAATGTTCGTTTATTTAACTAAACGAACAAAATTTCTTGTTCGTGTTCATTTGTTTAATAAACGAATGAACACAAACAAACTTTCCGCCGAGTAGTTCACGAACTGTTCGTTGAATGTTTGGTTCGTTTGCAGCTCTAGCTACTCGGGTTCCAAATGTGAACTAGTTTGGTTTCAAACCGGACCAGAGTGATTGTGAAAATGTCAGCAAGTTGATTATTAGCTAAAATAAAGAATATTTTTTCTTTAAGAAGTTGAAAAATAAAAACGACGTTGTTTTAAGGTTTTGTGTGTGTTTTAGGTGTCCCACGGGTTTCAAATGTGGAATTAACTACCAGCCACCGACGGTGGTGCCTGGTGGCGATCTTGCAAAGACAGCGCGTGCAGTGTGCATGATAAGCAACAACACCGCGATGGCTGAGGTTTTCAATAGAATTGACCATAAGTTTGACTTGATGTATGCGAAACGAGCATTCGTACACTGGTATGTGGGTGAAGGAATGGAAGAAGGGGAATTCTCGGAAGCCCGAGAGGATCTTGCGGCTCTCGAGAAAGACTATGAGGAGGTCGGGCTAGATGCCGAGGAGGAAGAGGAGCAAGGAGAAGAAGAGTACTAAATTATGTTACATGTTTACAGATTTAAGCTCAAAATTACAAATGGTTTATTATTTTTATTATGTTTTTAGTTATTGTATTTGATGATATCTTATGATCATTATATTATATTATCAAGTCTAATAAACGTTAGATTTTTTTTTTATAATGCTCAATTAGCAGAAGTTTTTATGTTCATTAATTTGGACTTTATATACAAAAAACTGCTAATAGAGGTGCATGGACAAAAAGCCCGGTTTCGGACCCAACCCGGAACCGGTTCTTACCCTACCTACACCGCGGGTAAGAAAAGGCAACTGGACCAGAACCGTTTTCTACCTCTACCCAGTCAAAACCCGGACCCGAATCGATCAAAAAGTCGGAAAAAAAAATCTTACCAAACGGTCCAAAAAACGGTAAAAAAACCGAGCAAACCCATAACTGGATCCTATTCGGAATCGGTTGTTGACTTTGCTGACCCAAACCGATCCCGGTTCCTACCTAGTTCTGGTACTAAAAAAACACCCATTTTGTACATTTTTAGTTTTTACCAGATTTATTGAGTTTCCTTGTGTATGAGAATTATTGCCTAGGGATGAGCACGGTACCCGTTCGGTACCAAAAGTACCGGTACCAAAAAACAGGAAAAGTGGGTACCGAACCAGTATCGAATATACCGGTTCAGTACCGGTACCGAAAAAATGGGGAAAGTGAGTACTGGTACCTGGTACCAAATGCTCATCCCTATTATTGCCTAGTGAGAATGGATATGATCATATGGTTCCACTGGTAGCACGATTATACTCTTATGATTCGTCAGTGACCCAATTTCTCGTTCAAAAATGATTTATCGATTGGTTTATCCTAATTTTTACCATAAAAAATTATATTATAAACCATTAAAGATAGTACTCTTTATCATTTTTATTAGTTTAATTCACAATAACTTTCTATGCGTTGATTGTACAACAATATTCTTGAAATTCGGATTCCAGTTATGTTTCTGAAAGATGTAAAAGCCAAATCGAACCAATTTACTCATTGTAGAATGCAAAAACAAATACCATTTAAATGTGATCCAATGCAGAAAAAAACCATTATAACAAAATCTTTTTAACATAACATTTAGTATTTGATCAATCATAAAAAAAGGACTCAAGGTACCAAAAACAAGTACATAAAATGAAATAACTAATTAAAAATCCATGATAAAACACTTGTTTTCATAATCGTTCCTTGCCGCAGTCCCAAATAACACTCGCCCGAAATAAAAACCATAACCCGAGCTCAACGATTGGCCTTGGCGACTCTCTCAATCTCGTCTTTCTTCTTAATTGCATAGCTGCACCATCACCACAAAAAAAACAACTATCAGATAACATAAACTATAAAATAATAAACCACTTGTACAAACAAAAGGTGTGCTTTGCGTAGGGCTGCAAACGAACCAAACGTTCAGCGAACAGTTCGTGAACCGTTCGGCGGGAAGTTCGTTTGTGTTCGTTCATTTATTAAACAAACGAACACAAACAAGAAATTCCGTTCGTTTAGTTAAATGAACAAACATGAGCACAGGGCGCGTTCGTTCATTTATGTTCGTGAACGTTCGGTAAGATGTTCGTTTGTGTTTGATAGTTTATTAGTGTTTTTAGTTTTTATATTTTATTTAAATACTTCAAAATTCCAACAAATAAAATATTTAATAAGTGTCATTGTATTATATATTTTGTTCGAGAGCGTTTGTTTGTGTTCGTTTGTTACCATTTGTGTTCATGAACATTAGTTTATGCTTATTTATGTTCATCATCGTTCGTTTTTCATTTGTTGCCTAAAATTAACAAACAAACACAAACGAACATGAACAAGTTCGTTTCCTTAACAAACAAACACGAACATAAAATCTCGTTCGGTAAGCGTTCATGAACAGTTCGTGAACACATATATTTCTTAACAAACGAACACGAACAAGGACTTGTTCGTGTTCGTTCGTGTTCGTTCGGTTCGTTTGCAGCCCTAGTTTTGCGTCAAATCGACAAGAGCTGTATCAGATATACCAATTTCAACCAGTTAATCAACCCACAGACCGAATCGTTTTGCAACAAGTATATGAAGAGATAGATGACAGTACCTGTTAGAAGAACCCTTAGCAGCATTGATAAGCTCATCTGCAAGACACTCAGCAATGGTCTTCACATTTCTAAACGCACTTTCGCGAGCACCAGTTGTAAGAAGATAGATAGCCTGGTTGACACGTCTTAGAGGTGAGATATCAACGGCCTGACGCCTGACAACACCAGCAGAACCGATCCTAGTTGCATCTTCTCTTGGTCCACTGCCACAAACACGTCAAAAACATTATTAGTTTATAACTCAACATCTATCATAAACGAAATAATAAAAACAATGACAATATACCTGTTGATGACGGCATCAACGATGATTTGAATGGGGTTAGAGTCGGTCAACAGATGGATTATCTCCATGGCGTGCTTGACGATACGAACCGCCATCAACTTCTTGCCGTTGTTTCGCCCGTGCATCATGAGAGAGTTGGTTAAACGTTCGACAATTGGGCATTGAGCCTTCCTGAACCTCTTTGCTTGGTACCTTCCGGCAGTGTGAGGCATGTAGATTGGGTGCTTTGAAGCGGTAGCGGTGATGTAATCTTCAACGGAAAGATCTGAAACCTGTCGACAAAAACAGCATTCTAAAAGCATCAGTACAAGTAAAAAAAATCCAGTTATCGCTTCCGTAATACACCTCTGTTTTTCTGCTCATGTATGCATCGAAAAAACAAATGTAATTTCAGACCAAGGCTTAAAAAACGGAATCGAGTTTCTAGGCGTTTTCCCTTCGCCTCACGGGGCGTACGCCTCTTCATAAACGACCGCCTCTACTAGACACAACCCGCCTCGGACCAATGAGGCATACGTATAAAAATAGCCAGCGAGGCTCCGCCTCAAAAAACGATTTCCGAGGCACGCCTCAATATGTACACCTCGAACGTTTTTTTAAACCATGTTTCAGACGCTTACTTTCTCGAGTTCTATCATGAATTCATGATTATTAACAATAAGCAAACTATCATAAAAAAAATCACGTTGTGGGTTACCAACTAGCAATGAATTGGGATTAAAAGGGATCAATCACGTTCGAATTTTATTGTTAATTTTCAAACTTATGTTATATACACCAAGCATTTCAATATTTTATAAATAACTTTTCAAACTTATTAATCAAATTCAAAGATAGTGACCAGTTTTAACCGCAATGTTAACGATTTTGACAGTCAATTTTAGGTCCGACTAGATGAAATTTATTCGGTAAACTAACAATTACAAATTAATTACCAATTAACAAGAGATTAATCACGAGTTTTCCAACACTGCAAAAGAGTGAAAACTTGAAGCAACAAACAGAGACAAATTAAAACTAAAATAATGTACTCAATTATAAACACATCTCAAAACTATTAAAAAATATCAAAATTATGTATAGCATGAATAACAATCCAACTATAAAAGAACCTATGCTATAATCTATAACCAATCGTGAATATAAGAAGTCACAAATGCAACAATTCATTTAGAACAATAAAATCACTTAACAAAATCGATAAATAATAATAATAATAATAATAATACCTGAACGTCGTCGTATGTCCACCGGTTGAACAGCAAGACTTCGCTGCGAGCCTTTCCGTCATCGACAACTGGTGCAACCTCCATTGTCGTCAGTTCTAACAAATCTGTTAAAACAAATCTGTTAAAACAAATCAAGAGGATGAAAAATGTTAACAATTATCATTAATTAAAGTTGATAAATTGAAGAATTAAACAGCAGAAGATGAAGGAAAATCAACCTCGAAAGCTGCTGGTTGAAACCTAAACTTTCGATTGAGGAGACGAAGGGGTGATGAAAACCCTAGTTTTTGTTTATATAGTACGGATGGATGGTGAGCTTTTGGGTATTGGGCTTGGGCTTGATTAATAGCCCAACTTGTGGTGATGTTTAGTTCGGTCCTCGATTTTGGAAAAGAAATTGGATTAGTATAGAGGGTAGAGTGTACCGAACAAGAAAGGAAAAGAGATCCAACGACAACGTATGGACGGAATTTTGGTTCCATGAATTTAGTCGTGGTCATATTCAAGGTTTTCAAAAAAAAAAAAGAAAAATTTGTAAGCAAATGTTATCAGTATTATTTTTTTGCAAATAAGGAAGATATTTGCTACTTTATTTGGCGGTGTTCGATGCTAATCGTGAAAGTGTGTGAACCCTTTTTTTGTTTTATCATTAAACCTAGTTTTTTTTTTCGCGGCGTTGCGGCGAAACCGAGCAAATTATAATGTAAAACAAACATGATATGAAAATAAAGCATGTTGTTTAGAAAGCTAAACCATTAGAACGGTTTAGTTTATAATCATACTGTTTTATGATACCAAATAAATACTTTATTATAAGTACAATTTCGTTTTTAAAAAAAAAACTTATAACGAAATGTCCGGGAGAAAACAATCATAACTACGTACTTAAGTTTTAAAAAAAAAGTTATAAACGTATAATATTAAAGAAGTATCAAATTAATCGATAATATATGTTCTAAAAAAGAAAAGAGAATTGATATATGATAAAAACTAAACTTAATGAACAGTAATTGATTATTAAATTAAAATTGATATTATAATTTATCATTAATTTATAGTAACATCATTAAGAGATGGGCAAATGGTATCGGGTATAGGTACCGGTCTTAAATTTATCAAACCGGTGTATTTTCGGTACCGGTTCTGCACAGGTATTCACCGGTTTTTACCCTTAAATACTGGTGCCGTACCTGTACCGACCGGTACCGAACCGTACCATACTAGGTATATTCGGTACCGGTACCCACTTTTGGGGATTTCGATAACGGTATTTTCGGTACCGGTTGGTACCAAGCTCATCAAATCCTGTAGCAACGCAGCAATGCAAGTAATTGTACCGTTTATATTACTTTTCATACACACAGTAAGTAAATTGTATTTCGTTTGAATGAGGCTTATATACACAACAACTTATTTTGCTTTCTTTTTTGTCTTTTTCTGTAATGAATGAATTGTCGCATGTAAAATTAACTTGGATATTTAGAATATTGATGAGCAAATCGTATCAAATTCTGTAAACGAACCGGTATCGTATCGGTAACAAATTTACTATCCCAAATCATTTTCGGTACCAATTTGGTACCCACCTTTTGGCGTTTTCAGAATCGTTACTTTCGGTTCGACACCGGTCTAGCACCATACCTGTATTTATTGATTTTTACCTTCAAATACTATACCGTATTGTACCGAGCATTTTCGGTGTCGGTACCTAATTTCGATGATTTTCCGGATCGGTACTTTCGCTGCCGTTACCGGTACCGAGCTCATCCATATTTTAACGTGTTAGCACCGTAATAACTGAACTGAAAACAAACGAATTTCCAACGTGTAGGACGTGTGTGTCCTATTATTATATATTAGGTTATTTAAAATCGTTTTTTATGACGGAGTGACTATCCTTACCACGTCATTTTATTTATGTTTTGATATTCGGTATCTGTTTGCCGTTGCTGACATGCCTTTTGTAGTCATTGGGTCCCGCCGCAACGCGCGGGCGGAAAATAACTAGTTATTAAAAAAAACAGTATAGGAAATATATGGTTTAAAAAAATGAAGAATAATTACAAATATGTTATTAAAAATAAAAAATAATAAAAAGTTATATGTTATTATAAAATTAAAATTACTATTCATCATCCTTCGCTAACAATATATATACTAGATTTTGCCCGCCCGCGTTGCGAGACACTAAGCCGAATATTTTTCTCTCATAACATGTACGTCTGTGTTTCGGATACTTGTATATACTAGGGGTGTGCAATAACCAAACCGTTAACCGAAAACCGACAAAACCGAACTAAAATTAACCAAAACCAAATTAACCGAAAGTCGGTTAACGGATATTTTTATAACCATTGGTTAACTGAAATTAACCGAACCGAATCATTTATTTTTTATATATTTCTAGCTTTTATACCTCTAATTCATGTATTTCATGTTTTATACTTTCATTTCATGTAATAATACATCTATTTCATTTATTTATGTCTTCATTTCATTTATTTATACCTTCATTTCATTTATTTAAACATCTATTCATGCATTTATATATCCATTCCATTTATTTATACATCCATTTCATGTATATATACATCTATTTCATATATTTATACTTACATTACATGTAAATTTAAATTGAGGGCAAAATTGTAATTTGGCTGGGTGGGGAAAAAACAAAACTAATGGCAAAACTGTAAATTTAAACGGGTCAAAATCATAATTTTGAACCGAGGGCAAAAAGGTAATTTTTAGATGGGAGCAAAAACATAAATTTATTTTGATCTGGGGGTAAAAACGTAATTTTGAAATGATGGCAAAATCGTAATTTTTAAGAGGGGATAAAATCGTAAATTTGTTCGGCCAAGGGGGGAGTGCCAGGCAGCTTCCTGACACTATTCCTCCATCTTGTGTCTGTAGTTATACATTGGGGGTAAAATCGTAATTTCAATGGGAAAGTAAACAAAAACGATGACAACAATATAAATTTAAATTGAGGGCAAAATAAACAAAACTAATGGCAAAACTGTAAATTTAAACGGGGCAAAATCGTAATTTTGAAACGAGGACAAAATTGTAATTTTTAACTAGGGGCAGAAACATAATTTTATTTTGAAGTTGAGGTAAAACGTAATTTTAAACTGATGGAAAAAGCATAATTTTAAAGCGATGACAAAATCGTAAATTGATTGGGGCCAAAGCAGGTGAACTATTGTACACCAAACTTCATAAATGTTATAGAGGTAATTCAGCAAGCTTTCTTCTTCATATATTTTGCATACTTATATTTGGCGATTGAACTTGAATCTGATGGGTAAACCCGATACATTTGGGACAGGTTTGGGGTTGGGTAATCGGGTACGGGACCGGGTTTGGGATTATTATTTTTTTCGCGGGTTTTGGATTGGTTTGGAATTGGGTGGCATACCCATTTATTTCACCTGATTACTCGATAAAGTGAACTTGTTTACCCGATTGTATACCTACTATAATTTCTTTATTTTTTTAAAATACCAGACCGTTCCCATAGGCAGCGTGTTGTGGCGGCGACGCCTTAGTTGTTTATAGTTGGTGGGTGATGTATTAGCTATATGAAAACGCATATTTCAACGCAACTGTTTTAGCTTAGTGTAACATATATAAGCATTGCGGTTACAATGTACGATGATTACATTAACGTGTGGTTTTCGCGTGCGACATTACGTGTTTATGACTTTGTAATGTCATTGATAAAAAATACGAGTATGTCTTGATCGTTGCGGTGTAAACTTGTAAAAGTAATTTAGACAGCGGTGTAAAGTTACAAAAAGAATTTAGACATTAACGTGGTTAGATATAGATAAAATAAGTATAATCATGTGTCGCACGTTATGGTGTAAAGTCATAAAAGTAATTTACATAAAATAAGGTGTCAATTTATTAAGTTTAAAATTTTGATATGCCAAAGTTGTCAATTACCAAAAAATTAGAAGGGAATGTTTAACTTACTTAAAGATAAGGGGATTTTACGCTTTTTAAAGAGAAAAATGCCCGGATAGTCCATGTGGTTTCGCATTTTTTCACCTATAGTCCTCAACTTTCTAAAATTACCTGAATAGTCCCCAACTTTTCATTTTTTGTTCCCAGATAGTCCCTGGATCTAACTTCAGTTTGTTTTCTCTGTTAAGTGGGTGTGAAATGACCAATTTACCCTTTCCTTTAAAAGGCCAAACCACAGGGACTATCCGGGCATCTTCTACATTTTTAGAGAAAACCCCCACCACCACACTTCATCTTCAACCTCCACCCACCATCACCCTCCTCCGCCCTCCATCACCACCCAGTCACCTGAACTGCCATTTGACCTCTGTTGACCCGCATCCGAACCGGGTTGAACCAAACTGAAATCCTTATAAATCGAGTCACCGGAATTGACTTGTGCCTGTGAAACAAACAAAATCAGATCTGCGCTGAGCTTGTTGTCATCGACCCGTAGCTCCGGTGGTCAGGCCGTTGCCGGCCACCACCTTCATCATCGTCATCATCAATAGCAAACATCATTATCATCATCATTTTTTTAGAAAGCAAAGGATATGGTTCACCTAACTCCATCCATATCAAACCATAAACCATTTTTATCCCCCAAAACCCCTCTTCACCCTCTTCTCACTCAAATCGTCATCATCAGCAGCAGCAGCTAATTCATCAATAGCAATGTCTTACGATAAACAACTGGTTGCTGCCAAGAAAGCTGCTTCCCTTGCTGCCACTCTATGTCAGGTAGCTACTTATTAACCTCTTCCTTCTCATCTCTAATTCAATCGTATGTATGTGGTTCTTTACTAGCCTATCATTATGGTTCAAGAGTAAATAAAGTACAGGTAGGAAACCAACATGAAATTTCCCCCCCAAAAACACCATTTTCTTCTTTAAACTCTGACTATTTTTACAAACACTTGGTTTTTTATACACTCACAGACAATAATATATAATAGAACGATAAATAAATAAATAGTAAGGCTCAAATGTGAATGCTTTAAGTCTTCTTGAAATGTGATTATGGTTATTACTGTCAAAATAATCAGGTTTGGAGGAAATGTAGTATTACTATCTGATTATGTGAATTTAAATCTGATTCTGTTTAGATGGAACACTGTTATGATGTTAATGATATAGTTTTTTTTTTATGAATTAGTGTTAAAAAAAACTAGTTTTTTATGATGTAGCGTGTTGAAGTTAAATATTTATGTACATTTGATGGTGGAGGGTGGAGGAGGGTGATTGTGGGTGAAGGTTGAAGATGAAGTGTGGTGGTGGGATTTTTCTCAAAAAATGAAGAAGATGCCCGGATAGTCCCTGTGGTTTGGCCTTTTAAAGGAAAGGGTAAATTGGTCATTTCACACCCACTTAACAGATAAAACAAACTGAAGTTAGACCCAAGGACTATCCGGGAACAAAAAATGAAAAGTTGGGGACTATTCAGGTAATTTTAGAAAATTGGGGACTATAGGTGAAAAAATGCGAAACCACAAGGACTATCCGGGCATTTTTCTCCTTTTTAAAATTTGAATTTTTTAGATAATTATGATTTGTTTATGTGTATGCTTTGCAATAACTATAAATAAAAGTCAAGGAAAAACACTATCTCGAGTTGGTTTGTACCTAAAGCAACCTATATTCACCCATGGACAATTGTATGTAGAGCCGGCGCAAAACTACAATTTTTTTTACAAAGAAGGGAATGTTACAAATCAAACTACAGATGTTTACAAGGAAATTTTTTAAGATTTATGATTACTTTATATTCCTTTTACTTATAATTTATAGTTTTTGGTTTTTTGATTGTTGAATGAAAGTGTTGTTTCATTCTTTGTTGTTTTTTATAATTTTATTATTACAAATCAAAATTGAATTGCTTACCCCGTGTATCACACTGGTAGTTAAGCTAGTAAGATAGACATAGTAAAGCTATGACTTATGAGTGTTTGACCTAAAATGCAATCAAGACGATTTCATTATTGATCATGCTAGAGTAAAAACAAATTAATATGGATGTCAATCTAGAAAGTTTGCACCAGAATAACTCATGAAATTTGATCAACAAAACGAGCATATTTAGCTAGGATACGGGGCACATTCATGCAGAGAATTAATCGTAGATCAATGGGGAATTTGATTTCTCGCATCAAGAACTAATCTAAATGAATTTGTAATTCACATTTGCTTTGTATTGCTACATCATTTAAATTTGCTCATTGGTGGGTTTGAGTCTCATATTTACGGTGTCGTTATTTTCAGTGCAGTTGATACATTTACATTATCATGTTGGTTGATTGGTTATAAGTAATTTATTTATTATTTGTAACACCCCAAACTCGAATTATTTAGTTCCTATTGTGTTACCACGTTTAAAAGAAGGAAACGTAATAACTAGGTTATTAAACCTAGTTAAATGCTTGGTTAAAACAAATAAGGATTTAAAATTGGGTAAATTATGAACAAGTGATAACATGAGGGGTTGATTTTGGATAAATGGAAAGATAAAACATAAAATAAAAATAAAAACCCTAAACACACACATCTGGACGTGTGTGTTCGATCAGAGAAGAGGAAGAAAGGGGGAAACCCCTCTCAAACCCTAATCAACGAATCAGATGGGAATTGGGCTGAATTCGAACTTGCATGAGCCTAAATAGTGATTATCTAAGCAAGCTTTAGCCAAGGTATGTCTTAATTCTCTGATTTGATGAACAACCATGAAGTGGGTTTTGATGAATTCGTGAGTTTGGTCTAAATTAGGATGAAAGCTTGTTAATGTTATCTTGTTTAAGTTGAATCTTGGTTAAATTTTAGTTATCTTAGTGATTTAGAATGAAACCCATGTTTATGAGTATGATAATGATTATGATGAACATGTGTATATTGATGATTTTGATTATGTTGATCCGTATGTTATGTGTTAGGTTTTGATATAACATGATATAGATGATAATGTGATGTTGCTTTAATGAAAGGATTCATGAGATGAATATGGGAAGAATATGCTTAAATTACTTGTACATTATGCTTAGATGTTAGTACGCACGCCAAGTGTTTGATGAAATGACTAGGTGAAGTTCGGAAGCGAATTTGTATGCAAGAAATTAGTAGCTTGGCATAGGATGTAATGATGTTGTATTTGATAATTAAGTTAGCATGAGATACGTGTTTTGGACGAAATACATGTGGGTAGTTAGTTAATGATGTAATTCGGTAAAAGTATGCTTTAGGAACTAATACTTTATGCTTGAATGGTATGGTGCACCTCAAGTGTCGGACTAGTTGTCAATGGTAATCTAGAAATGGATGTACACTAAATGTGTAGCTTGTGGGTTTATTAGTAAAGAATGACATTGAGATTATGTTAAAGTACTAACTTTGAATGTGGTTGAAATTGTAGGATGATGAAAGCGTTAGTTGTAATGAATTGTTTATATATGTGTATGGTGTAATTAATTGATCAAGTGATTGAATGTGTTCTAAAACATGAGTATGAAATATATATGGTATTGATATTATGGCCTACTACATCAATATGGACATAAGTTACTAAGTTGGGAGTTTGTATGCTTGATAGTTGACTTTCTGAAAAGTCAACGAATAAGTTAATAGCATGATTAGATTTATGAATATGAATGAAAGATTATGAGGAATCATATGATATATGCTAGACTAATTATGTGCTATGTATAATGAGAAATTAGATTTCATAGATGGGGAACAATGTGATTGTCGATTCGTGTCTTATGCACGTTGATGAGTGATTGATTAAGAAAGTCAATTTAACTATGAATTTAAAATGGATGTTGATAGGGAATAAATGTATATACTAACAATGTCATGGGGATGATGGCATGAAAGGATAGGTATCGCATGAGCATGGAAGGCAAATGGGTCAAGATGAGGCAAGGAAGCGGTTACGAACACGGATGCACAAGGTAAGTGAGTTCCGAACCTCACTTCTTAGTATATAATTAAAGTCTATTTATGAAGGTTAGGAGTCTTGTAGGAATGATTGAGAAGGTAAGTAAATGGAAAGGAAAGTCGTAATAAGTTGTTAATAGTTCACAAGGTAACGAAAAGTGCATGGCGAAATTAAACGGGTCAAACATATATGCATGAGTCGTGTAACGGTAATGTAATTTATAAAGTTTAAGGACCTTAAGGTATGGATTTTTAGTTAATTAGGTAGGGAAATGTTTTACGAACAATTAGAAACAAGTTTCAAGTGAAACGGATGCAAAACGAGCAAGTTATGCGAATTTTGGTATTAAAATGGAAAGTTGATCTGGGCGCCAGCATAACTTACGGTAGCCAGCATAACTTACGGTAGGTGCTGAAGCCATTTTTCCTCCGTAAGGCAGTAGGTTGTCACCGTAAGGATTTCATGGCCACCGTAAGCTACGGTAGCTACCGTAGCTTACGGTGGAGGTCAGATACAAAATAAAAGGTTCATGCAATTCTTTGTTTTTCCTCGAATTCGGACCCCATGAACCCATTCCAAGCCTCGTTAAGTTTTTATAATGTTCCTCAACCCTACCAAATGGCTTGGTAAGTTACGGGTGAGTACGGAACTCATTCTTAAGATCCGAAACATACCCAAAAGACATTTTTAAAAAGCGTTTATGTTGTGTGAGCAAGTATGTGGGGTAATGAATTAAGTATGTGGGCATGTATGTATAGATTTAACTTCATTCCAGTAGGCTTAAACTTATAATAATCATGAATAGGAGTGAGTATGTATATAAGTTTGTTCGTACATGTCTTATTACATGGAGGTTTGTAATTAGGATACATAAGTAATTCGTAGGGAATTATGTAAGTGGTATGCAAGAGTTAGTATGTATGTATGAATGTATGTATGTAAGTAAATAAGTACGTAAGTATGTTTGCATGTATGTATGTGGGTATGAGATGTGTATAAACATACGCGGGTAGGTACTTATGCATGAAGTAGGATTTATTGTCCATGAATGAACAGAATCTTGTGTATGTGTCTGTATAGCTTAAATAAGTTGAGTATTAAGTTACTAATTCGGTGTCCTGAGTATGAAATGAGAATGCATGTACTCTATTAATGTCCTTATCAAGGTTAAGGAATTGGAATGCACGCATGTACACGGAAAGCATATTCGTTGGGATTAGTATGGGAAGAAGGAACGCAGACTGGTCATTGATTACGTATGTTTAGTTTAAGAATGACGTCACCAAATCTAATCAATGTAGATGTATGTGGTGAATGCAGGTTGTGCGGACTTAGCATCGTCATGAAGAATAGAAGGATTGAGGATCGAGTCAAGAGCAAGGATTGTACGGAAGAACAGTCACGTAGTTTTAATTATGTAATGTTTTAACATGTGAAAGTAAATGTAAATATTTCCTTTGGCAAATGTCTAATATTTTGAAATTGGGTCTTCATGTATGTAATGTGTTTAAATTATAAAGAAATTTTGGGGCTCATATTTTCCGCTATGTTGTATTTAAGTTCTTACAAGTTGGTCTTACAGGGAATTGTTCATGATACGAACGGGTCATGCCCAAATTTTGTTAAATAATAGTATGATAATATTACTTTTTTGGATTAGGAAATCTGGGCGTTACATTATTAACATTTATCGTCACATCATTTAAATTTGCTCGTTGGATTTGTATGTTAACAATTTTCTTAAAAATAAACAAAAACAATTTTATTTAAAACAATTTTACTCACCAACTTATGTTGATCCTAAAACTACTTATACACATGATACGTAGGGATGAAACAGGTTTGAAGATGTTGATGATGACACGTAGGGATTAGGCCTAAGTGAAAAAATATTATTTTATGTTAGTGTTGAAGGTTATTTGATTCGAATGTTCTGTGACACGGTTTAAATTTGATTATTAGGGAGAAGATCAAATAGGAAGTTTATTTTGGCTAGGAAGAATATGAAACAATATGAATATAACATGTGACAAAATTTAAAAATAAAAGAGAAGAGTATTTTAGTCAATTTTATACAATCTTCTCCCTTCTTCTCTCTGTAACTTCAAAACCCACCATTTTCAAAATCCAACTTCTTGAACCTTTTATTCACTTTCTATCTCAACAATCACTACATTATAGTGCGATTTTCGTCACCAATCAATGATTCAAATACCCAATCAACGTGTTCTTCAGTTTGTTTTGAAGAAACCTAGTTTAATTTAATACAATATCTCATTTTCCCCGTGATTTTGAAGCGAACCACTCGATTCGTTCCATTCGATCGTTGATAAGTGTTTATAGCATTCAAATTTCGTCAATCGTTGAAGAAATCCGAAGAAATCGACTTCGATCTATGTAAGAAAATTTTGAATTGCATGTTTACGATCTAGGTTTTTGAATTGATTCATTGCGTTTTACAAAGAAATGAAAAAAAAAAACACTTTTTTTTTGTATTTTCAGTCCGTTGGGTTTTAGAAATAACACATTTTATTGTGTTTTCAGGTAAAACAAAACACATTTTATGTGTTTTTAGTCCATTGCGTTTTAGAAAAAAAAAACACTTTCTTTTGTGTTTTAGGAAAACACATTTTTATGTGTTTTTTGGTCCAATGTGTTTTAGAAAAACACATTTTGAAGCGTTCTTTGTGCATTGCGTTTTAGGTAAAACACATTTTTATGTGTTTTTAGTTAATTGCGTTTTAGAAAAAACACTTTCTTATGTGTTTTTTTGTCTATTGCGTTTTAGGAAAAACACATTTTTATGTGTTCTTTGGTCCGTTGCTTTTTAGAAAAAAAACATTTTGAAGTGTTTTTAGTCCATTGCGTTTTAGGTAAAACACATTTTATGCGTTTTTAGTCGATTGCGTTTTAGAATGAACACTTTCTTTTGTGTTTTCCGGCCATTGCGTTTTAGAAACAAGACATCTGGCCATTGTATTTTAGAAATAAGACATTTATTTGTGTTTTTAGACCATTATGTTTTAGAAAAAAGACATTTATTTGTGTTTTTAGTCAATTGCGTTTTATAAAAAAAATGACATTTCTTTGTGTTTTTCAGCCATTGCGTTTTAGAAATAACACATATCTTTTGTGTTTTTGTCCATTGCGTTTTAGAAAAAAAAAAAACATTTTTTTACGCTTTGGGTCCATTGCGTTTTACGCAACTGGGTTCGATTTTTTCCCCGAAAATATAGCAATAGTATACTCGTTTTAAAGATAGAAAACACTCTTTTTTTGTGCTATTTTTATAAGAAAAATAATACCGTATGAAAGAGTTATTAACGTTTAAAAAATGAGGGGGAGGGGAATTGAAGGAGAGAAAAACTACTGCATTGGATTGACAAGAATGCCCCTACACAAATCCACGCTCCTTTTTTTTCTTCAATTTCACTCATTTAGGGGCTGTTTGGCAACTTCTGAATGGTTAAGTGCTGAACCAGTAAGAGGTCTGAACCATTAAGTGCTGAACCAGTAAGATGTCTGAACCATTAAAGGCTAGTATAATGCTTAACCATTGAGAGGCAAATGTCTAACAAATTCAGATTAGATGTCTTAACCATTCAGAGGCAAATATCTGAACCATTCATACATCTGTTCACGAAACAAACAGTCTGAATCATTAAGTGAGTGCTGAACCAGTAATAGAAGGTCTGAACCATTAAGAGTCTCATTAAGAGGTAAACAAACAACCCCTTAATCTTAGCCCTTTATTAACAAATAGATGGTTAAGATTACTTCATAACCTTTCTACTCAACTAAATTTCCTATTATGTCCTGACCCTTGATTATTAATAATATTTCAACTTTTAAATACTATGTCATAAGCTGTGCACAATCAATAATGGTCCGGTCACCTAAATCCGTTGCGGTATTTAGTCATACAAAAAATGCAAGGCACCTTATTTTTTTTATTAATAACTTATTTAATTAATATAATTACTTTCAACGATATTTCATTTTCCAGTTTTGACGTGCTAAATTTTAACGATGCATATATATAAATTTCACTCAAACTCGAGTTGTGAATAATAATGTACAAGTGATCAAAACATAAACGTACATATCTTCAAGTTGCCTCGCCATTTAGTTCTTTTTTTAAGCGACGTTGTTTACTCGTTTCGTTATTTAGTAACATAATACAACTTTACAAAAAAATTCGAATATACTATTGCAACATACTTATTCTTTATCCATGATTCAATAAGGATTAACTCGAACAAGAATAAATTTTGTTATTTTTTTGTTCTTTACCGTGATGAACCTAACAAATACCATCTAAATAACATTTGTACCAGTACATTATTTTTAGTTATAGTTTTCTCGACGTATCACAATAAAGTATTTTATTTAATGTAAGCGATAGCAAATGTCAATAACTGAACTGATACTAACCAAACAATATCGACACCGATACCATATTCATCCTCTTGGTCATATCTTTGTTTGTTGCTGTACCGAGTATCAAATCAAATCAAACCGTCACTGTAACAATATTAACCGATACCGACTAAAAGCATGCTACACTAACTACAATAACCACATTAGTCTATTTTTAAAAATTTTAAAATACAGTAAAAACCCTGCAAACGCTCCACCGCTCTGCTCGAATTCTCCGGCGGCAGTTTCTCCGGCAACCGGTGACTTCTGCACCGTAAGGATCCGTACACTAGCTCTCATTCTTTCTTTATTTATCATCCGGAGACTCCTTTTATATCTTCTGTTACAAGTAATCTTCTTATCTAACCCTAATCATCTCAGTTTTGTTAACCTTTTCTTGTTAGCCTGCTGGTGATCTGAAACTGTATCATGTAAACGGAATTGACCATCTGTTTCGTCAATTAAATGTATATGTAACTCGATATAGCTACTTAAAACCCTAAATCCGTAATTTGAAATTTGAAGTTTGAAATATGAAACCCTAGATTTGATTGGCGATTGTTATTAATTGTGTGGTTATGTGTTTTCAGTATTTGTTGTGTTGAATGTGGAATTCGATTGGTTTATGTAAGGTTTTGAATTTTTGATAGAGATTGCTTATCAATTAAGGATTTATAGTTATTTGAATTTAGGGCTGTTAACGAACGGAACCGGACAAAGCGTTGTTCATGTTCGTTCGTTTAGCATTGAGCTTGTTTATGAACGGTTCACGAATGCATAACCGAACGAAAATTCTTGTGTGTGTTCGTACATTAACTTGTTCATGACCGGCATATAAACAATATTCTTAAAAATATATAAAAAAACTTGTAATGCCTGAACATAGACTAAACAAACGACCATGAATTGACTTAACCGGACATATCACAATTGAACGAACGTTACCTTTGTTCGTGTTTGTTTATTTTAATTAATCGAACGGTTTACAAATGGTTCGATGAACATTCGGTTTGTTTACATCCCCCTTAGTATTGGATTGAATGTATTTGGGAGTGAATTATCTATGACCGTTTTGTGAAACATTTTAACATATATGTGTTTATTATTGTTAATCACACGTTAGTCATTCCCAAAAAACCTTCGTATCTTTAGTTCAAAGTCTCTTGATTAGTTTTAATCGTCTTCGTTTTCATTTGGTGTTTGTGGTTCCATTAATACCCATAAACACACATGATAGAGCCAAATTCGAGATTGGCAATCTCCTTCAAGAACTAAATAAATAAATAAACTGGAAACTACGGAATGTAAAACAAATTGTTCTTCAATTTTTTTTTCCAATTAAATCTCAAATGCAAACATACAATTAACAGGAGGAAAAACGTATGGGATCCTAACAATCAAGAACTACCGCAATTCAAAAGAAAATAGACGAATTAGTTTCAGTGTGTGTAAAAAGTTATCATTGTTTCTTTGTTTACAAGTCATCTGAGTGTTGAACGATATTGCTGTTACAGGAAAAGCTATTGTAAATGGCAACGGCAACCTATCCACCTCCACCGCCATATTACAGGCTGTACACGGATTACGAAAGAGACCCAACCTCTGCTCCAGAACCTCCTCCTCCTATTCAAGGGACCTACCTGCTATATGGTTCCAGTTACACTGTAAGTTTCTTGATTATAACATGCCCATATACCAAGGTTTAAAAGAACGGAAACGAGCCTCGGGGCGTTTTCCGTTAGCGTCACGAGGCGTAAGCCTCGAGACATTACTAAAAATACGTATATTTCATAAAAATCACAATTTAATATAAAACAAAATCATAAATATTGCAGAATATCAAAATTTAAGCACAAGAATAGTTCAACAACCTAATTTAGTAATGTTATGACATTTAATTATTATAAAATTCGTTTCCTCCGCATCATCCTCAATGTTTTCATCAACCAAATTTAGTCCGTCATCAACGTTGTTTAGGGATGACGCATAAACAACGTTACCTGAATTGGGAAAATCTAGTCGGAGATTGAGAGAAAACTTGCGTCTGTGTTGTTGACGAGGACAAGGTTTCAATGTTGTTTTTTACCTATTTACTACACTGGGCCTCTAAACTATTGTTGGGTTAGCCTGCCAATTAAATCCACTAAGCACTACATGGGTCAAAAAAAAGTTGAGAAAAATAAAAAATAGGCAAGTTTTACAAGGTTTGGTGATGCTTAAGCCTCGAGGCGCGCCTCAAAAAGCCTTTTTTAAACCATATCGTATACTTATTCAAATAACCCATTCTTCGTTGTACCTTGTACGTTATGATTTGAATGTTAGATCACATAGAGTTTACTTCTGATGAATAATACTTGACATGCTTTCATGCTTGTATTGTTGCATCAAGCCTTTCATGGCCGCTTATATGCACATTGCAAACAAACAAACAAATAAACATACCCAGTAATATTCCACTCATGGAGTCGGGTATATGGTGGGTAACGTGAGGGCAAACCTTACCAAAGGGACAATTAAATGTGCATTGACTTTTTGGAAAAAATGTTACCCAAGCCCTTTATAGATTGTAAAAGTACATTTTCGTAATTGTTTATTTCTGTAATAGCAATCTGGTTTAAAAAAGCAGGAGGCACTCCGCGGCATTTAGGTCCCAAAAGTTGTCTCTCTCATCTGTTTTACATACTAATCTCTTCATCAAGTAAACCTTTCATTATTTTTTTCATTTCTTTGGTTGTTTCTACATGTCACTCTCCTACAAGTCCTAATTTTGACCCGTAAGCATAGATGTCAATAGCGAGCGCTATAGCACGATACGTAGCGAAGCGGATTGATGGCACTATATAGCATATAGGATTTACTAACAAATAGCAAGATTTTCGTAATTTTAATTAATTTTTTTATAGAACATACACATAAAATATTTCCTTGAATTTCCTTCTAGTGTATCGCTAAACATGAAACAGCGCCAGCTATTTCATGCTATCGCTACGTAACATATAGGTAGCTTGTCGCTATTGTCCGCTATTCGCTATTGACGACTATGCCCATAAGTACATGAGGCGTCACTTTAAGCCTCTGATGCGTTTTCTAGAGCACCTCGCGCCTTAGGCTCTCTTTTTAAAACCAAGAATCACAGCAAGTGGCGGATCCAAAATTTATTTTCTGGAGGGGCGATCGGGGGTTTAACCGAACTTTTAAGGGGGGCGATTTGGATTTTTGCCTACAAAATACACTAATTTTTTTAAGGCCCCCCACCCACACTCATAGTTGTCGTAATCTATTTGTTTTGTTTTGTCAAAGTTACAATTATTATGAAACGTTACTATCTCGTTTTTCTTGTTCTTTGTTCATCTCCTTCATGCATGTTAAACAGTTTATTATTAATTTAATTTCTAGACCGATGATATATTGCCAAGTTTAGAAGATCAAGGTGTTCGTCAATTGTACCCAAAAGGCCCAAATCTTGGTATGCGATCCTTTCATTTCTTGTTGATTTTTTAATATCGTATTAGCAACAACATTCATTGTTGGACACATCTTAATGTCTGACTCATATGTTCTAGATTTCAAAAAGGAATTGCGGTCACTAAACAGGGAGCTTCAGCTGCATATTTTAGAGCTTGCGGATGTTTTAATAGCGAGGCCATCGCAATACGCAAGGAGAGTTGAAGACATTTCTCTTATATTCAAAAATTTGCATCACCTTCTCAATTCATTACGTCCACATCAGGTATGTAACTCTCTCTCCAATAATTTTAGTTTTTATATTTGTTATCATTTCAAGTTCTAACGAGTTGACGCCTACCCGCGCGTTGCGGCGGGATGTTGATTATGAATTTCTTTAATAAATTATATGAGCTTCGAAAATTATAAAGTATACGCAATGTAATTTCTTATTAACCGGGAGTGGTGATAGGAATCAAACCAAACATTATTGGTTCAAAACAAACGATAAAATTTAAGGATAGGTCTACGACTCACCTATGTTGTCAAAGACGCAAGGCGCAGGCGAGGCGCATCAGCCTCGCCCGGAGCCTAGGCGCAAGGCGCAAAAAAAGCGTGGGCTTTTTTAAGAAAAGCGCACATAGAGAAAAAAATATAAAAAATATGTTATGCTTTGAAAATAAATAAGATTCCACATATAAAATTAAAAAAACTATTATATGCCATTTAAGATCATGTAGCTAATAGTTAGTAGCAAAAGTTTAGGACTTATATGTTGTAAGTTTTGGGTGTGTGAATAAAAGTCTCAAAAGGTGGTAAATACTTTGTCTCACATTGGTGTGGGAACAAAGTGAGTCGTTGTTTATAAGTAAAGCCTTTACTACTCCATTTTAGCTTTATGACATGTTTTACCACAAGTCCTACCCGCGCGCAGGGGGGGGGGTGCAAAAATGATATTCTGAGCTGGAATTTGGTTGAACTCGTGCGTGCCCGCACGTCCTGCGGACACGAATGCAGCTCCGAAAACCCGGGCCCACGTGAGGCAGTTTTTGCACGCACTCGGTTTCGTTTTTAATGGTCATTTGTGCTATTTTACCTTTTTTTCCTGCGCCTCAACAACGTTTTTTGCGCCTCAGCACCGTTTTTTAAAAAAATCCCATTTTTGCGCCTAGGCTACCACCAGGCGCTATAGGTGCGCCTCGCTGCGCCCGGGCGCCTAGGCGCGCGCTTTTTGCGCTTTTGACAACATAGCAGTTGGATATAGATTCACCACCAAACGAATCGTAGTGTTGCGATGCTAACCGAAGATACACATTCACTACCTCGGTTGGAAACTCGTGTTTAAGAACACCACCTAACATGTCACGGTTAAGCTAGCATATACGGTTAATTAACCCACATACAAAGATAATTAACACAGATATTCATTCATAAAGTTACCACCTTTTCCATTCATTTGAAAACAATACATAAAGGAAATTGAAGAGAATCCATGTTTCCACATCCTATGAAAATGGAGAAAACTACTTTGAGAAAAAGTCAAATAACTGGGAATTAAAATACATGAAAATAAAATTGCATGAAATAAAATATCATGCATGAAATAAAATATCATAAACTTTAATGTTTAATGATGGCATGCATCGTGGGTTCCAAAGGGTCGGGCTTCAGATCGTTGTTGGATTTCTTCTTTTATCATGGAGCTCTAGTTAATATGCATTCACGACCCAGGTTTGTCAACCCGATATACAACATCTGACCCGATTGTATCAACGGCTAGTGATTCTGGGCCTGGGCCACAACTGCTATCAAGTGGTCTGACGGGTGATGGCTGAACAGCAAAGCCATTGATGGGATTAATGTATTTTTGCTCAAACGAATGACAATCGTATCCATCGATCCTGAATGGTTAACCGTAACAATAAGGTTCGCCAGGAAATGAAGGCGCATACTCTCGGCCCTCCTACATGTCCATGCCGATCGAATTTGCGAATCATGTGGCGGACATCTTCAACGGATTTCATTGTAATCTAAACTCAAAATCCTCTGGCATCAATTGATAGTTGAGGATCATTTCACCATTGAACATGCTTGTAAACTTCTTCATAAGTAAATCGAATCCAAAGTTAGAACGTTGATAAACCATAAAAACTAATCTATAACTCAAAACATTTATTTGATTAAAATTTAGTTGTTCTTCGATCTACTTGTTCATAAATACGTAATAATTCAAGATTCCAGTGAAACTCAAATTTATTAATTTATAAGATAGATACTAAAGAAGTTACATCCCGAAACAAATTATTCCCCAAATAAACTCTTAAAAACATCTATAGAGGAAATCTGAAAACCTAATTTGATTCCTGTCTACACAGAAACTTCACTCTTCCCTCATATCCTTTTCTAAGCCATGACTGCACAGAAACTTGACGCCCCTAATTCCCATTTGTAAATCACCGATTCCGGTTTGGAACTACCAAAATCCGATTCGTTATCGGTGCTTGTGATGAACATATATGTCAAATTTGAAGATGGGGTTCGAAAAAAAAAGTCAGATTTGAAGATATGTATATGGAATTGAAACGAAAGTTTCAGATTACGTGATTTTTGATGATACGGGAATTGAAATTCAAAATGTTAACCGGCGCCAAATCAGGAATCCTCGGAAGTTATATGAAGATCAGTGTTAATTAAAATGAATGGATGGTTTCCATGTGAAAACGTAACGAACGGTGTGATGGTCGAATAGTTTTAATTGAATATATTATTGGATTACGTGAAATTAAAACATGAAGAGACATACCCTTTCATATTTATTTGGTGGCTTTTAGTATTTAAAAGACGTGATGTTTAAATAAAGGGACATAACCCAAGTTAGTTTTTGTATTATATGGTGGCTTTTAGTATTAGATAATTACTCGACCTTAAATAAAACACTTTTCAGGCTAGAGCGACACTCATTCACATACTCGAACTACAGATACAAAGACGTAAGCAAGCTGTGGACGATATCAAAAGGTATGTGTTGATGGGCACCACTTGAATTTGTTCTATCTCAAACGGGTCAAATAAGTGAAATCTAGAAATTTTGCTAAAAAGGGAACCATCAAATGAGTTGAAAGTCACATGAAGTCTATTTTTAGAATTTTAGTGTATAAAAACATGTTATTCAGATAATTAGTTTGTTAGCGTAATAAACTAATAATGTAGTTTTGGGTAAATTACATGTTTTGTCCTTTATGTTTATACCTAGTTTCACTCGGCGTCCTTTGGCGTTAAAATTGACGGGATCCGTATGTTTCAAAATCTTGCACGTTACATCCTTTGGCCCTAACCAAGTTAATTTTTAGCGTTAAGAAGTCATGTGCAATGCATATGAGGGTATTTTAGTCTTTGATCCTATGTATATATATAATAATATTAAATAAATGGGTAAAAAGACTAAAATACCCTTGGGTGACCAGATTTAACAATGCAAATTAACTTGGTTAGGGCCAAAGCACGTAACGTGTAAGATTATGAAACATAAAGTACAAATCCCATCAATTTTAACCCCAAAGGACAGTGAGTGAAATTGGGTATAAACTAGATATGAAAAATTTGTAATTTACCTTATAGTTTTTCCATGGCATAATGTATTTAGGGGAATTTATTCTCTAGGTCACCCGTATATTGAAACTGGTTAAAAACATGTTGGAAAATAAAACATCCCTAAAGTTTTTGACCAATCAACTGTTTTTTTTTTTACTTTACAGAATAGAAGAAGAGGTAACCACGGGCATATTTGATTTTTCAAAAACTGTAAAAGCGTTTTCGTCATTTTTTTTGGCAGTTTTTGGAGTAAATGATACCGAACTGCAAACACTATTTGGGCAGGCTAAAAATCAATTTTAAATTTAATGGTTAACTGCAAACACTATTTGGGTAGGCTAAAAATCAATTTCAAAGGGTTACCTTAATACAAAGGTACTGTAAGTTGGATGGCCCCTACATGCAATATCACCTTTTATAATCATAATTCACACATTAATGATTCATACATGCAATATCACCTTTTTTAATTGCCAAAAGTTATTGCGGGTCAAACTAACCCGTCTCAGCCCCGCCTTAACTGTATATTAAGTTTTTAGAGTGATACAAGTTGTAGATATTTTATGGTTAACTGTTAATGTTGATCCATTGGGAATAGCCCAATGGTGTTGGTGAGTTAGATAAGGTGTAAAATAGGTGGAGATCATGGGTTCAATCCCCATGACATGCAAGTTTAGCCATTCAAAAAAAAAAAAAAAAAAAAAAAAAAAAAAAAAAAAAACCTGTTAATGTTGTGTTTAACCTGATGTACTTTCGTCTTGTTTCATCGATCAAGTCCTTGAACTTTTTTTATCGAGTGGTTATGTTCTAAAAAGGGAAAGTCTTTTGTGACTTTATCGGTATGTTTTGTTTGCTAGGCGGAGAGAGGAAGCACAAAGACTTATTAAGGAGGCAGTTGGGACACTTGAGGGACAGTAAACTTGTGCACATCTAGACACGAACCCGACTACTTAAGTAATATATTTGTCAATCGTAATCGCGACCTATGACTTGATGAGTAATTGCCTGAGTAAACCTAACCCTTATTGTATAACCTAATTTAGGTGAATTTTGTTTTAATCACAGAATTTGTTTTTATTCTTATTGTAATGCTGTTTCTTTTAGTTTATTTTATTTTGTTTATCTATATTTCGATACAAATTTTGTTTAAAACTGAAATGTTTATTGTATGTCTCCTTTTGGGTGGAGTCCCCAAGATTATTAAAAAATCTCTCTTCTAGTTGTAAACTACAAACTTATAACTCTACTCTTACAAGTTTAAACTAACCTTTTAGTTAAATAGTATGTCATGATTTTTAAATCCATAATGATGTGATTTGGGCATGTTTCTTTTTATATGCAATCAATTGATTAGGGTTAAAAAGTTTGGGTATTTGTTTATTTCAATCAACTTAAACTACATGATAAGTCATTTTGAGTATTAAAATTACATAATAAGTCAAAAATATGTTACTCATTGATGAGATATCTACATATTGAACCTAATTCGACACGATCCAATCCACGTTGGCCCGATTTTAGAAAACCTAAGTCAAGGCTTGCCTATTTGGTTTAGGACACGCCACCGACATGTTCTCTATATAAAAGGAAAGTGGCAACATCCACTTTTTATAGCTCTCTATATACCATAACAGACATCGCGTGATTTATGATATGTTATGATATTTGCTTGAGTTTGATATACCCTGTTAGCGGACCCTACCTTTCATTTCGCACGACTTAATCTTATGGTCGTCCTTCACGTCAACGGCATGATAATATAATATGGTGTCAAATCTATATTTATAATGTTGAGACAAAGATGTTGCAAGACAACTTATTTGTTTCTTTTCTTATTTTTAGATATCTTGGCTTTTCATAAACTTAAAAGCCACTAAGGTAGAAATATCTACGCACCTAGTTGGAGATCCAAATTTATAGGATAGCCGATAGTCATTTTTTGACAAAAGTTCTTCTTCATTAAAATAAAAGCCGCTTTTTAATACATTTTCTACTAAGATAATAATCGAGTAGCCCCTTCACACCATATAACTTTACAATATGTACATAATATGGTTCATATGTTCCATATGGCATTCTAAACTCCTAATCACGCTCTGACACATGACAGTACTTTAATCTTATATAAGAAAAGCCAACCGCAAAAATAAATACAACATTAAATCTCAACGAGGCAACCCGATTGCACAAACCCAGAAAACTCATAGGGAAAGTCGACTTTTGTAAATTTACCATTTTGCCCTTGGTCGGTTTTTTCCATGACAAAAACCACTTGTGCACCACCTTGGTAACCTGACCCGGTTACAACAACCCGATCCCCAAGATCAACCCCACATGTCCCTACTTGAACTGCGGGTTCGTACCCATCCCAAGAAGTGAAATTACCATTTTGCCCTACGGCCAAACACGACCTCGGACACCGACTCGACCCCCACGTGCCCTCCACACGCCGCCATATTCCGGTTTTCATATCAAGAACATCCGCGCTGTTTTTAAACCGTCCTTGAGTATCCGTATCGTACCCACTTACAACCCAAAACTCCGACCCAACAACCACTCCTTCACACTCGTCTCGCTCCTCACTCATCGGACTCAACTCGGTCCACTTGTCACCAAAAATATCATACACCCACGCACTCCTAAGCGCGTTCTTATTCTCATCATGTCCACCCGCCACATAAACATTCCCATTGTACGCACTAGAAGCAAAAAACGACCGAGTCGACGGCATATCAACCCGCTGAGTCCACTTCCGAGTTGTGAACTCGTAAACGAACACATCGCGTAACGGTTCCCAAGTCGCCGGGTCCCACCCGCCCATCACTATTAATTTCCCTTCACAACTTGCCACCTGGCAAAATAAAGGTAACCCATCCGGGTACTTAGGAACCGGGTCTATTTTATCCCAAATTCCCTGAACCGGGTCAAACATTGTAAACGAGTATTTCGGCTGTTTTTCCGGTTTAGCATCCGCCCGACCCGGTTCTGACTGAACCGGACCTGACTGAACAAAACAAGCTGATTTCCGGGTGAACCCGGTTTTTTGCCGGTGGTAATAGAATTCTCGGTCTTGTAACAGTTGTCGCCACCGACGACAGACGTCAGAGGCAACCGAGTGAGAGTCGTAGTGTAGACGAGTCAAGCACTCGAGTGCGATTTCATCGGGTAAACCCGGGATTAGTTCACTGAAATCGTGTTGAGGTTCCATTTTTTTTTTTTTTTTTTTTTTTGAGGATTATGATTTGGTTTCAAGAGAATAGAGAAAGTATGAAAAGGTTCACAAATATATGGGTGGATGAATTTGGGTATTTATAAGGTGGAGTGTGTGATCGGATAGGATGGTTGTCATAGGGTATCTATCTTGAGGAGTAGCATTTAGATGTTGACACGTGGTGCAATCTGATTGATGATAGATGAGGGAGTATTTGAGTTTTGAGTAAACTGCCATTTTGGTCCCTGTGCTTTGGGCATTTTTATCATTTTAGTCCAAATCTCAAACTTTTTAAATCTGGGTCCCTGTGGTTTCATCTTTATTGTCATTTTAGTCCAAAATTCAAAAACCCCTTTTTTGACTGTTCTAAAAAGTTTGAGATTTGGACTAAAATGACAATAAAAGTGAAACCACAGGGACCAAAATGGCAGTTTACTCTTAATTTTGGACTAAAATGGCAATAAAAGTGAAACCATAGGGACCCAGATTTAAAAAGTTTGAGATTTGGACTAAAATGGCAAAAGTGCCCAAACCACAGGGACCAAAATGGCAGTTTACTCTTGAGTTGAGTAAACTGCCATTTTGGTCCCTGTGCTTTGGGCATTTTTGTCATTTTAGTCCAAATCTCAAACTTTTTAAATCTGGGTCCCTGTGGTTTCATCTTTATTGTCATTTTAGTCTAAAATTCAAAAACCCCTTTTTTGACTGTTCTAAAAAGTTTGAGATTTGGACTAAAATGACAATAAAAGTGAAACCACAGGGACCAAAATGGCAGTTTACTCTTAATTTTGGACTAAAATGGCAATAAAAGTGAAACCATAGGGACCCAGATTTAAAAAGTTTGAGATTTGGACTAAAATGGCAAAAGTGCCCAAACCACAGGGACCAAAATGGCAGTTTACTCTTGAGTTTTTTATAAATTGAATTTGAAATGTAAAATATACTCACCCAACGTCACAAAGTAAACTTTAGGGTAAATTACTTTTTGAGTCCATTTATTTTATGGGTTTTAATCACTTGAGTTTAAAAGTAAAAAGTTTAGCGACTTGAGTCTCCATAAGCATTTTCTTTAACCAATTGAGTCCAAAATTCTAACTCCATCCACCAAGTCTGTTAACTATGAGGGTAATTTGGTCATTTACACACAAAATACAAGTTTTATATGCACATCAGTACAAGTCTATTCTCTCTCTCTAAACTCCACCGCACAGCCACCATTCCCACCACTGCCCCACCATCATTCCCACCATCGCCGCCAACAACACACAACATTTCCAATTAATTTCAACACAAAATCACCTCACATTTTTCCAGTTAGGGCTAAATAATCAACTAACGAACTAGAACCTGTAAAACCTCAAAATCACCTAACATTTTTCCAATTAATTTGAACACAAGCGCAATAAAAAGCAGAACTAACACAATTACCGTGAGGATTCGAGACACTCGTTCTTTCTAGCTGATCTGTAAGTTCTCGAACCTTCTTCAACGGCTCTATTCTCTCCAACTTAGGGTTAGGGTTCCGATGAATCTCCGTCGATCGGTGCTTCTGCTTACCTAATCAGTTATTCACATGATGAATCTGAGCACTCCGACTGAATCGATCCACATATTCGTCTTCAATTTGACTGATTCAATGTCTTCTAGGGTTTTGAATCTCGTTTCCGTCATAAGAAGACACACTGCCTTCATAACCTTACTAATTCGAGGTGATTCGATTGAATATTCGACGGTGATTCAGATCTGAACTTTGGTATTCCGATAATACCAAACAAATCGGCCGGAGAATGGTTACTATGGTGGTTGTCTGGAGAGAAAGAGAGAAAGAGACTGAGGGAGATGGATCAGGAGTAGCAGTTGGTGATGGTGATGTATATAGGGGCATTTATTTTTTTATTTTATAAATATAAGGGTATTTGGTCATTTAATAATACTTAACCAAAAAATTCTAACAATGTTAGAAATTTGGACTCAAATAGTTAAAGAAAATGCTTATGGGGACTCAGGTCGTTAAACCTTTTGCTTTTGGACTCAAGTGGTTAAAACCCATAAAACACAGGGGCTCAAAAAGTAATTTACCCTAAACTTTAGGTAAGAAATAGTGGTATATGATTATATTAGAATTTTAGTTTATACTACTTGATCGATTGGGTTGAGAAGTTAGATACTTGTTTTTTTAGTTTTTACTGTTGAGTCACGGATAACACATTTGACATTTGACGTTAACGGATGTTAAAAAGTCTATTAACGATCGTAAAATGACTAAAAGACAATAGCCTTTTCTTTCGAAGAATGGTGGGATAATGAGCGGTTTCAGGGTTTTAACAGCACCATCAATAAAGGCAGTAACTGTCTTATCACAAATTCAAATAGTAACCGTTGATTTAACACACGTGGATATGCCTTCAAACCCCTGGCCGTCGGATCAAGTAGATGCCACAGAATAGGTCATCATCAAGATGACGCAACTGCTTCGCTGGGCCCCAATATACAGCTGCAGCGGCGCTTACCTATAAGTCGAGGCCCACGTGCCAGAAAACTCATGACCCTGAACTAAGGATGACTTGTCGACAGGCCCCCCTATCTGGGCTAGCGTTATTGGGCTCCCTTAGCAGGCCCAACTATGATTCCTAATAAGTTGCATATAAAACAAGCGGGAAAAGAGAAAGCCTTTCATGTCATCTTCCCTGTAGAGCCATTTAATGCATGCAAGATGAGAGAGAATAGGGCAGCCGACAAAATACGAGGTAAGTACTTACCTCATTAATGGCAAGGGTCGTTTCTCCGGCTGGAAGATGACACGTAATTCGCGTGGTCAGGAGTGTGGGTTGGTACATGGAAGACCGTTAGGTAGACCAAAGGATCTCAGCAGCTTGATATGCTTATTTCTATATATAAGCCATCCTCATGATGATCCAAGGTATGCAGTCAATAGCCCAAGCATTTACTCTCCGCAACAGATTAATTCCAAACATTATCTAAGCCACATTGAATACTTGGAACCCAGGATTCACACCATACATTTCGACGACATCAGCACATCGGAATAATTTTATATCTCCGACAAGTTTACTAATTCTCACTTCGGAGCTTGGTCACGGATCCCCCCCCCCGGGGGGCCCTCCGTGACGAGGCTAACAGTGCTTTATTTTGCAGATTAGAAGGAAGGCCATTAAGAGCGTTGACGAGTCTCATTAACCTCCAACCGGAGTTAGGGGATTCGACACCATGATTGGTGATGGAATCTCCAATGATCCTGCAATGGAATGCAACCGAACAATGGAATACTCCATATTTCAAAAAAAAAAAAATCAGTCCTTGTGTTTAGTCAATCATATATTGTAGTGTGTAATGTCACTTAAGTTTTGCTAACATGATGTTATACATGTAAGATCCATCAAACGGAAGGTTGATCAAGATCATGTGTTGAAAATGAGATGATGAATATACTTTTTGTTTAAATCCGTTGACACAAGTCACACAATGATGTATCATGTGACAACTGGCACAAAACCGACAATTTCCGTACTATTTTAATAATTATTTATTTCCTGCATTTATGTGGTTACACGTCAACTTTATACGCTTACTTGTTATGCAATTGAATTCATGCATGATTCATACATTAATTGTCACCTTATACAGTACTTTAGGCGTTGCGTCAAAATGATTAGTAAGCTCACCAGTTAGACAAGCTGCGTCAGCACAGCTTCAGAATACAGTTAAACAATAGATTTAAGACTTAGATGTAGGTCCAACATAAAAAAATACATTAAAACCTAAGTGGGTGAACAAACACTAAAAACTACCCGAAACGCACTTTAAATGCAGAATTCAACAAAAATCAGCATTTAAACATCACATGCAGAATTAAGGTTTAAATGTCCAGAATTACTTGTAAAGTGTCGGGATTGAAAACTGTCACAAAAGGTACTTCATACCTTATAAAATTCACAATTTAGCACTTTAACGAACCGATAACCGAATGATTAACCGGACACTACCCAAAACACCAAAAATAGACTGGAAGCATAGTTTTTATGTTTTAAAGCTAGTTATGATGATAAAACACCTTAACAACCTTAAAAACACTTAACACTTCAACTTACACCTTTAACCCTAGATTTCCAAAATTTTACATTTACCCCCCCCCCCCCCCCCGCCTTACCATAACCGGCCCCAAAGGGCGGCCCACACCCTTTCCCATTAAAATATTGCAAATTGTGTTCTAGATATGGGACAAGAGAACCTTTGGACATTGTTATGTTGGATGAATATAAACTTAACCCACAAGTTCACTTCTCATTATCATCATTCAAATTTTCACACCATCTTCCTCTCACCCTTTCCTCTACTCTCGGCCACACCCACACTCACTACCACCACCATTTTCTTGCAACTTTTAAGCTATTCTAAGGGTGTCACAAGGTGCATGAAGATGATCTAAGAAGGCTACAAGCAAAAGAAGTGGAAGGACCTTCACTAGGAGCTTTTATCCATCAAATCTTCTTCATTTTTCTTCTTCTTGTGTTCTTTGCCACTTCCCTAGCCACAAGAGCTAGTTGTAAGTCTCTTAAACTCATATGTTTATGCTAGGTACAAGTTACATAATCTAAGAAACCAAACTTTCAAAGATGAAAACATGAAAATCTAACATAACCATGATGAAAACAAGTTGTTATGAAGTTGTTTGATGTATGATATGAAGTTGTGAACATTGATCTTGTGTTTTTAGTTAGATCCATCATGTGTAAGCTTGTTAAAAGCTTAGATCTAACAAGTTTAAGCATGGATCTTGAAAGATCCACGATGAAACTTGATGATGAACTTGAAGATCTTCAAAATGAGTATAAAAGTGGTCTTAAAATATGTTTCTCATGGTTTTAGAACCATAAAACTTGAGGATGATTTATTTGGTAAAATAAAGTTTCATAAAAGTTTGTTAAAATTTAACAAGAACACCTTTCTTTTTGAAGATTCAAGTATGTAAAGTGTAGATCTAAAAGACTACATATTTTTAACCATAATCAAGTTCATTATAAGGTTTTGCATGATGATTTTAGTGTATGTTACTTGTGAAATTATTGAAGATTGAATTTTGGTGATGAAAAGAAAATAAACACATGTTTTGAAAACATGGGAAACCTCCATTTTTAGGGGAAACTATGTCAAAATTTTTATAAAATTTTGACACTTAGAAAAATACAAGTTTTGGTGAAAAATTTTCCCCAAAAATATTTACTAAGGTTTCCTAATTTTTAATACAAAATTACAAGTTAAGAGATAAGGTTTTCTTCAAGTATAAAATCAATATTGAGTATGTATACTTTTAGGAAAAAAAATATATATTTAGTAGTCACAAAATTATGTGTTAAGTGTATATTGTGTGTATTATATGTATTAGTGTATATTAGGAACTTGAAAAACACACTAAATACTCCAAAGGAGTATAACAACCAAAATACACATACAAATACATAAGAAATACTCAAATATATAAATATACAAAATTACCCATAAAAGGGTATATGGACAAATACAAAAATATATATTAATATAAATATATTTCCTACAGCTTAGGAACTTGGACAAATATTTGGACTTATTGTACAATTCTACATATTTAAGGACATATATAAAATTACTACAAGTGATGAAAAAGTATAAAATGGGACAAGTGACAAAAATAGATGAATATATATATATATATATATATATTTAACAAAGTGTGACAAAATATATATATAACAAATAAACCTTAAAAATATTATTATTTTTTAGAAATATAATTCCGGAAAGTATTAAAAATCAAAGAATTGATTTTTGGTAATTAATACATAATAAACAAATATTTACACTTAAATACAAGTATACTTTCTTAAGTATACTTATACAAAAATAATATGGAAAATATTATTTAACAAATTACTTATATTTATTTTTGAAAAACAATATAGGTATCATATATTTAGAAAGGTTAAAAATATATTATTTCTAACATATATCATTTTCAAATCCCACTTATAAAAATACATATTTTTTGGGATAAAATATATATAATAAATACAACACTAAATATATTGTGGAATATATATATACATTAACAATACAAGAACATATACATGTAAGACACATTAAACAAATGGTAACTTGTACTTAGAGATTTACAAGTTAGGTGTTTAACATACATAGAACGTCTATAGGTTACGACACCCAAGTAGCGGACGCCGGTGAAGCTTGACGCACGAGACGCAAATCAGTGTGTTCATGTCCCCACTTTTAAACATTTTTATCGTTTTCTAAACTATGGGGAAAATACATGTACAATGGTATGTTTAAAACAAAGGAATCATACATAGATCATGTCACGAATAGGGTACACGTAAGCACCATTACTCTAGTTTAGATCGAAAGAGCAAGGGTTAGATCTAGCAGGTCCGGCCGTCCGGGCAGCCTCACTCTCTTGGCAACACATAGCCATGGAGTGCTTTGGGTCACAGTCGTAGGGTAAACGATTGTCACGGCCCTCGGCCCCGGTTTGACCAGGTCCAGAGCCGCGAGGCAGGAAATCCCGTGGTATTAAATTTTAAGCGACAGTGGAAGTCTTTTTAAAACAGGATCTTTTAATATTAAAACTGCCCTTTTACATAAATTAGGGATAAAACCTTGTAATTTACAATAAGTTGATTTCACTGGGAAATATTTATTTTACAAAACATGTTTCTTTATTTATTTATATGGAGCCACTTCTCTATGCTTGTAGTGCTTCACGGCACTTTTCTTGGATCACAATAGATCACCTAAAACATGTTTGAAAAAGGTTTTGTCAGCAGGGAAATACTGAGTGAATCATTCAGTTTACTAAAAATGACACATTGGTTATAAATTACAGTATTAAGAGCGATTACAATGTTTCTGATATCAAACCAACTACCCACGGTACTTTGTCACTCGACCCATTGGCCCTCTAATTGTCCAATGGTGTCTGTGATTATGGTCATATCACCCATTGGCTGCCCCAATGGTGAAGATTATCAAGTAATGTATACAAAACCCCACATACCGGCTGTAACTTGGTGATTACAAAGACTTAATCCCTATAATTATAACTTTGAAAATAATTTGGAGTTTTGTAAAACAATTGATAAAAAGAGAATGACTCACATTGCAGATTTAACGAGCAGTGTATAAGCTTACTGATTAGCCTTGATTAACCTAATTTAAATAACAATGCACACAAACGGGGTTAGTAACTAATACAGCAGTTACGACAATTCACTAGATTAAACCCTCACAACGATTAATAAAGTGCAATACTTAACGATTCAGCGGATTCACAACGACTGACAGAGTATAGTCCGAGTTCGGACAGCACTCAAACATTCAAGTCAAAATCACGATGAATAACAAAGTATAAACTCAATTTGAGCAGCACTCAAACAATCGTTGGATAGTTATAATCGATCGGACGTTGAATCGTAATAGGGATCGAGTTATTACCCTGATTGCGGCAGCAATTAGTGATCCGTGTGTGTTTTTAGAAGTATTTCTGCGATATCTCAGTCTACGTAATGAGAATTTACGTCGTTCAAGTGCCAGAATTCAAGTCCCAAAGTCTGCTATTTATACACAAAATTGGCCAGGCTTACGGACCGTAAGACTTTTTTTACTTACGGTCCGTAAAGGACACCTAACCACTATAGGGTAGCCATGTCTGGGACTAGCCTAGCTGAGTTGACAACTTCGTAAAATTTGAATTTGCCAGCGTTTTATTTAGATAATCGTAACTAGGATTTACCCCCCTGAGTTTTAGGGGCCCTGATCCTGATTCCGATTGTTCTGAAAATTTTAGGGTTTGCACAGAATCACTTGGGTGTCTCAATTAGGGTTTCCTTATTGGATAATTAACATATTAAGTATTTAATTTTAGTGAGAGTTGTTACATCCTCCCCACCTTAAGAAAAATCTCGTCCTCGAGATTTACTAGAATAGATGAGGATATTTCCGCTTCATTTCTGATTCCAGCTCCCAAGTGTATTCTGGTCCTCTTTTTGAATCCCATTTGACTTTGACTAGCACTAGACGTTTGTGCTTGAGAAACTTGATTTTTCTATCTTCTATCTGTAGTGGTTTCTCTACAAATTTTAATTTTTCATTTACCTCTACATCTTGAAGAGGTACTACCAGGGATTCGTCAGATAAACATTTCTTGAGATTGGATACATGAAACACATCATGTACTCCAGCTAGCTCTTCTGGTAGTTGTAATCGATAAGCAACTGGTCCTATTCGTTGCATTACTAGAAATGGTCCTACGTATCTTGGACTTAGCTTTCCTTTCTTACCGAATCGTGCTACTCCTTTCCAAGGAGAGACTTTCAAAAGTACCTTGTCTCCGACTTGAAATTCTAGTGGTTTGCGGCGATTGTCTGCATAGCTTTTCTGGCGATCTCTAGCAGTCTTCAGTCTTTCTTTGATTTGAGTTATCTTGTCTGTGGTCTCTTGTACAATTTCTGGACCTGATAATTGACTTTCTCCTATTTCTGCCCAACAAACTGGAGTTCTGCACTTGCGTCCATACAGTGCTTCGAATGGGGCAGCTTCGATGCTTGAATGATAACTATTATTATAGGAGAATTCAATTAAGGGTAAGTGGTTATCCCAATTACCACCAAAATCAATTACACATGCTCGGAGCATGTCTTCCAGGGTTTGTATCGTCCTTTCACTTTGTCCGTCTGTTTGAGGATGATATGCAGTACTTAAATTTAGTCGGGTTCCCATTGCTTCTTGGAAACTAGTCCAGAAATGGGAAGTGAAATGACTATCCCTATCTGATACAATGGAGAGTGGGACTCCATGTAAAGATACTACTTCATCTACGTACAACTTGGCTAGCCTTTCCATGCTAAAGGTTTCCTTCATTGGTAGAAAATGAGCTGATTTGGTTAATCGATTCACAATTACCCAAATTGCATCATTACCTTTTCTGGTTTTGGGTAACTTAGTAACAAAATCCATTGTTATGAGTTCCCATTTCCATACAGGCATTTCCAACTGTTGTAGTAGTCCTGAAGGTTTCTGGTGTTCGGCTTTAACTTGTGAACAAGTAAGACATTTAGATACGTATTCAGCTATATCCTTTTTCATTCCTATCCACCAGAAATTGTTTCTTAAATCTTGGTACATCTTATTGTTTCCTGGATGTACGGTATATCTAGATTTATGAGCTTCTTCTAAAATCTTATTTCTTAATTCTCCCTGCTTAGGTACCCAAGTTTGTTTCTTGTGGAATCTCCAAATTCCATCATTTCCTTGTTCTAGTTCCTTTATATAACCTTTCATTCCTTCAGCATCGTCTTTGATTGCTGTTTCCTGAACTTTCTTCAATTGTTCCATTAAATCTACTTGTAGATTTAATCTAAGGGCACAGACTCGTTTTTGCTTCTCCTGATACTTACGACTTAAGGCATCTGCGACTACGTTTGCCTTTCCTTTGTGATATTGAATATCACAGTCGTAATCGCTTAGGATTTCCATCCATCTTCTTTGCCTCATATTTAACTCTTTTTGCCCAAATATGTACCTTAAACTTTTATGATCTGTATAAATAGTAAACTTACTTCCATACAGATAATGTCTCCAGATTTTAAGGGCAAAAATTATGGCTCCTAATTCTAAGTCATGAGTAATTTTCTTCGTGCTTTTTCAACTGCCGGGAGGCATACGCAATTACCTTCTTGCGTTGCATCAATACACATCCGTATCCTAATTTTGAAGCATCACAATATACTTCAAAATCTTCTGTTCCTTCGGGTAAGGCTAAAATTGGAGCATTCGTCAATCTGTGCTTTAAAATCTTAAAAGCTTCTTTTTGTCTAGGTCCCCATTCAAACTTAACGGCTTTACAGGTCAACTTAGTCAAAGGTACAACTATCTTAGAGAAATCCTTAATAAATCGTCTGTAGTATCCAGCTAAGCCTAGAAAACTTCTAATTTCCATAGCTGTTTGCGGGACCTTCCATTTGGTGATTGCTTCTATTTTAGCAGGATCTACGTGAATTCCTTTGTGATTCACCATGTGACCTAAAAATTGTACTTCTTGCAGCCAGAATTCACACTTCGAGAATTTGGCGTAAAGCTTTTCCTTTCTTAACAAAGTTAAGAGTGCATGCAGGTGCTTACAATGTTCTTCCTGACTTTTGGAGTAAATAAGTATATCGTCGATGAAAACGATTACAAATTTATCCAAGTATGGTTTACAGATCCGATTCATCATGTCCATAAATGCTGCTGGAGCATTTGTTAGTCCAAAGGGCATGACTGTAAACTCATAATGGCCATACCTGGTTCTGAAAGCAGTTTTAGGTATGTCTTCTTCTTGTACTTTCAGCCGGTGATATCCGGATCTTAGGTCTATCTTAGAAAAATACCTAGCACCTTAGAGTTGATAAAAAAGATCATCAATCCTAGGTAATGGGTATCGATTTTTAATTGTAACTTTATTTAGTTCCTTATAATCGATACACATCCTCATCGATCCATCTTTCTTTTTCACAAACAACACTGGTGCTCCCCAAGGGGATGAACTAGGTTGTATAAATCCTTTGCTTCGTAATTCATCTAATTGCTTTTTCAATTCTAGCATTTCAGTGGGTGCTAATCGATAAGGTGCCTTGGCTATTGGTGTAGTACCCGGAATTAGATGAATTCTAAACTCTACTTCTCTATCGGGTGGTAACCCAGGTAATTCTTCTGGAAAGACGTCTGGGTATTCTGAGACTATAGGGATGTCCTGGAGTTCCTTACTTTTAGTGTTAATGATTACAGAAATCATATACACCATTTCTTGTTTTCTTGAATAACTAGCCAACTTCATTACTGAAATGAATTTCAGTGGCTTTCGAGATCTATCTCCTGTAATTAAAATTACCTCTCCTGTGGGGGTACAGATTTCTACGGAATTCTTATCACAAAGGATTCGAGCATGGTTGGCTACTAACCAATCCATTCCTAAAACTACATCGAATCCAGCTAATTTCATAGGTAACAGGTTTGCAGAGAACTTATGACCTAATAGTTCTATCTTTCCTTCTTGCAAAACTTTATTTATGTTTCCAGAATTCCCATCTGCCGTTTCAACTGTAAAAACCGCCTAAGGGTGGTTAAGGGTAAATTAAGAACTTGGCAAAATGAAGTATTGATAAAACTTTGGTTTGCACCAGAGTCAAATAATACTTTCGCATAAACGTCGTGAACTAAAAACGTACCAGCTATGACGTCAGGAATTAGTTCGGCTTCCTGAGTAGTCAATTGAAATGCTCGGGCATTCTTATTTGTTGTTCCATCAGTTGGTTTGCCTTTATTGTCTGCGGTTTTAATCAATTTAGGACATTCTGTTTTGTAATGTCCTCTTTCTCCACAGTTATAGCAGACTATGGTTTTCTTTTTGCAGTTTTCTTCACTATGTCCCACAGATTTGCAAAAATTGCAGGTTATATTACATCTTCCAAAATGTTTCTTTTTGCAATTTTTGCAGAATGGCGGGTTTGAAGATTGCCCTATTCTTCTTCTTTTGAAGCTGTTATTATTACCCGTACGAAATCCTTGGGTAATTTTCTGAGCTAATTCCTTCTTCCTGTTTTCATCTCTTGTGCGTACTAGTTCATCAGTTAGGGTATTAGCTAATTCCACAACATCGTCAATAGTACGAGGTCGTGCAGCCTTAACGATGTTACGGATTTCACTAATTAGTCCCCAAATATAGCGAGAAATGAGTACCGGTTCTGGCGAAGCCAGTGTTGGTACCACTCTAGCATATTCAAAGAATGTCAAGGTATAACCGCGACACTCTATGCCTACCATACGATGGCTTAGGAACTTATTCGCCATTTGTTCCCTTTCATATTCGGGACAGAATTTTCTTTCTACAAGATTCTTAAATTCTTCCCAGTTCATAGCATAAGCCATCCTTCTTCCTTTTGCTTGTAATACTGTGTTCCACTATTCTAGCGCCCCTTCTTTGAACAAATTTGAAGCATACATGACCTGATCTTCTTCGGCACACTTACTTATTGCAATTACTGCTTCGGTTTTCTCTAACCAACGCAGTGTTGCAGTTGCCCCTTCATTACCTGCAAATTCTGCTGGTTTACAGGCAAGGAATTCTTTGTAAGTGCAACCAGGCGTTGCAGCTTTCATTTTCTTAGGAAGTGGGGCCTGTCGTGAATTATTATCGTCATGATTGCCGCCTCCATTTATGCTGTTACTGTCGTTATCTTCCGGAGTACGTTTGCTAGGAATGATTTGTTGTGGTTCAGCAGGTTTCTAAGCAGCAGCCATAATTTCTGGAATAACATTAGCTATCCCTTGAGCAATGATATTTTCGATATCTTGCCTAGTCATATATTGATTTTCTTGATTTTGCTCAGATTGGTTTACTTCATTAACTGGTTCATTCGCGTTTTCCATCTGTTAATTAGTATTGGTATGAATTATTAGTATCCAATAATTGATAGTTAGATATAACAAAACAATTACACAAAAGCACATAAAATTTTACAACATATATATATATATATATAGTCAAAATTGTCGATTTTCTCGACTTCTATTTTGTTTTATAGATTATATAGGCATCCATACACACTGTTTATCTTACAATGTTTTATTTCCTATTTTATAGAGTTATATTTTACTACTACTGTTATTATACAGACATTCTTCCCACCCCACTATTCTTTGATCAACTGGCAGTTTAGTAGCGACGCTCCCTCTCGTCGTATTTCCAGGAGATTTGTTCCCCCATTTCCCGGATCCTATTCCCTGTACCTATCAGCTCTTCACCGAACTGACGAAGTTCGGCTAAGTTTTCGTTGCTCATTGGAGGATTGGGGATAGGTTCTGGATCAAACTGTGGGAGAAAGGTGTAAGGACTATTAATTATGTTTTGAAATTGCCAGCCATTCGTCCACCACTCTTTCATTTCGCCTAAAGGTCGAGTGTGGATTAGAGGGTCCGGAATAGCTGGTTCCAGATTTACGGGAAGTTGGATTTCGGCCGGGTAAGGGTATAGATTGTTGTTGATAGGGCTAATGACATCACAATTTGCCAGTAGACGGTCTATTTCGTCTTGAAATGTGATTTCTTCAGGTTGTTTAGAGCTCTCTCCTACTTCTATTCCCTTTTGTTTAAAATTTTCTCTAGTTTCTATTTCTGCTGGTTTAGAACTCTCTCCGGTCTCGATTCCTTTTCCTTTCTCTATAGGGTTTTCTACTTTGGAAAGTTTCCTAATGGCTGGCTTCCTCCTGCGTATTTTCCTCCATCCTACATATCTTCTTCTTTTCTTAGGCTTTGCTTTTTCTAGAGGTGGAGCTTGAAATTCCAGGGGTTCCTCAAAATCAGCAAAATAACCAGTAAAATCGTGAGAGACTTCGTACTGGGTATAGATTGAGATTCTGAAATGCTTCAGATAGCTCACTCATGCTGTTTAGCATATATGCAAAATGCACAAAAATGCTGAGTTAAAATCTTATAAGGAAATCTAAACAAATTTTTAGTTTTATTGCATATTGAAAGACTAATTTTACAAAAGATACTGGAAAATTTAAACCACACTAGGATTTATTTATTTACGGAGTAGTAATTTTCTACTAGACCAGGCTTATTGGTAGTTTAGAGGTTTGCATTCTCTGCTATGGTAGCTAGCATATAAAGATTTGCCCATTTTTCATCTAATTTGTCTTCCCAAGGTGGACTATTGCCTAATTCCTGGATTTCCGGATTAAACCTCACTTTCTTGACTTGGGGTTTCTGGCTTTTCCTAATAATCGAATTTCTTTTCTCTGGGGTAAGAGGATTCTCATATTGTGCTTTACGGACAAAAATCCCTTCTTCCAGATTTGTTGGGTATTTGGAGGAGGAGGTTCCTTTTTCTGTGGGTGCAGTATCTAATTTGTGGTAGATAGCAGAAAGTCTTTGTTTACCCATACTGTAACTTAACAATTAATCAGTTAATAAAACACATATTCACAGAATGGCAATTGAAATTACTAAGTATTTCTCAATTACTTTAATAGGCTAAAATCAGTAGTAAGCTTAAATCAGTGGCTCTGCTACCACCTTTTCCTGTCACGGCCCTCGGCCCCGGTTTGACCAGGTCCAGAGCCGCGAGGCAGGAAATCCCGTGGTATTAAATTTTAAGCGACAGCGGAAGTCTTTTTAAAACAAGATCTTTTAATATTAAAACTGCCCTTTTATATAAATTAGGGATAAAACCTTGTAATTTACAATAAGGTGATTTCACTGGGAAATCTTTATTTTACAAAACATGTTTCTTTATTTATTTATATTGAGCCACTTCTCTATGCTTGTAGTGCTTCACGGCACTTTTCTTGGATCACAATAGACCACCTGAAACATGTTTGAAAAAGGTTTTGTCAGCGGGGAAATACTGAGTGAATCATTCAGTTTACTAAAAATGACACATTGGCTATAAATTACAGTATTAAGAGCGATTACAATGTTTCTGATATCAAACCAACTACCCACGGTACTTTGTCACTCGACCCATTGGCCCTCTAATTGTCCAATGGTGTCTGTGATTATGGTCATATCACCCATTGGTTGCCCCAATGGTGAAGATTATCAAGTAATGTATACAAAACCCCACATACCGGCTGTAACTTGGTGATTACAAAGACTTAATCCCTGTAATTATAACTTTGAAAATAATTTAGAGTTTTGTAAAACAATTGATAAAAAGAGAATGACTCACATTGCAGATTTAACGAGCAGTGTATAAGCTTACAGATTAGCCTTGATTAACCTAATTTAAATAACAATGCACACAAACGGGGTTAGTAACTAATACAACAGTTACGACAATTCATGAGATTAAACCCTCACAACGATTAATAAAGTGCAATACTTAACAATTCAGCGGATTCACAACGAATGACAGAGTATAGTCCGAGTTCGGACAGCACTCAAACATTCAAGTCGAAATCACGATGAATAACAAAGTATAAACTCAATTTGAGCAGCACTCAAACAATCGTTGGATAGTTACAATCGATCGGACGTTGAATCGTAATAGCGATCGAGTTATTACCCTGATTGCGGCAGCAATTAGTGATCCGTGTGTGTTTTTAGAAGTGTTTCTGCGATATCTCAGTCTACGTAATGAGAATTTACGTCGTTCAAGTGCCAGAATTCAAGTCCCAAAGTCTGCTATTTATACACAAAATTGGCCAGGCTTACGGACCGTAAGACTTTTTTTCCTTACGGCCTGTAAAGGACACCTAACCACTATAGGGTAGCCATGTCTGGGACTAGCCTAGCTGAGTTGACAACTTCGTAAAATTTGAATTTGCTAGCGTTTTATTTAGATAATCGTAACTAGGGTTTACCCCCCCCCGAGTTTTAGGGGCCCTGATCCTGATTCCGATTGTTCTGAAAATTTTAGGGTTTGCACAGAATCACTTGGGTGTCTTAATTAGGGTTTCCTTATTGGATAATTAACATATTAAGTATTTAATTTTAGTGAGAGTTGTTACAACGATGTTCAAAGTTGCCTAGGTTTGGATGTTTCCTATGTCGTCACATATGTTAATGTCCTTGCAAAACATTAGCGATCTCGAATTCCTTTCATTTACAGAACATTTATTACAAATACATTTTTCAATTACATACCATGTTTTTGTACAATTACAATTACTACATTATACACAATCTGCATGAATTCACACCAACTTTTGTTGACGATTTTTAAACTTACATGTATTTCAGGAAATTAGTGAATATGCTCGTGGGCTCTTTTGTCAAGATGCAGTGTCATGTTTCAAGATGTTTAGTGTCCATTCTCCATTGCCACCTTTTGACGGATTTGTTTACTATATCCCGCCTTCCTGCAGTAATATAGGAAGCAAAACCTTTATCTTTATTTCAAAATGATGTTGTAAACTTTGCAAACAATTATCTTTTGTTATGATGTAAACTTTAAACTAAATTCTGTATTTTGGATAATTAAACTTTGAATGACAAGATGGAGCTTGTTTTATATCATGTAGTATGTTTACTTATCGTATGCAATAAGAACCACTCAGATCACATCTCGTGTTTCCGTCTCTGAAAGGGGTGTGACATATCAAACTAATCATGCTTCTGTTTTAGTACAATGCAACCACCTTACTTGAATATGTATAAGTTTTTGTAATGAATATAAAGTTCAATGAAGTTGTAAAACTAATGTCAGATTTCAAGTGACGAGCTTTAAATCAGACGGGACCAAATTTAAACATAAAATATTACATGCAATATAATTTATAAGTGTTACATAAATTCATTAAGAACCTATAGACCCAATTTATTGATTAAACTATATATTACCATATTATAAATTACCAACTTGTTGGTGCTTAATAGACTTGTATCTTAAGCTTTGAGGGGTTTCCAAAAAAAATGTTAATGTTTAGTAGAGTTGTACCTTAGGGGTTTTTCCAAAAAAAAAAAAAAACAACAATGTGTCACAAGAAAAATTAAATAATAATATTGTTATTAACAAGTGTTTAATCTCTTGGATATTACAATATTGGTACCATAACAATTGAGCGAACAACATCGCTAAAGGTATCGAAGCTATTGGATCCGTTATTGATATTCATTTTATAATTTTTGATTAATGTAAAACACGTGTCTATACCATTTTAGATATATCACGACTCTTTCTTTTTAGAATTTTCTCATTGAATGCCACTTTTGTACCGATACCATAACGAATCGTTACAGATTGAATTCCCGCCACACTGCAAAGGTGAATTATATCGTCAGTGCGTCATTTTTATCTACATTTTAACATTCAGTATTTGCTTGCCGCTGCCACCACGCGTTTTGCAAGTGTTGGATCCCCGCCGCAACGCACGGGTGGGTAACCTACTAGTTCAAAATCAAATATAACCAACATCTAATCATTAGACATGATATTTTTAAGCCATTGCTTGCCTTGAACAACACAAATTTACATTACAATACATAAATGTTAGGTTTGAATTGCTAGGTGCTAGTTGGCCAGCGGGGTACTAGCTAATGATTAGTAGGATTAATGATTAACTAGAATTAATCTGATTGAGATTTTTATATGTAATTTTAAATTTTATATGTATACACACAGATTCTTTTTAAGTAAACATGTTTTAACAAATTATTTGATCCATATTTTGAAGTAGATATGATTAATTGCCGGAATTTACAGGTTTGGTCAGAATCTGACTGAAATTTACAGGTTTTGGCCGACATCACTAGATTGCCACCGATTTTTGGTGGACCAGGACTGGATTTGACCACTGTTGACCGCCTAGCGATTAATTGACCGATTAGATGAAAATTAGTCAGTAAACCTCCGAGTAGCGATTAATCGGCGACTTATAGGACTTTTACAACCGTGGGTTTAAAAGCCCACACAATAAATTCTTAAAGGAGCTTATCAGAGATTTTTGTTCACTTCCAATAACTTTCAGCACACATTTCACCCTGCATTTTCCAAAGTTAAGCTTGGGCTTGATTATGCACACGAACTCTTTTTTATATAATGTATGAACTAATTTACCTTCTTATCTACAAAATTGAGGTCTCCAGTATTGCACAATAGGCCAGTCTAAAATGTTACATTTAGAGTTTGGATACAAAACTTTGATACTTATAGTTTTGATCCTTAATTTAACATTTATCGATATTTTAATGCAATCTTCATCATAATCAAATTGTAGTCATACCAACACATAACAATGACGATTTGTCATTATTTTATTGAATTTAAATATTCTCAATATAATATATATATCCAAAATAGAGATGCTACATCAAAAGTTGTTTGTCTTTGGTGTCTTTGTGTGACTATTTCACATGTAGGGGTTCTATTTGGGTTAGTAATTACTAGTTTCCATATTTAAAGAGGTTTTTAGGTGATGCTCAAAGCCTATTGCTTGTACTCATAGGAGGTCGTCAGTAGGGATGAGCTCGGAATCGACCGGTACCGAACCGAAAGTACCGGTACCTACTTTTGAGATTTTTGGTACCGGTACCGAATATACCCGGTACAGTACGGTTCGGTACCGGTATTTGAGGGTAAAAACCGGTACCGAAAATGTCAAAAGTCGGTACGAATCGGTACCGAAAATGTACCAGGTTCACTAAATTCGGTACCGGTACCGAGTACCATTTGCTCGTCCCTAGTCGTCGGTACATTGCTAATGGTGGATGAAGGTTGTGACAATGTGTGATGTTGTAATCATCCTTGTGAATGGGACGTGTTGTAGAGGTGGCGGGGGTAGTGGGTTGTCATGTGATGGTCGACGAGTGTAACTAAGAAGATGACCAACGGTGTGTCTGTATTTATATTTATATTTCAACTTTTTTAAAACTTGTTTTAAATAAAAAAGCTAAATTAGTTATTTTACATTATTAGAAAAAGACATGACAAATAAATAAATATTATTGTATAATTTGGGGAAAAATTCGAATCTATAAAACACGACAAATCCTTCTTACAAAAAAAAAAAAAACAAATATTATTAATAAATTAAAATATTAAATTAAAATAGTTTTATGATATAACATAAAGCAATAGCGACATGACGCTTGCATATCACAAGGCTTGGATCCACATCTCCATTAGTTGTCCAAAATAGTCATGGTCGTTTGGATAAGCTATGAGCAAGTTGAGTGAGAAAAAAAACTTTGTGGCCCCTTTTTATTCATATGCTAAAGTTCTAGAAGGATTCGGAAAATAAAAATAATTAAATATAGTTATAGTGGAGGGTTTAAATGAGAAGAAAAATTTTGTAAGAATAAAAAGAATAAGTTTTAAACCAATAGAAATGCTTCATTTTACTTATTTTAATATGTGTATTTAATGTTATTAATAAGGGCCTATAGGTAAATATCTAATTGTAATTAATTAGCTAACTAATTAAATTTGTAACTCACTTTTAAATATACTCTTTCAAGATAAAATAATGTGAAGGACAATTTTCGACATGTGTAGGATAAATTTTAGGATGTGTAGGATAAATTCTTAAATGTGTATGATAAATTTAGATATGCGTAGTCTAAATTTCGGTAAGTGTAAGATATATGTAGTATAAATTTCGAAATGTGTAGGATAAAATGTGTTTTGCTTTATTAATAAAAGATAACATAATTAATGGGAGGAGTTATAAACTATAAAATATTTTACTTTTATGCCCTTTCTTCTTTTTCTTCTCACATTAAATTTATTCTCAAATGAACCTTCCCTTAGACCACCCGTAGTGGGGCATTATGTGGGCATTATGCTCAAAAAAAACGTCCCCCACTCCCATTACATAGGGCATTATGGGGCATTATGCTCAAAAAAAATTTGCATTGGCGTGATATATAAAACGCCCAAAGGGGAATGTGGGAGAGTTGATGACCAATGAGATTTTTTAGAGGTTTTTTCTTTATTTTATTTAATGCCCCAATAATGCCCAATAATGCCCCATCCCCATTACACCCCATTTTAGAAAACGCCCAATAAGGCCCCTTTGCTGACTGGACCGCCACATGGCGTAAAATGCCCTAGGGTGGGGGCATTATATTCTCCTTCCACTACACATGGTCTTATAGTTATAACTATACGTTTTGATATATGGTTGTTTAATTTTATAGTTTTATAACAAAAACACAAAAATAAGTCTTAAAAATTTATCATAATAAACTATTTACCGAGTTAACTATATTTTTGGTGTGTTAGAAATTTTAACTTTCGTTATTAGGCTTGAAAAAAATATATTTAAGTTTCTAGTGTTCACTTTCTTTCACGCGCTTTGTTGATGACATATATGTACGACATTCAAAAATTATGTTAAGTTCATATAAAATGACTATTTACTTCGTGTAAAATGACCACCCCCTCCCTACTTAGAAACATTTTTGTTAAGTTCATACAAAATGATTATTGTGCCCTAATTCCCTCCTCATCATTGATGGTTTCAACTGATCTTCTTGGCTTCAGATTCACGCAACGATGAAATTAAGCACCCTAAAAAACCACCACCAAACTGCCACCCATCTCCTTCCGTATGTAGCCACTAACAAACTGAAGACCAAGTCGGTCTTGGTTGTGGGGTCGATCGGAGCACGTATAGGAACCAAAGGAGTTTGCTTTTGGTGATTTCGCCTACATGGACTAGCACCACACCATCGTTGTATCATTGTGGTTATCTTTAGTCAATGATTCACCCACATCATTTAGTTGAGGTAAAAGTTATAAGCTTTGCTATTGTTTGATTATTCAAGTCAATAGTTTTGCAACTGGACTCCTGGTGGAATTCTTGATGGAAATCAAGAATAGTTTGATACATGAAACTCAATAGACACATTATGGGTGTGTACACACTATGTGTGTGTTAATGTTTTTTATGCCGTAGTGTCACAACAATCCCAATTTATGTCGTTGTAGCGTTGTTACAGTGCCTCTTGTCGTTTAGCCCTACTGACTACTGTCACCATGATAGTAGAATTGTCGTTACCTCAAAGCTTTCTTAATCATTACACACGTGCACACATTTTATATTCTTAGTGTTTAAGTTTTCATATTACAAGGTTTTCCTCTACTCTTTTTTGGACGTCTTTATTGTATTTCGTATTTGTTTAAGAATTATATCTCTCGCAATCTAATTGTGGATGGGTATTATATAAATTATATTGTTTATGAATTATTATGTAAATATAAATTATTAGTAATTATTTTTACATTTTTTTGACAAATAATTGATGATTTGATGTATATTAATATACTTTATAGAGCATTTAGTAATAACTTAAATATTAATGTACTTTATAGAGTATTTAGTAATAACTTAAAATTTAATGATTAAATTATTTTAAAAGTTTAGAAAAGTAATTAAATCTTAGTATTTTAGAAAAGTAACTAAATCTTATTATTACACGTAAACAATATAAAAGCACAATATTTTCTATGTTAACATGTTTGATCACCTTCTTAAATAAACTTTTTTTCTAAGAATGAATCGAACAATATAGTATTATATGTAACTGAAGTTCTAGAAGGTTTGACAAAAAAAAATATCAAACAATTTCTTTTTGTTTCATTTAACTTCCATTTTAGTTGCATTGGTTTGACACATATATTCATTTTAGTTACATGATCTTTTATTTTTTGACTTTTTAATCCAAAAGTTTGATTTTCCTATTAGTTAGGCCATGTGTAGTCATAAAGTTCTTTTGTGGGCGTTATGCGACACGTGTCGTGCACGTCATACAGGGGCTTTATGGGGCGTTATGTCACTAGAGCCCGTAGTCATAAAGTCCCTACCTCATCATTACTCAATTAATTAATTTTCGTTTTTTAAATTAATTTCTAACTTTATAAAATTAAAAACCATTTCATTAAATAAAAAAAGATTACAATAAAATAAAAAAAGCGTTAAAATAAAATATATAAAAAAACCTTACACTAAATTAAAATAATTAACTTAAATTTTGATGGAAAACCAGAGCCCATAAAAACAAAACACAAAACCAGCCCAAAGCCCATAAATTAAAAACCCTAAAATTCCTCTTCTTCCTTGTCTTCCTTCTTCTTCGATATATACCTGCAACACAATAAAAACAAAGCATTATATATATGAGGGGAACAACCAGAAAATAAGAAAAAAATCAAAAAAACACACACATCACGCCGCTAAAATCATCGCGCCACACCCCATTTTTCGTTTGATAGCACCCGGAGTTTTGGTGTTCTGGGCGTTTTGCCGGCGCCATGCAAGGGCATACCGCCCCACTACGTATGCTCTTACAATCCAGCTCATTAATCCCATCTAATTTATTCTATTAAGTTTGTGTATAAGAATTATAATAGCTTTTCGAGACCACGATCAATGTCACGAAGCCCGATTGTTGATGCTCTAACAAATTGGTTTAAAAAATATCACGAGAAAAAAGAAGAATAAAGACAACTCAAATCTCGTAAGGATAATGTTATTTGAATAACTACATATGAATGCGAAATTATGTTACTTGAATTGAATTGAATACCTACATATGGATGCGAAATTCTATTATGAGAGTTGTATCATGGGGACACAATAATTAGCTTTAAGAACATATCACAAAGGAAAAAGTGGAATTTGAAGTAATATGCTATATGTCGTGGCTTTTAATTGTAGTGTTTTTTAAAAGTTTTTTCAATAGAGGTAATATATCATATAAAATTGTGGAATTCAGAAATCAACACTCTATTGAACATATTTAGATTCGGGTTATAAACTCATTTACATGAGAAATTACGGGAATTTATCATGTTCACCCCTTAAAAAGGGTTATATTTAAATATTTAATTTAAATACTATAAATAAGCAATACTTTCATGCATATAGGTGTTGTAACATAGGCTTAGGGGAGTTTTCAAAAAAAAAAAAAAGTCATATTACACTTTTAGTCCAAAGTTATTTTATTGTTTACTTTTAACCCAAAAGTTTTCATATTTTCCAGTTTAACCTCACAACTTTTTTACTTTCAACTTTGGTTCCCTATACTTTTCATATTTCGCAAATTTTTCATTTTACGTTTCGTTCTAAATTTTGCGAGTTAACACGACGCAACGTTCGTGTCTGGTTCAACGTTTTTACGTTTCATTTTACGTTTTGTTCTATTTTTTTTTCGAGTAAACATGGCGCAACGTGCATGTGTGGTTCAACATTACTATGTCGTCTATTTTTTCCCGTTTTACAAGTTCGTCACGATGTGCGGGTCTTAAATCGTCTTAGTTATTACTTTCTATGTTTTACGTTTCGGTATAATTTTCTTCGCATTAACACGCCACAACTTTAGTGTTGGTTTTCGCTGACGATGGTGTGACATTAGTGCTATTTATTATGGTTTTACGCCCCCACCGCAACGCGGGGGGCCTTGATACTAGTTCTCATAAATTAGTATTGCTTGAACAAAATTCGGGTTATAACTTATAATGCTTCGTTTCATCCTACGCTTACCATGCCAAGCTTGAGCATTGATTATACTTCCACTTAGCCGAAACTAAGTCGAATGCCCTGTTTCTTACTTTACTCACTTCGCGATCAAGAATTCAGGGACGGACATAGGTGATGGGTTGAGTGGGCAGCGCACCCCTTGGAAAATTTTTTAGTGTATTTTATAAGCCAAAATTCTGATCGCACCCTTTGAAAATTTGGTTAAACCCTTCGTTCGTACCCCTAGAAAATAATTCATGGGTCAGCAACCGTGTAGAACTGCCACCGACTCTTCAGTTAGACTCTTAGTTTTCCACCTAGAACTCTAACAAAAGTATCACATGTCGTTACTCTTGCCATAATGTAACATTACAATATTTGATACATTATTTTGAGATTTTTTTTTAAATTTATGGAATAATGATAAATGCTCATTCAAATTATATTGGCATAATTCGAATATATTTTTTATGAAAACTGGACATAAGTACGAAAAACGGGACAAAAGCGTAAACTTCCGACTCTTGCACCTAGATTAATGGATTTGAGGGACCATTTTTTTATTAAAATTATTATTTTTTTTAAAGGTAAACTTCATTCAACCAACAAATAAGACGGACATCTCCAAGCTAGAGATGACTCGTCAAAACAAAAGTTACATCACAGGAAAAGAAAATTTACACCAATCCTTCCAGGCTACGTTACCCTTCCTACTTCTACTCCTATACCAAAGAAAACTCTAAGATTTTACATCCGAAACAATTTGAACCACTTCCGTATTAGAACCTGAGAAAGCCTTCTCATTCCTAGCTTTCCAGATTCGCCAACAAGCTAAGATAAGAACACCATATAGCGCCTCTTTCATAGTATCCGAACCACCCAAATAATTAACTAATTGAAGGATGTCATTAGTTGAGAACACAAAGAAAGGCGAGACCTTACACCAAGTCGATATGCCCAATCCAAACTCCACACGCCACGCGACAAGCCGAAAATAAATGGTCTGAGGTCTCTTCCACAGCTCCACGTCACCACAAAGAAGACATAAACCATCTCCCACACAAATATTCCTCTTTCGAAGCGCACTCTGAGTTGGGATCCTATCCATGTTAGCCCTCCACATGAAGATATTCTTAGCGATAATTATTATGTATTATTATATGTTTAGTATTATCTTTATTATTGGTGTAGATATTGTAGATATCTCCTGTATTTTTAGATGATTGTATTTTCCCCTATATAAGGGGTTCCAGTTATTCAATAAGATCATCAAGATTTTACACCATTACAATCTTTCATGGTATCAGAGCTACGGTTCTGAATACCCTCTCTATCTTCTTCAACCCTACGTTTCCTCCCTGCCATCTCCTGCGATTTTTTTTTACCCTCCTGCAACCCTAGACCTTCGATCCAGCCACCATGACAAAAAAGATGATAACACAGCCCCGAGTTCTTCAGCCGACCCTAAAAACAACCCTCTCCATCCGGCCTATTCGGTCACAAACATTCAAACCAAGATCAGAACCCTTGATGGTACCACCGTCACCTACACATCTTGGGTGAAATTATTCCGTTTACATGCGGTTGCTTATAAGGTTCTGAATCACATTGACGGGTCCCTGCTCCGGCTGAGACAGCCGATGATTATGCTCAGTGGAAAGAGATCGATGCTCTGGTTATGCAATGGATATTTAGCACTGTATCAGACAACTATTTGAAGCGCATCCTCGACACGGAGGCCACTGCACGCGCCACCTGGGTGAAGTTGGAGAAGATTTTTCTCAGCAATAAAAAGGCACGAGCCGCGTCTCTCGAGACCAGGTTTTGTAATCTAACCCTCGGCACCTGTTCCTCAGTGGAAGACTATTGTCAACAACTATCTGACTTGTCGAATCAGCTAGCCGATGTCGACCAGCCAGTCTCTGACTCTAGGCTGGTCCTACAGCTCGTACGCGGGCTTCCAGAGGAGTATAACACAACAGCAACCCTGATCAATCAGCAAGGGGTCGATTGGGATCAGGCTATTACCATGCTTAATGATGAAGTTCTCAGAATAGAGGCATGAAAAGGTTCCAGCAGCTCTGTTTTAATCGCTCAGCAGCAAGGGGTCTCTCTGAATACCTCGGCTACACCTGCTCAGCCCTCGCAACCACACTTCAGCGGGTCCGATAACCCTCCTGTTGCTTCTCGAGGCAGAGGTAGGGGCCACAATTCTTACTATCGAGGCAGGGGCCGAGGCAGGGGTCGCTCTGGTCACGCGGGTAACTCTTATCCACCTTGGGCCTCCAACCCAAGTTTTCCTAACTGGGCTTGGTGGACTCCCCCACCATGCCCATATCCAACCCAAAACCCATGGAAGCCCAATTCTAATAACACACCAACAGCCCCGGCCCATTTTGCAGGTTATAACCCGGCCCACTTCAGCGATCCGGCTGCTGCCCAGTATTCTCAGCCGCAGCCCACTAGTTTCAATGCATTAAGTCCGGCTGACCTCAGCGCTGCTCTAGCACATGTCCAGCTCAATCCATCTAACTCTGCTTGGAATAATAACCTCATGGACACAGGTGCTGGCTTCCATCTTACACAGGAACCAGGTAAAATCATCCTCCCACATTCTTATCCTATTAATGCATCTATTTTAGTCGGTAATGGCAATAATATACCAATTCTCGGATCTGGCACTGGCTTTCACCCATTACCCAATCGAACATATATCTTACCAAATGTTCTTTACAGCCCAAACATAATTAAGAATTTAATTTCTGTTAGACGATTTACTCGTGACAATAACGTTTCTGTGGAATTTGACCCATTTGGTTTTTCTTTGAAGGACCTCAAAACTAAACGCTTGCTGTCTCGCCACAACAGTACCGGGGATCTCTATCCTTTCACTCCTCCACAACTTCCACCACAAGCTACTTTCCTCGCCTCCAGTTCTCAACCTTGGCATGATCGGCTTGGCCACCCCGGCACTGAAGTTTTAAATATTTTAAGTCGCAATTTTAATTTTTCTTGTAACCAGAACCATTCATCTCATGTTTGCAACTCTTGTCGTTTATCAAATAGTAAACGTTTACCCTTTTATTCGTCTAATTCTTTTACGTTTGCTCCGTTTGATATTGTTCATTGCGACTTGTGGACATCACCTGTCACAAGTAAATCAGGTTACAAGTATTATATGGTTTTAATTGACAATTTTTCCAATTTTGTGTGGGTTTATCCGTTAAAATTTAAATCAGAAACGTTCCCCACATTTGTTAAATTTCACCAACTTATTTTTACCCAGTTTAGCAGAAAAATAAAAACGTTTCAATGTGACCTAGGGGGGGAGTTTGATAACCGAGCCTTTAAAAATTTTGCAGACCAACAAGGGCTATTATTTCGTTTTGCGTGCCCTCAGACCTCTTCTCAAAACGACCGTGCGGAACGTATGATTCGTCGCCTCAACGACATCATACGTACTCTGCTCATCCACGCAAACCTTCCACCTATTTTTTGGGTGGAAGCAATGCACACGGCCGTCTACCTTCATAATATACTTCCCACAAAAAGACTTAACTTTTACACACCCACTTTTGTCCTCTACCTTCGCCACCCAGAATACGAACACTTACGTGTCTTTGGGTGTGCTTGTTACCCGAACACATCTGCCACTCAACCCCATAAATTACACCCTCGGTCAGTCCGTTGCATTTTTCTCGGGTACCCCCCCGACTTTAGAGGTTATCGGTGCTTCACCCTACCACCGGTAAGGTCTTAATCTCTCGTCACGTCACTTTTGACGAGAGCACTTTCCCTTACACAATTCCGCAACCTCCATCCACTTATTCATTCTTGGACGACTCCATGCCCTTGGGTTTTTCGTTCAAGGCTCCTACTCTTAAACCATCCGTTATCACCCCTTTTCCAATTACGTACAGCCGTCACCCAAAACTAGTCCGCCTACCCCAAACTGCTACCAGTCCAAGGATCATAAGACTGTGGATTGCAAGAAAATCAAAGACTGTGGATTGCAAGAAAATCAAAGACGCAACCTGCTATGGTTGCAACGAAAAGGGGCATATCAAGAGTAACTGCCCTAAGAACGCCAAAAAGGCGGATGAGACCAAGAAGTCAAATGCGAGAGTCTTTCGCATGGATGCAAAGGAGGCGGTTCAGGACGACAATGTGCTTACAGGTACTTTTCTCGTAAATAATATATTTGCAAGAGTACTATTCGATTCTGGCGCCGATAAATCCTTTGTAGACCAGAAATTTTGCCAACTGTTAAATATGCCGATCAAAACCCTAGGTGTAAAATACGAAGTAGAGCTAGCAGACGGCACGATAGAAACCGTCTCCACCGTCCTAGAGGGATGTGAAATGTCCATTAAGAACCACTCTTTTCCTCTATCTCTACTTCCCTTCAAACTAGCGGGTTTCGACATTGTTCTAGGCATGGACTGGTTATCCCGTAACCAGGCCCAAATCATTTGCGGCAAAAGGCATATAGTTTTAAAGACTCCGAGTGGTGAATCGCTTACCATTCGAGGTGATACGCAGTACGGATTGCCCAAGGACGTATCTATGCTCAAAGCTTCTAGATGTTTGAACAGAGGCTGTGTAATTTATATAGCTCAGGTGATAATTGAAGAACCTAAGCCGAAGATCGAGGATCTTTCTGTTATTTCTGAATATCCCGAGGTTTTTCCCGAAGAACTACCTGGTTTACCACCAGATAGACAAGTGGAGTTCAGAATAGATATTATTCCTGGAGCAGCTCCCATTGCTAGAGCGCCTTACAGACTAGCTCCGACGGAAATGAAGGAACTAAGGACCCAGCTGGATGAACTGTTGGCAAAAGGTTTTATCAGACCTAGTTCATCTCCCTGGGGAGCACCGGTCCTATTTGTAAAGAAGAAGGACGGATCGATGCGGTTGTGCATCGATTACCGTGAGCTGAACAAAGTTACCATAAAGAACAGATATCCTTTGCCAAGGATCGACGATCTGTTCGACCAGCTGCAAGGAGCAAGCTATTTCTCGAAGATCGACTTGAGGTCGGGCTATCATCAGCTAAAGGTCAGAGATGAAGATGTACACAAGACAGCATTTAGGACTCGCTATGGTCATTACGAGTTCCTAGTGATGCCTTTTGGGCTCACAAATGCACCGGCTGCGTTCATGGATCTCATGAATCGCGTCTGCAAGCCGTATTTGGACAAATTTGTCATCGTCTTCATCGACGATATTCTTATATATTCCAAAAGCCAAGCTGACCACGAGAAGCACCTCCGTTGCATTCTCGAATTACTACAGCGTGAGAAACTCTACGCCAAATTCTCGAAATGTGAATTCTGGCTACGAGAGGTTCAGTTTTTAGGTCACGTTGTGAGTGAGCGTGGTATCCAAGTGGATCCCGCTAAGGTGGAGGCAGTCATGAACTGGCAAGAGCCAAAGACGCCTACCGAAATTCGTAGTTTCCTGGGGTTAGCAGGATACTACAGGAGATTTATTGAGAATTTTTCGAGGATTGCTGCGCCCTTGACTTCCCTAACCAAGAAGAAAGAAAAGTTCTTTTGGGGCCCAAAGCAGCAAGAGTCCTTCGAAGTTCTGAAGCAGAAGCTAAGCAACGCACCTGTGTTGACATTACCTGAAGGTACAGATGAATTCGTAGTTTACTGCGATGCGTCACACACAGGCATGGGGTGTGTGCTTATGCAGAAGGGCAAGGTGATTGCCTATGCTTCAAGACAATTAAAGGTGCACGAAAAGAATTACACCACCCATGACTTGGAGTTGGGTGCCGTTGTATTTGCACTGAAATTGTGGAGGCATTACCTCTATGGTATTAAATTTGTGATTTATTCTGATCACAAAAGCCTCCAGCACCTGTTCAACCAGAAGGAGTTGAACATGAGGCAGCGCCGTTGGATGGAAACCTTGAATGACTATGATTGCGAGATCAGGTACCATCCCTGCAAAGCGAATGTAGTCGCTGATGCCCTGAGCAGAAAAGAAAGGGTAAAACCTATTCGAATCAATGCCAAGAGCATTGAGGTCAAGAACAATTTAATTGAAAGGATATTAGCTGCACAGCGAGAGGCTGTGTTGGAAGCTAATTATCCTAATGAAAAGTTAGGAGTAACTGAGGAGCAGTTGACTCTTAGCAAGGATGGAATCCTTAGACTGAACGGACGTATATGGGTTCCGATTTATGGAGGACTACGAGATGTTATCCTCCAGGAGGCCCATAGTTCCAAATATTCTGTCCATCCTGGTGCAGACAAGATGTATCAAGATTTAAAGGCAAATTATTGGTGGATAGGCTTGAAAAAGTCTGTGGCCGCCCATGTAGCAAAGTGCTTGACTTGTGCTCAAGTCAAAGCCGAGCACCAAAAGCCGTCTGGCTTGCTACAACAGCCTGAACTTCCCGAGTGGAAGTGGGAATGCGTAACTATGGACTTCATAACCAAGTTACCCAAAACCAGGAAAGGAAACGATACAATATGGGTCATAGTCGATAGGCTGACTAAATCAGCTCATTTTCTACCCATCAAGGAGACGTATAGCTCTGATATGTTAGCCCAACTGTATGTTGATAAGATTGTAGCTTTATACGGCATACCTGTGACTATTATCTCCGACAGGGATACCAGGTACACGTCTCACTTCTGGAAAAGTTTCCAGCAATCTTTGGGCACGCGTTTGAACTTCAGTACGGCTTACCATCCACAGACGGACGGTCAGAGTGAGCGTACTATACAAACGCTAGAAGACATGCTTCGTGCATGTGCGATCGATTTAGGTGGTAATTGGGATAAGAACCTACCCCTAATCGAATTCTCCTACAATAATAGCTACCATACCAGCATAAAAGCTGCGCCTTTCGAGGCATTATACGGTAGGAAATGTAGATCGCCTGTTTGTTGGGCGGAAGTAGGAGAGGTTCAATTATCGGGACCAGAGATAGTTTTCCAGACAACGGACAAGATTGTCCAGATACGGGAACGTCTCAAGGCTGCCCGTGATAGGCAGAAAAGCTACGCTGATCCAAAGCGTAAGGACCTTCACTTTGATATAGGTGAAAAGGTGTTGCTTAAAGTGTCGCCCTGGAAAGGGGTGATGCGTTTCGGCAAGAAGGGCAAGCTGAGTCCGAGGTACATAGGACCTTTTGAGTTCATTGAACGTGTCGGGTCAGTTGCCTATAAGTTGAACTTGCCTGAAGAGCTCAATGGAATTCACAATGTGTTCCACATCTGCAATCTCAAAAAGTGCTTCGCCGATGAATCATTGGTGATTCCACACACAGATGTGCATATAGATGAGAGCTTAAAGTTTATAGAAAAACCTTTGTCGATTGAAGATCGACAGGTGAAGAAGCTTCGAAGAAAGCACGTACCGATTGTAAAGGTCAAATGGGATGCTCGTAGAGGTCCCGAATATACGTGGGAAGTCGAAGACACAATGAAAGAAAAGTACCCCTATTTATTCGAGTAAATCTCGGGTCGAGATTTATTTTAAGGGGGTGAGGATGTAACACCTCGAATTTTTGTGTCCAATAATGTGTTAACACGTGTCTTTTGATTACACGTGGCATTGATATTAAATAAAGGACTAATATTGACAAACCTTGAAAGTATATAAATTCGAGGGTTATAAATGTCAATCGAGGGTAAATGTACTGTATAGTAACCCTAAATAATGCTTGTACCTTCAAACGAATAAATCATGGATCGTACGGAAGCGAAACGCGGAAGAAAGTGAGAGATTACGAGCTACAGGGGTTAACTGTGTCAACATGTTTAATTATACCTCTGAGTGACCCTTTAACGCTCCCGAGGCTTTGTAACAGTATTATACGCTCACAAGAACATATTGTATAAATTCCGCGAAGTTCCGTTTTAAAACGAGAAAGTTATAATCAATTTCGTATGAGAAGGGTTAAAAGCGTCAACAATGAAAGTTAAGGCTTTCTGAATAATTAATAAACTAAATGGGGACTTAACTAAGCGGGTAAATAACACGAGGTCCTTAGTTGTAATTAACTAAGGGCCAAACCGCAAAGTTACCCTTTCAAACCCGAAAGGTCAGGTAAATCATTACGAAAGATTTCGTTATTAATTACCAGATTCTGATAATCATTTCAAAATATTTAAAATTTCTGGAAATCTAACCTCTCGCGACCCGCGTGAAGTTTCAGGTTAAGTTGAGGCGGGCCGCGAGCCACCTAAGATACGCGCCTGAAGTTTGAATCTCTGGCGACCCGCGTACAAATGCATGGCAACTCCCATGCGGGCCGCATTAGACGCCCAGATGCAGAATGATTGTAGTTTCTTGCCTTTTGAGCTTGTGAACGATCAAAACGCCAATAAATGAGGCATGGGCACCCTATACTCGACCCATAGCTCTATGGGACACCTGCCCATCATCCATGATCAGTGTAGATTGTTGTGTAATGATCTTGAAGGCTTTGTTGCACTATAAATAGCCACATTTGGCTCATAACATTCACACAACTCAAACACTCAACTACTGATCATTCTAAAGCTCTCAAGCATTCCTCTCTGCTCTCTAAGCAAGATACAACTTCTGTAAGTCGTTCAAATCCATTTTGGTCTTATATTTCCATAGATTTAGCTTATAAACTCAACCGTCGTAACTAACGGTTGTCATAACGATAATTCGCAAATGGTCCAGTGAATTGTCGGATCAAAAGTAGTTTTGAGTTGGTATTTATGTGGGTAATAAACCCCTAAAAGGGTTTCCTCTGATCACCACTCTAACTATGTTAAATATCGAGTCAAACGCGCACTTAAAAAGTCAACAGAAAGTATATGCTATGAAACCTGTTTTGACAATCATAAAACATGATAATAAGTATGTAAACTTGTTTGCGCTCGTTTGAATCGACCATTTGCTATATTGACCCGGTTCGGAGCCGAATGTCGCAAAAGTTTGACTTTTGCTTTGACTTCAGTTCTGACCCGTTTTAGTGAGGTATAGATATTCCTTAGGACTCTCTTAGGACCAGGTTACATGTTGGTATAAGCCTCTGTGACCGGTTCATGATTTGTCCGAGTCTTTTACGCATTTCCGTTAGTCGCCTAAGAGTTGACTGTAACGGCCTTTTAAAAATAAAACGAGTATTTCGGACACGTGAACGGACCATAACCTTGCTTACTAAATTATAAGCATGTCCTTAAAGTTTCACGCCAATCCGAGGTCTAGAATAAGAGTTATGCTAAATAGCGCAATTAAAGTAAACTTTTGTAATAAACGGCGCAATTAGCATAACGCCTATCTAAACCAAGATTTCATCACCAAAACTTTTACCCACTGTTATAAAATAATATTTTTGGAATTTTAAAGATTTTTAATAATTTTTACCTTGCTCATAACCTGCGGTTATGGCTACGGTTCGGTAAATACCGAATATGCCCTTTTCGGCCAAAACTTGAGTTCTACAAGGTCTTTTGACCCGATTCCAGTTGCTACTGATTTTAAATAATAAATAAAGTATTTTAGACTTTATAAACTGTTCGGGAAACTCAGATTTCCTGTAGAACTCGAAAAGCCCTTTTAAAGTCTTTAAAATGACCGAAAAGCCCCTACGGGGCGTAATATTAACTAAAACTCGTTACGGGCATCACGGAAGGTATCCTACTGATACCACAACCTCTTTAAGGCACATTGACCTAGGAAATAAGCGTAGGACTCTCATGGTTAACCGTTTCGCCTATTGCGCGCACGGTTCGGCTTATGAAACTAGTTTTCATAAATTAGCCGATACGGGTCAAATTATATTATTTGGACCCCAAAATCCAGAGTGTGAACCTTAGACCTATATAAAACAAGTCTTTAAACTTGTTGGGTCAGAATCACACTCCATTCTCGGTTTTCGCCTTTTCACGCGATTAAACCGTATTCACATATCGGAACCAACCGGTCTAGGCTACGGCCATTATAAAGACTCGTTAGGATTCTAAGAGGTTAATTAAAAACCTTCGTTCCAGATTAGGAGCCCAGTAAAAGCTATCGGTGATTTAATCAAATTAAGGAGATATACTTGCAAAGGTAAATACTTTAACTTATTTCCCCTATACGGGCTTGGGTTACGGTATGTTAATACCGCTTGATTGAGCATTATATTTTTCCATCGCTTAGGTGGTTAATTAAATAATATGATCGGCTCATTTAAACAGTTTTGTTTCTTAAAAGCCTTTGGGGGTTTAATGACCGTTGTCCCGGATATCCTTGGCATCATTCTACGAAATGGCCACGACCATCGACATCCCGGTGTAGGCGTACACCCGGTATACATTGTCGACATTAAATTAAAAGACGTAGCCGTTGGTTTTTATACTACGGTTTTACGCAATGTGGTGTGTCTATAAATCTTTAACCCGGCACGACCCGGGCTACTGAACGCATAAAAGAACATGTAATACGTTCACAAGATTTTAATAATTTTCCCAAGTTATAAAAGAGTTTGTGCCTTGTGCATTCAAATCAATTTTAATAAACATTTTCAAATGTGTCAGTTGAACGTATTTACCAGTGTAAACTGACGTATTTTTCCCCAAAAGATTAAGTGCAGGTACTATACGGAATTGGCTGGTAATTAGCTTCCTAAGCATCACGAATAGTCTCGCAAACTCGATGCCGAATCTGAATGAACAATATTTTATTATTTTGATCCGCTGTGGATACATTCGACTTCTGTAATACATTTGATATTACAACCAGAGGTTGAAGTATATATTTATCTTTAAGCTTCCGCTGTGCATTTATATAATTGTGTGGTTTGACTATGTTGTTGCCAACTACGTCACGGTAATCCCCCACCGGGCCCACCGGTGATACACGTGGAAATCGGGGTGTGACAGGTTGGTATCAGAGCCAACATTGAGTGAATTAAACACTATCCTAATGTGTTTAATCTCAATGACACAAATTGCACATACTTGAGTCTAGACAAGAACTTAGGACGAATTCGAATTGTTATTCCAATTTTGTCTTTTTCTTTTATTATTGGTATTTAAGGTTTTATGAAGCAGGAAAAATGCCACCCGTAATATTCTGAGGAAGAGGAAGGGGAAGAAGAGGCAGGGGAGATATCGTGACGCATCACGATCACGAAGCTGGACCGTCAGGTACAAGACCTCCTTCAATGACAAGGAGCGAAGAACCACAACGACGAAGAGATCTTTACGAACCTGCGAGGCATTCCACCTCGCACAGCTCGACGCCATCATACCGGCACTCCTTTGGGCCAAACTCAGAAAATGATCCCAACAACCCACAACCTTCCTTCATACCTCTACAACGTTCGGTATCGCACCGAAATTACGACGACCCTACTCCATACTTCATAGGTCAGTTTAATCCAGCTGACTACATACAGGAACCTTCAGGCTTTGTTCCATTAGGGCCACAAGATCACTTCTCCGAAGATCATATGGATGAAGATACTGATCCAACAGAACCTGCTCGTGGTACGCCCACGCATCCGATAGAAGTCTCTGATGGGTCATCCTTCCATGGCACACCCTACCAGGGACCAGATAGTTTCCAAGCGTTGTTCGACCGACATGAGTGGTACTACACACCACCTCACCAGACATCACAACAACCGCGACATCCACAGGATCCCTCTGAGGATTCACGCTTTGAGGCAGTTACGCCACCACCTCCACCACCGGCGCAACCAGTAATGCCTGATCCGCCAAGGCGTAGGAGGACAAATGCTCGTATGTCCACACGAGGAGGAGGGGGTATCCACTTCAGCACCCCTCGACACTCTAGTAGTAGCCACTATCCGCCACTACAAGAAGAAGGACCTTCAAGTCCTATACAGGAGGCGAACTCCGCACCAGCTGCACCAAATTCGCCACCATTTGGGTACGACCAACCCATACCTGCTTACACGGGTCCAACGGCTTATAACCCGTTCGAACCGTCACAAGCACAATACAACTACAATTATGAGCGCGACCCATATGTGGTGTCGGCTAGATATAATGCACGCTACCCTGACGGAGCACATGGAAACATGGGAGCTCCGGACTACTCAGCTCATGGGTATCCAATACCTCCCAGACCTCCAGTTCCGCAACAAGCGCCACAACCACGTTTCTCTCCTCCTGAACAGGAAGAGATACTCCATCGACTAGATCGTGTGGAGAGAGAGTTCGAGGAAGAGAAAAAGAGCCACCGAGGATTTCTCAAAGGCTTGGCGAACCTACTAAAGGGCAAAAAGAAGAAACGTGACCACTAGCCCTTAATAGTTGTACTAATGTAATTTCTACTTTAAAAGAAGTCCCTACGTGGACATTTATCGTATTTCAGTCCCTACGTGGACTTATCTTTTAGTCCTTGCATGGACACTATCTTATATCAGTCCCTGCGTGGACTTGTCACTTATTTTAAACCTCTATGGAGGTATGTACTATTTGAAAGACCCGTTTAGGGCAATATGTGATTGTAGTTGAGATTATGGAATGTATGTTATGAATTTTGTTTTAATATGTATGAAATAAATCAAAACCATTCCTTCTAAATTGATCTGCCTGAATAAAGAATCTTACGAGTGAAACCTAGCCTGGTGTCTTTTAAGATCCGGCCAAGATGGTAGGACTTAATTAAAAGATTCAGATTCCCTGTTAACCGCTGCAAGCATGTTAACAATCATGGCAGAAGTGATTCGTTAAAATCACGCACGTCATTCTTATACAATAATCCTTTAAGGATTCCAAAACCCAACTAAATGATTTATAAATCATGGGTTAAATCACCAGTAGAGATGATCACTTATTAAAGCATCCATTAGTGATGTAGTGCCTACGGGCCAACCTTATTTAAACATCCATTAGTGATGTAGTGCCTACGGGCCAATCATATTAAACATCCATTTGTGATGTAGTGCCTACGGGCCAACCTTATTAAAACATCCATTAGTGGTGTAGTGCCTATGGGCCGTAATAATTGTCTTATAAAGACAAAAGACAGTGGTGGTCTATGACTCCCTGCCAGAAAGGGGTAAGAGAACTACGGTTCAAACCTCTATGCCTTTGATTCTCTGAAATCTCGGCTAAAATTATAAAACATCCTCGTGATTAGGCTTTACGCCGCCAATATTATTGTTATAGCTAAAATAGGATGTATTCAAATCCTAAGATTTAATGAGTAATAAGTTAACCAAATATGGTCTCTGTTACCATGGTTGACAAATTGTCATAAAAGAAAATTATATAATAATCTCCTGAATAAAATTTTGTTATTTTCTGTAGCAGATTCAAGTTACAATGGCGGATCCCAATGGAGAGAATAGCCATACAAATGAAGATGACTACGACAATGCGCCAGTGCATCTGACCGGCGCACAGCTAAAGGCTCTAATTGACAATGCTGTCCAGGCAGCTCTTGATCGTCAATACACTGAGTCTCGTAGCAGATCTGTAACAAAACCACCCTCCAAACCAAAGACACACTCCAAACCACCCTCTCAACCCAAGAAGGATGACGACAATCACTCGTCAGCTGAAAATAGTATTCGTCGTGAACGAGAGTACACTGATGCATCTGGTGCCAAGGGTTGCACCTACAAGTATTTTGTATCTTGTAAGCCCCGGGAATTTACGGGGGAGAAAGGTGCTGTTGATTGTATCACCTGGCTGGATGAGATGGACACTATTGTGGACATCAGTGGGTGCGCAGAGAAGGATGTGGTGAAGTTTGTGTCCCAGTCATTTAAGGGCGAGGCCCTGGCATGGTGGAGAGCGTTGGTGCAGGCATCAGGTAAGTCTGCTTTATACAAGATGACATGGGAGGAATTTATTGCTCTCATTAAGGAAAACTACTGCCCTCAGCATGAGGTTGAGAAGATCGAGGCTGACTTTGTGTCACTGGTGATGACGAACCTGGACTGCCAGGCTTATTTGACGAGCTTCAATACGATGTCTCGCCTGGTTCCGTACCTTGTGACACCAGAGTCTAGAAGAATCGCCTGTTTCATTGGGGGCCTGGAGCCTGCGATAAAGGCTAGTGTCAAGGCCTCTCGGCCGACGACCTTCAGGTCAGTTACTGACCTCTCCTTGTCTCTCACTTTGGATGCTGTCCATCTGAGGACGCTAAGGAGCAAGGAGGCTGAGAAAAGGAAACGTGAGGATGATACCTCACGAAGGTCAGGGAAGAAGCACCGTGGAAACGGTGAAGGCAAAAGAGGGTCGGAGGCGAAGAAAGATGGGCAAGCTGGTGAAAGGCCCAATTGCAAAATCTGCAAGAAACCTCACTCTGGGAAGTGTAGGTTTGCATCGAATTCATAGTCTCAACCAAAGACCTTTTCCTGTGGACTATGCAAGTCCAAGGATCATAAGACTGTGGATTGCAAGAAAATTAAAGACGCAACCTGCTATGGTTGCAACGAAAAGGGGCATATCAAGAGTAACTGCCCTAAGAACGCCAAAAAGGCGGATGAGACCAAGAAGTCAAATGCGAGAGTCTTTCGCATGGATGCAAAGGAGGCGGTTCAGGACGACAATGTGCTTACAGGTACTTTTCTCGTAAATAATATATTTGCAAGAGTACTATTCGATTCTGGCGCCGATAAATCCTTTGTAGACCAGAAATTTTGCCAACTGTTAAATATGCCGATCAAAACCCTAGGTGTAAAATACGAAGTAGAGCTAGCAGACGGCACGATAGAAACCGTCTCCACCGTCCTAGAGGGATGTGAAATGTCCATTAAGAACCACTCTTTTCCTCTATCTCTACTTCCCTTCAAACTAGCGGGTTTCGACATTGTTCTAGGCATGGACTGGTTATCCCGTAACCAGGCCCAAATCATTTGCGGCAAAAGGCATATAGTTTTAAAGACTCCGAGTGGTGAATCGCTTACCATTCGAGGTGATACGCAGTACGGATTGCCCAAGGACGTATCTATGCTCAAAGCTTCTAGATGTTTGAACAGAGGCTGTGTAATTTATATAGCTCAGGTGATAATTGAAGAACCTAAGCCGAAGATCGAGGATCTTTCTGTTATTTCTGAATATCCCGAGGTTTTTCCCGAAGAACTACCTGGTTTACCACCAGATAGACAAGTGGAGTTCAGAATAGATATTATTCCTGGAGCAGCTCCCATTGCTAGAGCGCCTTACAGACTAGCTCCGACGGAAATGAAGGAACTAAGGACCCAGCTGGATGAACTGTTGGCAAAAGGTTTTATCAGACCTAGTTCATCTCCCTGGGGAGCACCGGTCCTATTTGTAAAGAAGAAGGACGGATCGATGCGGTTGTGCATCGATTACCGTGAGCTGAACAAAGTTACCATAAAGAACAGATATCCTTTGCCAAGGATCGACGATCTGTTCGACCAGCTGCAAGGAGCAAGCTATTTCTCGAAGATCGACTTGAGGTCGGGCTATCATCAGCTAAAGGTCAGAGATGAAGATGTACACAAGACAACATTTAGGACTCGCTATGGTCATTACGAGTTCCTAGTGATGCCTTTTGGGCTCACAAATGCACCGGCTGCGTTCATGGATCTCATGAATCGCGTCTGCAAGCCGTATTTGGACAAATTTGTCATCGTCTTCATCGACGATATTCTTATATATTCCAAAAGCCAAGCTGACCACGAGAAGCACCTCCGTTGCATTCTCGAATTACTACAGCGTGAGAAACTCTACGCCAAATTCTCGAAATGTGAATTCTGGCTACGAGAGGTTCAGTTTTTAGGTCACGTTGTGAGTGAGCGTGGTATCCAAGTGGATCCCGCTAAGGTGGAGGCAGTCATGAACTGGCAAGAGCCAAAGACGCCTACCGAAATTCGTAGTTTCCTGGGGTTAGCAGGATACTACAGGAGATTTATTGAGAATTTTTCGAGGATTGCTGCGCCCTTGACTTCCCTAACCAAGAAGAAAGAAAAGTTCTTTTGGGGCCCAAAGCAGCAAGAGTCCTTCGAAGTTCTGAAGCAGAAGCTAAGCAACGCACCTGTGTTGACATTACCTGAAGGTACAGATGAATTCGTAGTTTACTGCGATGCGTCACACACAGGCATGGGGTGTGTGCTTATGCAGAAGGGCAAGGTGATTGCCTATGCTTCAAGACAATTAAAGGTGCACGAAAAGAATTACACCACCCATGACTTAGAGTTGGGTGCCGTTGTATTTGCACTGAAATTGTGGAGGCATTACCTCTATGGTATTAAATTTGTGATTTATTCTGATCACAAAAGCCTCCAGCACCTGTTCAACCAGAAGGAGTTGAACATGAGGCAGCGCCGTTGGATGGAAACCTTGAATGACTATGATTGCGAGATCAGGTACCATCCCTGCAAAGCGAATGTAGTCGCTGATGCCCTGAGCAGAAAAGAAAGGGTAAAACCTATTCGAATCAATGCCAAGAGCATTGAGGTCAAGAACAATTTAATTGAAAGGATATTAGCTGCACAGCGAGAGGCTGTGTTGGAAGCTAATTATCCTAATGAAAAGTTAGGAGTAACTGAGGAGCAGTTGACTCTTAGCAAGGATGGAATCCTTAGACTGAACGGACGTATATGGGTTCCGATTTATGGAGGACTACGAGATGTTATCCTCCAGGAGGCCCATAGTTCCAAATATTCTGTCCATCCTGGTGCAGACAAGATGTATCAAGATTTAAAGGCAAATTATTGGTGGATAGGCTTGAAAAAGTCTGTGGCCGCCCATGTAGCAAAGTGCTTGACTTGTGCTCAAGTCAAAGCCGAGCACCAAAAGCCGTCTGGCTTGCTACAACAGCCTGAACTTCCCGAGTGGAAGTGGGAATGCGTAACTATGGACTTCATAACCAAGTTACCCAAAACCAGGAAAGGAAACGATACAATATGGGTCATAGTCGATAGGCTGACTAAATCAGCTCATTTTCTACCCATCAAGGAGACGTATAGCTCTGATATGTTAGCCCAACTGTATGTTGATAAGATTGTAGCTTTATACGGCATACCTGTGACTATTATCTCCGACAGGGATACCAGGTACACGTCTCACTTCTGGAAAAGTTTCCAGCAATCTTTGGGCACGCGTTTGAACTTCAGTACGGCTTACCATCCACAGACGGACGGTCAGAGTGAGCGTACTATACAAACGCTAGAAGACATGCTTCGTGCATGTGCGATCGATTTAGGTGGTAATTGGGATAAGAACCTACCCCTAATCGAATTCTCCTACAATAATAGCTACCATACCAGCATAAAAGCTGCGCCTTTCGAGGCATTATACGGTAGGAAATGTAGATCGCCTGTTTGTTGGGCGGAAGTAGGAGAGGTTCAATTATCGGGACCAGAGATAGTTTTCCAGACAACGGACAAGATTGTCCAGATACGGGAACGTCTCAAGGCTGCCCGTGATAGGCAGAAAAGCTACGCTGATCCAAAGCGTAAGGACCTTCACTTTGATATAGGTGAAAAGGTGTTGCTTAAAGTGTCGCCCTGGAAAGGGGTGATGCGTTTCGGCAAGAAGGGCAAGCTGAGTCCGAGGTACATAGGACCTTTTGAGTTCATTGAACGTGTCGGGTCAGTTGCCTATAAGTTGAACTTGCCTGAAGAGCTCAATGGAATTCACAATGTGTTCCACATCTGCAATCTCAAAAAGTGCTTCGCCGATGAATCATTGGTGATTCCACACACAGATGTGCATATAGATGAGAGCTTAAAGTTTATAGAAAAACCTTTGTCGATTGAAGATCGACAGGTGAAGAAGCTTCGAAGAAAGCACGTACCGATTGTAAAGGTCAAATGGGATGCTCGTAGAGGTCCCGAATATACGTGGGAAGTCGAAGACACAATGAAAGAAAAGTACCCCTATTTATTCGAGTAAATCTCGGGTCGAGATTTATTTTAAGGGGGTGAGGATGTAACACCTCGAATTTTTGTGTCCAATAATGTGTTAACACGTGTCTTTTGATTACACGTGGCATTGATATTAAATAAAGGACTAATATTGACAAACCTTGAAAGTATATAAATTCGAGGGTTATAAATGTCAATCGAGGGGAAATGTACTGTATAGTAACCCTAAATAATGCTTGTACCTTCAAACGAATAAATCATGGATCGTACGGAAGCGAAACGCGGAAGAAAGTGAGAGATTACGAGCTACAGGGGTTAACTGTGTCAACATGTTTAATTATACCTCTGAGTGACCCTTTAACGCTCCCGAGGCTTTGTAACAGTATTATACGCTCACAAGAACATATTGTATAAATTCCGCGAAGTTCCGTTTTAAAACGAGAAAGTTATAATCAATTTCGTATGAGAAGGGTTAAAAGCGTCAACAATGAAAGTTAAGGCTTTCTGAATAATTAATAAACTAAATGGGGACTTAACTAAGCGGGTAAATAACATGAGGTCCTTAGTTGTAATTAACCAAGGGCCAAACCGCAAAGTTACCCCTTCAAACCCGAAAGGTCAGGTAAATCATTACGAAAGATTTCGTTATTAATTACCAGATTCTGATAATCATTTCAAAAGATTTAAAATTTCTGGAAATCTAACCTCTCGCGACCCGCGTGAAGTTTCGGGTTAAGTTGAGGCGGGCCGCGAGCCACCTAAGATACGCGCCTGAAGTTTGAATCTCTGGCGACCCGCGTACAAATGCATGGCAACTCCCATGCGGGCCGCATTAGACGCCCAGATGCAGAATGATTGTAGTTTCTTGCCTTTTGAGCTTGTGAACGATCAAAACGCCAATAAATGAGGCATGGGCACCCTATACTCGACCCATAGCTCTATGGGACACCTGCCCATCATCCATGATCAGTGTAGATTGTTGTGTAATGATCTTGAAGGCTTTGTTGCACTATAAATAGCCACATTTGGCTCATAACATTCACACAACTCAAACACTCAACTACTGATCATTCTAAAGCTCTCAAGCATTCCTCTCTGCTCTCTAAGCAAGATACAACTTCTGTAAGTCGTTCAAATCCATTTTGGTCTTATAAAACATGATAATAAGTATGTAAACTTGTTTGCGCTCGTTTGAATCGACCATTTGCTATATTGACCCGGTTCGGAGCCGAATGTCGCAAAAGTTTGACTTTTGCTTTGACTTCAGTTCTGACCCGTTTTAGTGAGGTATAGATATTCCTTAGGACTCTCTTAGGACCAGGTTACATGTTGGTATAAGCCTCTGTGACCGGTTCATGATTTGTCCGAGTCTTTTACGCATTTCCGTTAGTCGCCTAAGAGTTGACCGTAACGGCCTTTTAAAAATAAAACGAGTATTTCGGACACGTGAACGGACCATAACCTTGCTTACTAAATTATAAGCATGTCCTTAAAGTTTCACGCCAATCCGAGGTCTAGAATAAGAGTTATGCTAAATAGTGCAATTAAAGTAAACTTTTGTAATAAACGGCGCAATTAGCATAACACCTATCTAAACCAAGATTTCGTCACCAAAACTTTTACCCACTGTTATAAAATAATATTTTTGGAATTTTAAAGATTTTTAATAATTTTTACCTTGCTCATAACCTGCGGTTATGGCTACGGTTCGGTAAATACCGAATATGCCCTTTTCGGCCAAAACTTGAGTTCTACAAGGTCTTTTGACCCGATTCCAGTTGCTACTGATTTTAAATAATAAATAAAGTATTTTAGACTTTATAAACTGTTCGGGAAACTCAGATTTCCTGTAGAACTCGAAAAGCCCTTTTAAAGTCTTTAAAATGACCGAAAAGCCCCTACGGGGCGTAATATTAACTAAAACTCGTTACGGGCATCACGGAAGGTATCCTACTGATACCACAACCTCTTTAAGGCACATTGACCTAGGAAATAAGTGTAGGACTCTCATGGTTAACGGTTTCGCCTATTGCGCGCACGGTTCGGCTTATGAAACTAGTTTTCATAAATTAGCCGATACGGGTCAAATTATATTATTTGGACCCCAAAATCCAGAGTGTGAACCTTAGACCTATATAAAACAAGTCTTTAAACTTGTTGGGTCAGAATCACACTCCATTCTCGGTTTTCGCCTTTTCACGCGATTAAACCGTATTCACATATCGGAACCAACCGGTCTAGGCTACGGCCATTATAAAGACTCGTTAGGATTCTAAGAGGTTAATTAAAAAACTTCGTTCCAGATTAGGAGCCCAGTAAAAGCTATCGGTGATTTAATCAAATTAAGGAGATATACTTGCAAAGGTAAACACTTTAACTTATTTCTCCTATACGGGCTTGGGTTACGGTATGTTAATACCGCTTGATTGAGCATTATATTTTTCCATCGCTTAGGTGGTTAATTAAATAATATGGTCGGCTCATTTAAACAGTTTTGTTTCTTAAAAGCCTTTGGGGGGTTTAATGACCGTTGTTCCGGATATCCTTGGCATCATTCTACGAAATGGCCACGACCATCGACATCCCGGTGTAGGCGTACACCCGGTATACATTGTCGACATTAAATTAAAAGACGTAGCCGTTGGTTTTTATACTACGGTTTTACGCAATGTGGTGTGTCTATAAATCTTTAACCCGGCACGACCCGGGCTACTGAACGCATAAAAGAACATGTAATACGTTCACAAGATTTTAATAATTTTCCCAAGTTATAAAAGAGTTTGTGCCTTGTGCATTCAAATCAATTTTAATAAACATTTTCAAATGTGTCAGTTGAACGTATTTACCAGTGTAAACTGACGTATTTTTCCCCAAAAGATTAAGTGCAGGTACTATACGGAATTGGCTGGTAATTAGCTTCCTAAGCATCACGAATAGTCTCACAAACTCGATGCCGAATCTGAATGAACAATATTTTATTATTTTGATCCGCTGTGGATACATTCGACTTCTGTAATACATTTGATATTACAACCAGAGGTTGAAGTATATATTTATCTTTAAGCTTCCGCTGTCCATTTATATAATTGTGTGGTTTGACTATGTTGTTGCCAACTACGTCACGGTAATCCCCCACCGGGCCCACCGGTGATACACGTGGAAATCGGGGTGTGACATATATATATACATACAATTAATTATCAGATGGAGAACGCGAATAATGAACCAGTTAATGAGGTTAATCAATCTGAGCAACAACCTGGGGAGCAATATATGACTAGGCAGGATATAGAAAATATCGTTGCTCAAGGGATAGCCAACACTATTCCAACAATAATTGCTCAAGGGATAGCCAACGCTATTCCAGCAATCATTGCTGCTGTTAAAAAATCCAATAGAACCACAGCAAATCGTTCCTAGCAACCGTATTTCTGAAGATAACTTCAGTAATAGCATAAACGGAGGCAATGATCATGTTAATCATGATGAGGAACCACGACAAGCTCCGTTCCCTAAGAAAAGGAAAGCTGCAACGCCTGGGTGCACTTACAAGGAGTTCCTTGCCTGTAAACCTGTAGAGTTCGCAGGCAATGAAGGGGCAACTGCGGCACTGCGTTGGTTAGAGAAAACCGAGGCAGTGATCAGAATAAGTAAATGTGTTGAGGAAGATAAGGTTATGTACGCTTCGCACCTTTTCAAGGAAGAAGCGTTAGAATGGTGGAATACAGTGTTACAAGCCAAAGGAAGTGACGTGGCCTATGCCATGAGTTGGGAAGAATTTAAGCAATTAATAGAAAGAAAATTTTGTCCCGAATATGAAAAAGAGCAGATGGCGAATAAGTTTTTAAGTCACCGAATGGTGGAGGTAGATTGTCGAGGGTATACTTCAAAATTCTTTGAGTATGCCAGAATTATACCTACTCTGGCTTCGCCGGAACCGGTACTTATCTCTCGCTATATTTGGGGTTTGATTAGCGAGATTCGTGACATTGTCAAAGCTGCGAGACCCTGCACGATTGACGATGCGGTAGAGTTAGCCAACACTCTAATGACGGACTGATACGCACTCGAGAAGAAAATAGGAGGAAGGATTTAGCCCAGAAAATTTCCCAAGAATTTCATATGGGTAATAGTAGCAATTCCAGAAAAAGAGAAACCGGGCGATTTTCCACTATCCCATTTTGCAATACCTGCAAGGGAAAGCATTTTGGAAAATGCAAAGGATGTTGCAATTACTGCAAAATTCCAGGACATCGAGAAGAGGATTGCAGGAAAAAGAAGGCAATAACCTGCTACAGTTGTGGAGAAACCGGACATTTTAGAACAAACTGCCCAAAATTAGGCAACCCAGCAAACGAAAAGACGAAACCTGCAGAAGGGACTACCAAGAAAAACGCAAGAGCTTTTCAATTAACTACTCAGGAAACTGAACTAATTCCTGACATCATAGTTGGTACGTTTTAGTTCACAAACGTTTATGCAAGTATTATTTGACTCTGGTGCAAACCAAAGTTTTATAAATACTTCATTCTGCCAAACCCTTAATTTACCTTTAACTAACCTTAGGCAGACTTTTTCAGTTGAAACGACAGATGAGAATTCCGTTAGGATAGATAAGATTTTGCGAGAAGCAAAGATAGAACTACTAGGACATAAATTTTCTGCAAAACTTGTTACTAATAAATTTAGACGGATTCACTGTTGTATTAGGAATAGATTGGTTAATAGCCAACCATGCTTGAATTCTCTATGATAAAAAGTTCCATAGAAATCTATACATCCACAAGAAAATTAGTAATAATCACCGGAAATAAACCACAAAAAGTCACTGAAATTTCTTTTCAGTAATGAAGTTGACTAGTTATTCAATGAATAGCATATATGGTATCGATAGTTGTTGATACCAAAGATAAGAAAATAGAAGACATTCCGATTGTATCGGAATATCCTGACATTTTCCCCCAAGACCTACCAGGATTATCACCTAATAGAGAAATAAAATTTAGAATTCATCTAAACTGTACCGATAGCTAAGACACCATATCAGTTAGCACCTACTGAAATGATAGAATTAAAGAAATAATTAGGTGAACTACTAAGTAAAGGAATTAGACGATCAAGTTCCTCCTCGTGGGGAGCTCCAGGGTTGTTTGTAAAGAAGAAGGACGGATCAATGAGAATTTGTATCGATTATAGGGAATTAAACAAAGTTACAATTAGGAATCGATACCCATTACCTAGGATTGATGATCTATTTGATCAACTTCAGGAAGCTAGGTATTCTTCTAAGATAGATTTACGCTCCGGATATCATCAATTGAAGATACAAGAAGAAGACATACCTAAAACTGCTTGCAGGACTAGGTATGAACATTACGAGTTTACAGTCATGCCCTTCGAATTAACAAATGCTCTAGCAGCATTTATGGACATGATAAATAGAATGTGTAAACCGTATTTGGATAAATTCGTAATTGTTTCATCGACGATATACTTATTTACTCCAAAAATCAGGAGGACTATTGTAAGCATTTGCATGCACTCTTAACCTTGTTAAGAAAAGAAAAGCTGCATACCAAAATGTGATTTCTGACTTCAAGAAATGCTATTCTTAGGACACATAGTGAATCATAAAGGTATTCACGTAAATCCCTCCAAAATTGAAGCAATCACCAAATGGAAGGCCCGCAATCAACAGCAGAAATTAGGAGTTTTCTAGGATTAGTTGGATATTATAAGCGTTTTATTAAAGATTTTTCTAAGATAGTTGTACCATTAACTAAGCCAACATGTAAAACAGTTCAGTTTAAGTAAGGACCTAGACAAGAAGAAGCCTTTAGGATTCTAAAGCAAAGATTAACCAATACTCCAATATTAGTACTCCCAGAAGGAACGGAAGACTTTGAAGTATATTGTGATGCTTCTAAGCTAAGATTAGGATATGTGCTAATGCAACGCAAAAAGGTAATTGCGTATACCTCAAGGTAATTGAAAAAGCATAAGAAAAAAAAACTATACGATTCATAACTTAGAATTAGGAACAGTAATTTTTGCCCTTAAGATTTGGAGACATTATCTGTATGGAAGAAAATTTACAGTCTATACAGATCATAAAAAGCTTAAAGTACATATTTGGGCAAAAAGAATTGAACATGAGACAAAGAAAATGGATGGAAACTCTAAGTGATTACGACTAGGATATTTAATATCACGAGGGAAAGGCAAATGTAGTTGCAGATACCTTAAGTCCAATCAAGGATAATGCTGAAAGGACGAACAAAAGAATTGGAACAAGGAAAGTGAGGGAATTTGGAGATTCCACAAGAAAAGAATTCGGGTACCTAAACAGGGAGATTTAAGAAATAAGATTTTAGAAGAAACCCATAAATCTAGATATACCATGCACCCCGGAAACAATAGGATTTAAGAAATAACTTCTGATGGATAAGAATGAAAAAGGACATAACTAGTTATGTATCTAAGTGTCTTACTTGTTCACACGATTAAGGTAGAACACCAAAAGCCTGCAGGACTACTACAACAATTAGAAATGCATGGAAACGGGAACTCATAACAATGGATTTTGTTACTAAGTTACCCAAAACCAGAAAAGGCAATGATGCGATTTGGGTAATTATGGATCGATTAACCAAATCAGCTCATTTCCTACCTATGAAAGAAACCTTTAACATGAAAAGGTTAACAAAGTTGTACGTAGATAAAGTCGTATCCTTACATGGAGTTCCACTCTCCATTGTATCAAATAGGGATAGTCGCTTCACTTCCCATTTCTGGACTAGTTTCCAGGAAACAGTGGGAACTCGACTAAATCTAAATACAGCTTATCATCCCCAAACGGACGGACAAAATGAAAGAACCTTGGACGACATACTTAGAGCATGTATAATAGATTTTGATGGAAAATAGGATGATCATTTACCTTTAATCAAATTCTCCTATAAACAATAGTCATCATTCAAGCATCCAAACAGCCCCGTTCGAAGCACTGTACGGACGCAAGTACAGAACTCCAATTGTTGGGCAGAAATAGGAGAAAGCCAACTATCAGGTCCTGAGATTGTACACACAAAATATTCTCATTTACTCCAGTAAATCTCGAGGACGAGATTTTCTTAAGGTGGGGAGGATGTAACAACTCTCACTAAAAACAATAATTAGGATGGTAATTATCCCAATAGGAAACCCTAATTGAGACACCCAAGTGATTTGGCATAAACCCTAAAATTTCCGGAACAATCGAAATCAGGATCAGGGCCCCTAAAACCCAAGGGGGGTAAAACCCTAGCTAACGATTATCAACATAAACCGTTGTTGAAATCTTATTTGTTAAAACAGTTGACTCAGCTAGGCTAGTCCCACGCGTGGCAACCCTATAGTCGGTTCGTACCCCTTACGGACCGTAAGGGGTCAGGCTTACGGTCCGTAAGCTTGGCCAATTTTGTGTATAAATAGCAGGCCTTGGGACTTGATCTGGGAAGTTAAAACGACGCTAAAATTCCGATTTTTCGTCAAGTTATATCAGTATTCGTTCAAATTAACACACACGGGTCACGAAGTGCTGCCGCAATCAGGGTAATAACTCGATCGCTATTACGATTCAACGTCCGATCGATTATAACTATCCAACGATTGTCCGAGTGCTGCTCAAATTGAGCTTCTACTTTGATTATTCGTCGTGATTTCGACTTGAATATTTGAGTGCTGTTCGAATTCGGACTATGCTCTGTTATTCGTTGTGAATCCGATTGAATTATTAAGTATTGCACTTGTTAATCGATTGTGAGGGTTTGATCTCGTGAATTGACGTAACTGTTGTATTAAGTTACTAACCCATTGTGTGTGCATTATTATCAAATTAGGTGTAATCAAGGCTAATCAGTAGGCTTATACCTTGCCCGTTAAATCTGCAATGTAAGTCATTCTCTTTTTCTCAACTGTTTTACAATACCTCAAATTATTTTCAAAATGTTATAATTACAGGGATTAAGTCGTGGTTATCTTAACCGCTGGTTAATGGGGTATTGTGCACATTACTAATTTCTCACGGTTAGGCAGTAAGCCCTAACAGGGGTTAGGCTAATAAGACCTAACAGTGACAAAACGTCACTAATTGGGTGACTGGACCCAATAGTGGTATGACCATCGTCACACGGGTGGCAAGACCAGATATAAAATTAAGATACTGCCATAGTAATCGCTCTTATGCTGTAATTTATAACTGTGTGTCGTTTTTATCAAAATGAATGATTCACTCTGTATTTCCCCGCTGACAAAACCTTTTTAGAACATGTTTCAGGTGACCTATTGTGAATTAAGTACACGTGCTACGGAGCACTATCAAGCTTGAAGTAGTGGCTCAAATAAATAAATAAACATGTTTGTAAAATAATGAAATTATGATAGTTACGGGGTTTATCCCGAAGTGTAAATAAATAATACTCGGGCAATTTTTCAAGTTTAAAACGATCCTGTTAAGACTTCCGCTGTAAACATGAATACCACGGGTTTTCTGTCCCGCGGCTCCTGGACCGGGTCAAACCGGGTACGGGGGCCGTGACAGTCGATACGACAATTGGATGTTAAAAATGCTTTTTTGCACGGGGACTTAAATGAGACCGTATACATGCATCAACTACCAGGTTTGTTGATCGTCGTTTCCCACATCACGTTTGTCACTTGAAAAAATCGTTATACGGACTCAAGCAGGCACCGAGGGCATGGTACACACGGTTTGCCAATTTTATTCTTACACAGGGGTTCCGAAGCAGTGCGTGCGACAACTCTTTGTTTGTCTATCATCAGGGGGCTGGTAATATTGCTTATCTGTTATTATATGTAGATGATATTATCCTTACGACATCGAATAACGCTTTACTTCATAATATCATCTCCACTCTTTCTCGAGAGTTTGCTATGACGGATTTGGGTCGTCTTAATCATTTCTTGGGTATCTCGGTGAAGTATACCGACAACGGCATATTTTTAACACAGTCACAGTATGCTAAGGATATTATTGCACGGGCCTCTATGACAGAGTGTAAGCCATGTACCACTCCCGTTGACTTGTCTTCCAAGCTGGGTGCCACTGATGGCCCTCTATTTGCAGACCCCACTTTATATCGCAGCTTGGCTGGTGCATTACAGTACTTGACCTTCACCAGACCTGACCTCTCTTATGCTGTTCAACAAGTTTGTTTATTCATGCATGAGCCACGGGACTCGCACTTTGCCTTCATGAAGCGCATCATTCGGTATATTCAGGGGACCATTGACTATGGTATTCGGATTATTAAATCCTCCTCCCATTCGCTGGTTGCTTATTCTGATGCGGATTGGGGTGGTTGTCCCGATTCACGTCGTTCTACCTCAGGCTATTGTGTCTTCCTTGGTGACAACCTTCTATCGTGGTCGTCTAAACGACAGCCTACAGTATCCAGGTCAAGTGTTGAAGCGGAATATCGCGGGGTAGCAAATGTTGTGGCAGAGGTTACTTGGATTCGTAATCTGTTATTCGAGCTGCTTACGCCTTTGAAACAAGCTTCAGTTGTCTATTGCGACAATGTTTCTGCCGTTTACTTGTCCAATAACCCGGTCCAACATCAGCGTACTAAACACATTGAGATTGATATTCATTTTGTCCGAGATAAAGTGCGTGTGGGTGACATTCGGGTTTTGCACGTGCCTTCGGCTTTTCAATATGCATATATTTTTACCAAGGGTTTGTCGCGGCAGCTCTTCCAGTCTTTTCGGTCCAGCTTGAGCGTCTGTCCACCGCCCGCTCAAACTGCGGGGGTGTCTTAGCGATAATTATTATGTATTATTATATGTTTAGTATTATCTTTATTATTGGTGTAGATATTGTAGATATCTCCTGTATTTTTAGATGATTGTATTTTCCCCTATATAAGGGGTTCCAGTTATTCAATAAGATCATCAAGATTTTACACCATTACAATCTTTCAGATATTACATTTATTAGGTAACCATTTACACCAAGAAAAACCAATACTATCGTCCGTCAATTCATTGCTTCTTAACCATTTCCTTGTCTCCTTAACCGAAAAGTCGACATTGTCCCCTTGGTTCCAAACCCAACTGTCTTCTTTACGTTGTAAACAAACGGCCGCAAGCTTCTTTATGTTATGACCTATATAAGTTAATAAGTTCTTATTGAGAAGGAATCCCAAACACCCCCTTTAACTAAAAGATCCATGCTTGATTGATATTGACTCATTTCAACACCTTTATTACAAATTAACTTTATCCGACATAAAAAACAAGCACATTCACACGGCTTACTTTTTTTTTATAAAAATTAAAGAAAACATTATACGTAAAAAGTTATAATAAATGAATATTACAAAAACAAAAAAATATATACGAATTACGAGGGTATTTGGGATTACGTTTTGAAGTGATTATTTGATTATTGCGTTTGTAAAACATAAATAATCTAAAAAAGTGTTTGGATGAAAAAATGATTATCTGCCTCCAAAACGCAGTTTTGGAGAAGCATGTACCTACATGCTTTTTCAAAACGCAAGCAAAATCTATTTTAAAAACGCATAATCTATTTTGAAAACGCAACACCAAACACCCCTAAGCCAATTATAAGGCGTAGATGATAATTTTTACGACGGTGTGTATGCATGAATTTGAGTTTAGTTAACCGAGCTTCTTTTTCTTCCTTTTTTGGCTTTTTGCTACAAACTAACTTACTTTAAAATACTCTTATACACACCTTGCCGAATTATACCTTTCACCTTATAGATTAAAAAATTGTGTATTACATGAGTTGAATAATGAAAATATTAAATAATTATTAATGACAATTTTTTTAGAATTACAAAAACGATAATTTGGGATAAAATATAATTGCCCGGTTACTTATTTAGGTATAGAGAAGAGGTCGAATAAGAGAAACGAAAAAAAAGATTTTACTCATAAAATTGTGTAACGTGATGCAACCAGTTATTTATTAGGTATAGATTGATCATATGGCTCTTGAACAAAGATATAAGAGAAGTTTAACTCGACTAGTTCCAAGAAATAAACGATCTACCAAAGTGTTAACTAGTTTGTTTAAACCGTAAGACAAAATATCATATACAAAGTATCTTATAGTACAAAACGTACAAATGGAGTGGAAAAGTAAAAAAGAAGCACGGTGAAATTTTCGTAATTATTTTACTCGTAGGGTAATTATCAAAATTACTCTACAAATGATCTTGTAGGGTAACAAAAAAACACCTACATTCTACATATTTCACCCACAAAAAAACATAAATTTATACAACTTTCTTGGGTAAAAATGGAATTTCCTACAGATTCATTTATGATGGACACTGATAGCGATAGCCAAACGTCTTCCGACAATGAGACGCTTGAATTTTTCGAGAAGGTGTATAACGAAAATGTCCAACAAGACTTGCGTAATGAAGAAATTCACTTTCGGTTGAGATACAATTTAATTGAACTTGTGGGTTCTTTAGGTTTGGAATTTCCGGATTCGGACAAGGAGTAGGTTTTTATGTATGTTTTTATTTTTATATGTTTATTTTTAAGTTGTGATCTAAAATATTTCTATAAATATTGTCTTTTATTTAAATGAAATTTATAATTTATAATTTATTGTTTTATTGTTAATTTATAATTTAGAAAAACCATCACTAGTGATGGAATAGTGATTGATGACATGACGGAACTTGATTGGATGTTGTAAGTGATAGAATTTTATCACTAGTGGAGCGTCCCTACCCTCTTAAGGTGAACGGGGCGCCCTCGGGGAGGGAGGCGATGAGTGTGAACCCCGCTCGGGAACACCGCCGTCATCCCCTCGGTGACCCAAATCGGGGTGTGGGGAGCGGGTTGTGTTCACCGATTGAGATTTGTAATTTTTGACCTTTTTTTATATTAAAACGGCTATATAGTCGTTATATATTAAAAAAATTTCTCCTAAACCCTATAAATACTAACCCACTCCAATCTTTTTATTTTTCAAACCCAAAACAACTCTCACTACATTACTCTCCTAAACCCTTCAACTTGTCTAATTTTTTACCCAATCTTTAAAAAAATGGATTCCGAGTTCCTGTTTTTTTCTCTCCTGCCCGACTTTCCCGACGATGAAGATTTATGGTCAAGCGATAGTAGTTTAATTTTCTTCCAAAATCTCATCCAACAAGCGGAGCTACTAGACACGACATCGTCTAGTAAAAAAAAGTTGTCCGTCGAGATCGTGTGGGAGGCCACGAAACACTCATGGCCGATTATTTTGTCGATAATCCAAAATTTTATTTTTTTTTGGCTTTTTTTTTTGCAAATAAAGTAATAACATCCAAAATTTAATTCCGATATTTTTTGTCAGAGGTTTCGTATGTCCAAGTCTTTGTTCCTAGTTTGTATGTAATTTTTATTTTAATTTAATGAAATGTCTTTTCTTAAATTTTATTTAATTTTTATTAATATTTGTTTAATTTATAATACATGCATAATTACAACAAATAAAAAAACAAAAAAAAAAAGCAAGTCCCTCAAGAGAGGAGCGCCGTCATCAAATTGAGGGTGTGGGGGAAGTTAAGTGGGGAGTTGACGTGGCGCGTGTTGATTGGCTGTGGATAAGAGAGGTCACTCCCCACTTAGAGAAGTGCCCTTTACACCCTTATACTCTTGGTTTTCCACCTAGAACTCTAACAAAAGTATCACATTTCGTTACTCTTACCATAATGTAACATTACAATATTTGATACATTATTTTGAGAATTTTTTTTTAATTTATGGAATAATGATAAATGCTCATTCAAATTATATTGGCATAATTCGAATATAATTTCTTTGAAAACTCGACATAAGTATGAAAAACGGGACAAAAGCGTAAAGTTCCAACTCTTGCAATGGATTTGAGGGACCATTTTTAACTAAAAGGTCCATGCTTGATTGTTGTTGACTCATTTCAACACCTTTATTACAAATTAACTTTATCCGACATAAAAAGCAAGCACATTGACACGACTTACTTTTTTTTATAAAAATTAAAGAAAGAGTAAACTGTCATTTTGGTCCCTGTGGTTTGGGTACTTTTGCCATTTTAGTCCAAATCTCAAACTTTTTAAATATGGGTCCCAGTGGTTTGCATTTTGTTGTCATTTTGATCCAAAAGTGAAATTTGACCAGAATCCCCAAATTAAAACCTTCTGTTTTGTCCTTACCCTCAAGGGTATTTTGGTCATTTTAGAATTATTATAACTAAATATTAATTAAATCTTTTTCTATTTATGATTAAATATAATATTGTCTCTCTCCTCTCTCTCTCTCTCTTTCATAATATCATTTGTCTCTCTCCTCTCTCTCTCTCTCTTAAAGAAAGCTGACTTCTGGTTTTCTTCAATCCTCATCTCTCTCTACATCTCACCTTCTTCATTTCAAGAACTAATAAAGCTGAAACAAACAACTATCTTGATCACTTTTACGGATATTTGATAAATACAATAAGCCGATTAACAACAACATCAATCCAATTACACCGAAACTCTTTCAGATCTTGAATATTCTTTCAGATCTTGAAAATTCTTTCGGTGGCGGTGGTGTTCGAGAGATCTTGAAAATATGCTCACCGGAGTCGCAGCAGGAGGAGCAGTCACAGGGGCCGTTGGCAGGAGCCATTGGAGGAGCTTCCACAGGAGCCGTCGGAGGAGATGCCACCGGAGCTACTGGAACAGTAGAAGGTGACGCAGCCGGCAGCGTTGTTACGACAGTTGGCGATTCGCTCGCTGCTCACCCGTCTTCAGTCACTCCGGTATGCCCTTTGTCTCAATCACTGTATTTATACATCAAATACTCAATACAGACAACAAATCTTGTGTAGTTAGGGTTCAATTTGATTTCTGCGTTTGATGTATGTGTGAAACAGATACAAATTAGGGCTAAACAGGATTTCTGAAGTATGTTTGAAAACAGAACGGTTAAAGAGTGGAAAGGGAACCTGCTCCGACTAGGATGATGATCTTAGAGAATCCCATGCCTGCTTGCATCGCCATGGCTGCGATTCAAGATTTGCAGAAACGAACGAATTCGTGTGAAGACCAGTGTTGTAAAAGTCGCTAGGCGGTCCCTAGTCGGCCGACTGGGGAGTTGGGAGTAATCGGAGTACCCGGAGAGTACTCGGGGAGTACGCGGACATGGTAAATATAAATAAAATTAATTGTTATATATTATTTATGTGTTAAAATAAGCATAATTCATGTCAGCTGGGTATAATTTAAAATGAAACATGTTTAAAGTTCAAATATTCTGAATACAAGTCCGACTAGTCTGAGTACAAGGCCGAGTAGTCCGAGTACAAGGCCGAGTAGGCCAATTTTGACCGAGTTTGACCGATTAAAAGTCAACAAACCACGTTGACCGCCTAGACCGACTAGGCCGACTAGGCTCCGACTAGGCCGACTAGGCGCCGACTAGGACCGAGTACTCCCGAGGCCGACTAGTTGAGACCGCCTAGGAGGAAGTCGCCAAGGTGGAGGTCCGAGGACCGAGTACTCGCCGAGTACTCGGCCGAGGAATCCGACTTTTGCAACACTGGTGAAGACGGAGATGATAGAGAGAAGAGAGAGAGAAGAGAGGAGAGATGGGTGGTGGGGATGATGCGGTGGTGGGGGTGGTGGTGGTGGTGTGGGAACTTTGAAGAAGATGATTTATGTTGAGAGAGGGATAGATGTCTGATGAGGTTGAAGATGATGATGACAAGGTGTTTTATTATAACTGAGTTATAATAAAGAGATAATAAATTTAAAATGACCAAAATGCCCCTGAGGGTAAAGACAAAATAGCAGGTCATTAATGGAAAATCTGGTCAAATTTGAAATTTGGACTAAAGTGGCAACAAAATGCAAACCACATGGACTCAGATATAATAAGTTTGAGATTTGAACTAAAGTGGCAAAACTGACCAAACCACAGGGACCAAAATGACAGTTTACTCTTAAAGAAAACATTATATTTAAAAAAAGTTATAATAAATGAATATTACAAAAACAAAAAACCAAAAAATATATATATACACGAATTAAGCCAATTATAAGGCGTGGATTATAATTTCCATGACGATGTGTATGCATCAATCTGAGTTTAGTTAACCGAACTTCTTTTTCTTCCTTTTTGCTACAAACTAACTTACTTTAAAACACTGGCGAAGTATAGTGGGTTCCTGGGGGTGCACCCGTCCACCCCAATATTTCGATTACAAGTGTATAAGTTTCGATTTTTCGTCCAAAAAATTTAAAATTATATAGGATCGTCCCCGATTATTTTTCCTAAATTGTATATCCTAAATATTTATAAACTTTGTATATAAATGATGGGTAATTTGGTAAATATACACTTTGTTTTATTTGGAACTATTATTATTTGACCCTACTTGAATCGAATAGCCAACCCGACCCGACCCGAAACATAACGATAGGAAATTTTTTTTGGATCCCATCACTTTATGCCCCCTCGAAACCTTTGGTCAAGCTCCGCCACTGCTTTAAAATACTCGTATATACACACCTTGCCGGATTATACCCTTCACCTTATTAACAGAATATACTTATATTAGGAATGTGAATATATTAATTATTGATGTAAATCTCTCCAATAGAATAGGAGATATGTTATCTTGTATATATACGTTTGATAGATGAATGAAGGAGGCAAGGGTTTGTATTCATTGTAATAGCATTAAACCTAATTTTTGTCATTCATGTGTTTTTGGGAAACAAGTTAGACTACCTTTTATTGATTCTTCTAATACTACATTTATGCCATTTGATATTATTCACAGTGACCTTTGGACCTCTCCGATTCTTAGTTGTGGAGGTCATCGATATTATGTTTTGTTTCTTGATAATTATAGCAATTTTCTTTGAACATACCCACTTGCTAACAAATCACAAGTTTTCTCCACCTTCTCCACTTTTGCAAACCTCATTAACACTCAATTTAATCTTAAAATTAAACAATTTCAATGTGATAACGGACGCGAATATGCAAACTCTTCGTTTCAAGAATTTTTTAAACACACTGGCATGCACTTCCGTTTTTTCGTGTCCTTATACTTCCTCCCAAAATGGCAAAGCGGAACGGAAAATACGCACAATCAATAATCTCGTTCGCACTATCTTAGCTCAAGCATCTCTTCCAAATACTTTTTGGCATCACGCCTTGGAAGTCGCAACATATCTTCTCAATATTCTTCCTAGCAAACTTCTTCGATACAACTCTCCCACTCAGAGATTGTATCTCACTCGTCCATCCTATGATCACCTACGCATTTTTGGGTGTCTATGCTTTCCTCTCATACCCTCCACAACTATCCATAAATTGGATTATCGTTCTATGCCTTGTGTTTTTCTCGGGTATCCTTCTAACCACCGTGGCTACAAGTGCCTCGACTTAGACACACACAAAATCATTATTAGCTGCCACATTATTTTTGATGAAACCACATTTCCCTATGCCAATCGCCCGTCATCAGGCCTTCGGTCGTATGACTTTCTTGACTCTTCCACACACCCACTTGTCTGGTCTACTGTTCCTACATCTATTCCCCAACCCTCCTCTACCCAACCCATTAGCCCACATCCTTTCACACCCATCGATCCTACTGCCCATAATAACAATCTTCATAGTACCACTCAAAGCCCAACTCGAAGTCCTTCTATTCCACCTAACAGCCCACTCGATACCACTAATTTCTTTACCCAGCCTGTTCACACATCGGCCCAATCCTCCTCCCCACTATCCTCGGCCCAATCCCATTCCCCTCACCTCTCGGCCCAACCTTCCTCCCCTCTACCCTCGGCCCAATCCCAATCCCCTCAACTCTCGGCCCAAACCTTCTCCCCTCTTACTTCGGCCTAAACCAACTCCCCACCTTCACAAATTCCCACACCTCAAAAGGTCCAACCCGCTCACATACCTTCAGCGAATCCACCTGATCCCTGACACTCTCAACCGTCTCATTCTACTCCTACCCCTACTATGCGTACTCGCGCCATGGATGGTATATCCAAGCCACGGCGGTTCCTTAATCTTCTCATTACATCCGTCGCATCTTTACCCAAAACACCAAAGGATGCCTTGTCCGTTCCGGAATGGTTTAACGCCATGACCATTGAGTTTAATGCCCTTATTAAAAATAAGACGTGGGAACTTGTCCCCCGGCAACCCAACATGAATGTTCTACGTAGTTTGTGGTTGTTTCATCATAAATACAGGTCGGACGGTACACTTGAACGGTACAAAGCACGGTTGGTTTGTGATGGTACGTAGTAATCAACAAATTGGGGTGAATTGTGGAGACACTTTTAGCCGGTTGTTAAACCGGCTACTATTCGTACCGTTTTATCTCTTGCCTTGTCTCAATCGTGGAAGATTCATCAGTTGGATGTTACAAATGCGTTTCTTCACGGTAATTTGCATGAGACTGTTTATATGTATCAGCCTATGGGTTTTAGGCACCGGCAGTTTCCTGATCACGTATGTCGTCTCAAGAAATCTTTATACGGATTAAAACAGGCACCACGAGCATGGTACCAACGATTTACGGACTTCGTTCTTTCTATTGGTTTTCGTCAAAGTCGGTGCGACAATTCTTTGTTTGTTTATCATCATGGCACTGATGCAGCTTACCTACTTATATATGTTGACGACATTATTCTTACAACCTCCACTGATCATCTTCGGGATCATCTTATGCGTCGATTGGGTGACGAATTTGCTGTGAAAGACCTCGGCCCGCTCAGTCATTTTCTCGGTGTTCATGTTACACGCACTGGCAATTCTATGTTTCTTTCTCAGCAACAATATACTAATGACATAATTGAACGTGCTGGTATGACTTCATGTAACCCGGTTGCCACGCCTGTCGATTACAACCCGAAGCTTGGTACCACATCTAGTCCAGAGTATGATAATCCCACTCAGTATCGCAGTTTGGCAGGTGCTCTTTAGTACTTGACATTTACCAGACCTGACATTTGCTATGCAGTACAACAGGTGTGTATGTACATGCACTCTCCTCGCATTGATCACTGGAATGCGCTAAAACGTATTATTCGCTACTTAAAGGGTACGACTTCTTTTGGACTTACTTTGGGCCCATTGTCGATTATTCTTTGCGTGCTTACACGGATGCTGACTGGACTGGGTTTCCGGACACACGTAGATCTACGTCCGGGTACTGCGTTTATCTTGGTTCTAATCTGTTGTCATGGTCTTCCAAGCGTCAGGCTGTGGTTTCTCGTTCCAGTGCTGAGGCTGAGTATCGGGGTGTTGCTAATGTGGTTGCTGAATTGTCTTGGCTTCGAAATCTATTATTGGATCTTCACAAACATATGCTCAAGGCTAGCATCGTATTTTGTGACAATATTAGTGCGGTGTACCTTTCAGGAAATCCGGTTCAACATCAACGTACCAAACATATCGAGTTAGACATACATTTTGTACGTGAGCTTGTTCAGCGTGGACAAGTCCGGGTGTTACATGTTCCCTCCAGATTTCAAATTGCAGACATCTTCACTAAAGGCTTGCCTCGCATTCTATTTGATGATTTTCGGTCCAGTCTCAACATTCGGCCACCTCTCGCTTCGAATGCGGGGGTGTAACAAAATATACTTATATTAGGAATGTGAATATATTAATTATTGATGTAAATCTCTCCAATAGAATAGGAGATATCTTATCTTGTATATATACGTTTCATAGATCAACGAAGGAGGCAAGGGTTTGTATTCTAACACTTATAGATTAAAAACTTGTGTATTACATGAGTTGAATAATGAAAATATTAAATAATTAGTAATGACAATTTTTTTAGAATTACAAAACGATAATTTGGGATAAAATATAATTACCCGGATACTTATTTAGATATAGAGAAGAGGTTGAATAAGAGAAACGAAAAAAAAAGATTTTACACATAAAAGTATGTAACGTGACGCAACTAGTTATTTATTAGGTATAGATTGATCATATTGCTCTTGAACAAAGATATAAGAGAAGTTTAGCTCGACTAGTTCCAAGAAATAATCGATCTACCAAAGTGTTAACTAGTTTGTTTAAACCATAAGACAAAAGATCAGATACAAAGTAGCTTATAGTACAAAACGTACGAATGGAGTGGAAAAGTAAAAAAGAAGCGCGGCGACATTTTCGTAATTATTTTACTCGTAGGGTAATTATCAAAATTACTCTACAAATGATCTTGTAGGGTAAGTTTGATCTTGTAGGGTAATTTTGTAAAATGATCTTGTAGTGTAATTTTGATCTTATAGGGTAATTTTGACCTTCTGGGTAATTTTGATCTTATAGGGTAATTTTGTACAGTATAATAATTGCTCTACAAATGATCTTGTAGTGTAATTTTGATCTTGAAAGGTAATTACGATTAAAATGTATCTAATAAATTCAAAATCTTTTATACGTCCATTCTTCAATTACAAGTTTCATTATTTCATATATTGGTTTGATGTCAAGCATGTGATATTACAACTTACTACACTCGACATGTCGACAACTATCATTGTTTGTACATGCTTTTAATCTAGTATAATTAATGAATAATGCCGTATATTAAACAATTTTATGCACAAAAAATAGGTAACGGACAAAAAGACATCCACATAACAATTATTCATGAATAGTTTAAAATGAAGTTGTCGCTATCTTCAATTTTTATATAAACTATATTATCACGTAATTAAGGGTTATTGGATTTTATCTCTCCTAACTATTGGCTATTGGCCGCTGCCACCCTCAATTATTACTTTGACGCATGTCACCCCTAACTTAACACTTTTTTCTTACCATGTCGTTAACTGATCAGTAACTTTTGATCATTTTACTATACTTTTGGGAGTGTCCTAAGATCTCTAAAATCTTCCTAAAATCCCTATGACACCCCTAAAGTATAGTAACAGGATCAAAATTGAGTGATCAGTTAACGACATGATGACAGAACACACTAAGTGTTAAGTTAAAGGTGACGGACGTCAAAGTGATAGTTGGGGGTGGCAGTGGCCAATAGCCGATAGTTTGGGGTGATAAAATTCAATAACCCCATAATTAATTTGCTCATAATCATGTGCTTATTGAATATTTTGATCGTTTAGTAAATCGTCTTAAAGCTAATGATCCGCAGACCAATTGATTTGGGGGGGGGGGGGGGAGGTGGGAAGGTTTACCCACTTATGTGGGGTTTCTGCCCGGAAGGTCTCAAGGTCAAATCTTGCAGGGGCAAACTGTGGCACCGGTTCAAACTGTCAATAATATGTCAACTACAGGATTCCTACTTGTGACCTGGGTGATCAAAGGCTAAAGGCCTAACCGGGTGATCTAGCCGTCAAAAAAAAAAGTAAATCGTCTTAATCACGTAAACTAATATAGATTAATAATTTTACTATAAATAATTGTAATCGACATCATCAGTATCCTATAATAATAATTTTACTATAAATAATTGTAATCGACATCATCAGTATCCTATAATTAATATAAAGAGTAATTGACTTAAATATCACTGTGGTTCTAGAGAAACTACGACAACGACTTTACAGTATATATATTACGACTTTGGAGTATCTTTATTCTTGCAGATTTGGGGGTATATATTTTAACTTCTATGGTGATAATAAATTGGTCTAGTGGTTAGTGGCTTGGTATTTATATTTTAGGTTCTAAGTTTAATTCTCACTGACTTCACTTTGGTATGTCAGTGAAGTTTAGAACTAGGTAACCTAAACGAGTAGACATACTGGTAAAAGTAAGACCGTGGGGTATGGTGGGCTTGGGTTGGGGCGTGGGTTGACACGTGTAATTTCAAAACTCAATTCTCAAACCCATTTTGGATGGGGTATGGTGGGGCTTGGGTTGGGGGGTATGAGTTGACACATGGGGGCATGTGAAATGGCTAGTTTGGTTTGGCTATTGAGAGCCTGCCATGTCACCTTGCTAGCCCGCCCCACGCCCGGCTTGAAAGCCAAGCCCCAAGGGCCACGCCCTAACCAAGCCCACCAAGGGTGGTGGCTTGGGCGTTTTCCCCCAACCCAAGCCCCATACCCCATGGCCTAACAGTAATGAATAGATAACAATCAATTTAAAATAAGATCAAGTTCAACAATATAATGTCTTTTAGTAACTGTAACAGTTAACTTGTTCATTTTGCAGTAAGGCTATTAATGGTTAGGTCAGGGGATGTGGTATAGCGCCATTGGCTAATCATCAATTTTAGCGCCATGGAGAGGGCTCCATTGCACTAAAGAGTGCTAAAGGGGGTGCAGGTGGAGCTCATTCTTTTCAATCAATCAAATCTTTTGCTCTTTATTTATTATTTTCTTTTTGTATTTTGTTTAATAGAGGCCTTTAAATGGGCTTTAAACCATTGCATACAAGTTAAAAGGAGTGGTTTTAAAGCCCTCTATGTGATACATGGAGCTGATGTGCCTCTGACGTGGCACTATAAAGCCCCTAGGGCTTTAAACCACACCCCCAACCTTAATGTTTTCCAATGGGTATTTTTCGTCACATCAACATCGTAATGCCTTTTAAAAATTGTGTAATTGTTAACGCCCTTACCGCCATCATTCCATTGTTACTTTTCAATTTTGTTTTCTTCATTGGACAATATATACTAGAAATGTCCTTCCATTTTCATATCTCTATAAAGTCCACAGGAATGGTGTTGAGGGCATTATCAAGGTTTAAGACTTTTTTTTCCTAAAAGGCTAAAATCACCATGAAAAACAACAAAAACAATTTGACGGCGGCGCAGTTTGTTGCTCGTCTACATGTTATCCTTATGTAATTTGCCTAATGATTGGAATGAAACAATTATTCGACTATTTGAGGTAAAAAGCATGATATCTTTTTATACGTGATTTTCCTCCCATTAGTAGATATGTGGCCGCTTTTTTACTTCCGCAATATGGATAGTATACAGAGTTTAGTATAGCCACTATTATAGTCATTATTGACTAGTGAAGATGGATATGATCGGATGATTTCATTAGTGGCATGATAATACTTCAGTGATCCGTTAGTGATTCAAATTTGTCGTTAAAAAAATCACTATCCCTTTTTTTACCCTATAATTTCACTAAAAACAATTACGTTTTCTCTCCCCTTTCAATCAAATAATATTTATTTATACATTTATCATTACCTTTTATGTATGCTCCATTCACAACCACTTTCAAATTATATTAAAACTTATAGGGAGTGAACAATGTCCCTTCAAATTTACAGATGAACAGTATCATTTTCTCTCTCCTCTACTCACAACCACTTCCAATCACCTACAATCGCTTTTCATAATATAAAACGCTACCTCTAGGGAGAGATTGTGAATGCTCAAAATTCCTTTCTATATGCTATTGCAAAACCATAGCATTTGATTCAAACGGAATGGTACAAGTCAAATCCAATTTAGTACATAATGTCCCGATCATGAATTTGAAACATTCTAAATACCAAATTACAAAAGTTGCCTCCTTTTCAAAGTTGACTTTCAATTCCAACTCAAATTCACTCTTCAATAGCCGCCTCCATTTGCCAATGAGGTGGTGATGGAATGATAAGGGAGAAACTTGGGTAGTGTTTGGTATGAAGGAATAAGAGGTGGAATGGAATAAGCTATTGCGAGGGGATAAAAAAAAATGTGTTTGGTTGGTCAAAGTAATGGAATCACCCATTACATAAGTCATTCCATTCCCTCAAATTCACTCCATCCACTCCCCCTGTTTTTCTTCAATTCCATTCCCTCTCTCAGCCTACGTCACAAACACCTCCCATCATCACCACCATCCACCACCTGTCGTCGTCACCACCCGCCACCAACCTCCATCGACCACCACCGCCGTCCTCCGCCGTCGTCGCCACCGCTGCCATCGATTACCATCGCTGCCACCCGCCATCGCAGACCACCGTTCACCCTGACCACTAACGCCACACTCAGCCGACCACCACCACCATCCTTCGCTACCACCACCCGCTGACCACCACCACTCACCGTCGCCGCCGCCACCATCGACAACCATCGCCGCCACCCACCACCCCGACCACTACCGCCATCCTCCGTCGACCACCACCACCATCCTCCGTCGCCACCACCCGCTACCATCGACCATCACCACCCACCGTCGTCGTCGCCATCACCACCCGTCGCCACCACCATTGACCATCATCGACGCCACCCGCCACTGCAGACCACCGCCAACCCCGACCATCGCTGCCGCCACTGCTAACAACCGTCACCCACCACCACCCACCGCCACTACCACCGCCACCCATCGCGGCCACCGCCACTAGCCGCCACCACCTATCGTCAATTTAATTCATTCCTTTTTTCTTACCTACCAAACAACACAAGACGATTTAATTCTTTCCTTTTTTTTTCTTACCTACCAAACAACACAAGGTAATGATTTATTCCTTTCCTGCATGGTAAACAAACAAGACTATGGAATGTAATGATCCATTTCATTCATTTGTCCATTCCATTACCTCGTCCATTCTATTCCCACATCCATTCCATTACGCCATACCAAACAGACTCTAAGGACCCAAGTTTGATTCTTGACCTCCCCATTATTTTCTGCGGCGTCTGGTAATGATGTGAGACTAGGCGAAAAGGTGGAGATCGCTAGTTCGATCCTTGAACTGAGCGGGTTTTACCTCACCGCACTGTCGTGCTTTCGGGCGAGTGTTCACAGGCTTCGGCCCTAGGTGAAGGTTTTCCACGGTTCGGGGGCGAGTGTATCCCGATGTGGTGAATTTCGCTAGTAGTCCATTTAGAGGATTCGTAGGCCGTTCAAAAAAAAAAACGTAAGAGCTCTGAACCATTAAGAGCCAGTATAATGTTTAACCATTCAGAGGCAAATGTCTAACCAATTCAGATAAGAGGTCTTAACAATTCAGACTCAGTATAATACTTAGGCAATTAGATGCATATATCTGAACCATTCAGACATCTACTCACGAAACAAATAGTCTAAACCATTAAGTGCAAAACCAGTAAAATGTTTAAACCATTAAGAGCCTATTAAGAGCTGAGACAAACAATCCTAAGCTGTATTAAGAGAAACAGTATCTAGTTCCTTCTTAAAAATCGTCTTATATGAACATTCTAATCAGACTCACCCGAGATGCAATACAATTGATTTTTCATGTTATATTTTTTTATTTTAACCGCTTATATTAACATGTATGTAGAATGTTGTGTTGTTTGACATCAAGAAACTTACAAAGCTTGCCCATAGAAAACCTTGCAAAAGCCTTTACAAGAGAGTTCGAATAGTTGTGTTGTTTTACGTGTTACATAACCTTCTTAGGGGACCCGGGGCGGTCTCCCTATTTACGTGATACTATAACGGAATCTTGCTATAACGCGTTAATCCCGGCCGCCGCTCTCCCTTCAACGCGTTAAACTTCCACGCGTTAATCATTTTCGTGATGGTGACAACGCGTTATGGTTTATTTTTGTGAGTGGAATTGTTGGTTGGGGGGAAATTGTTGGGTGTGGTGATGAGTGATGACCACCCCCACTAAAAATGGTTGTGAGTGATGGAAAAATGGTCAATGACATGGCGAAACTTGATTGGTGCTTGTGAGTGATAAATTCTATCACTAGTGAAACCACCCCTAGTCCCCTTAATTTGTTTAATCCATCTCATATAACCACAACTTGATCAAATAAAAAATAAGTAATAACCAATAAATATACATGATTAAATGATATTTAATCTGTGTTACAACTCTTGGGTTATAAATAAAATAAAATTAATTCTTTATGACTTATAAAATACAGTATTGATATTTATTTATTCAACTATCAAAGATGCATGAATCGATGTGGACCCTTGCGTTAACAAAATTATTAATTGTGCATAGATAAGAAGAAAAATAGACAGGCTTGGTGATTCGGCCTTTGAGTGTAGATCATGGATATGGATAAGAATCCCAACTTGCATGGCCCCATATATGACTTGTCAATTGATAAAAGCTCTAAATAAAGGTACATCTTCCATTAATATTTTTTTCTTAGTATAAAAACAAAATTGTTAAAAGTTTGACTTATTATAACCTTATTAATAAGCAACCTATTTGTGCATATGATAGTTGAACAATTGGCTTTGGGATTCTTTCAAAAAAAATAAAAATTTTCCTTTTTAACCTTAAAATTTTAAAGTTTGACAATTTAAGTTTAAACTTCTAATCTTTGTTTCCTTTTTAACCCTAAAGTTTTAATCTTTGACAATTTACCCTACAATTTTAATGTTTGACAATTTAAGTTAAAAATTTTAATATTTCTTTCCTTTTTAACCCTAAAGTTTTAATCTTTGACAATTTAAGTTTAAAGTTTTAATCTTTGGTAATTTAACCCCTTTGATTAATTTGATTCTTTTACTTCTAATTCAAAAGTTTTCATCATTTTGCGATTTAATCACTTTGATTCTTTTTTACTTATGTGTTGTAATCTTCACTTTGGTGGTTTTTCAAAGAAAAAATAGTTATGCATATGGTTGTTGTAACTTTAGCATTGGAGGTTTTTCAAAAAAAAAAAAATGATTTTTTTTTTCTTTTTATCCAAAAATATTTCACAAATTACTTTTAACCCAAAACTATTTGTTTTTTATCTTTTGCAATCTATGCTCACAACTTTTTTTACTTTCAACTTTGGTCCTTTATAGTTTTCATTTTCCGCAAATTTTTCGCTTTATGCTTTGTTTTAAATTTTGTGACTTAAAACATCACAACGTGCGTCTTTGGTTTAGTGTTTTCACGTTTCGGTCTAAATTTTGCGAGTTAACACGACGCAACGTACGTGTGTGGGTGAACGTTTTTACATCGTCTATTTTTTCCTGTTTGACAGGTTCAACATAACGTGTGCGTCCTAAATCGACTTACTTATAACTAAAGAATCTCCGCCGCATTGCGGCGGGTCGTAATTCTAGTTGGTGTTATTTATTTATTTTTTTAACTACAAATTTGAATCACTGACGGACCATTGGAGTATTATCGTACCACTGGAGTATCATTATGTCACCAGCGAAACCATCTGATTATATCCATCTCCACTAGACATAATGTCTAGACACCAATTCAGGAGAAAATCCAATAAATATGGGATAAACCCCTCTTGTGAGAATCGAACCCAAAATCCCACCCCAAAAAGAAGTCACATGTTACTTATTGGTGTAATTAATGGACAACCAAAAATAATTTTAAGTTATGTATCAAGTTGGATGTTGCTATCTTTTAATCTATAGGATATATGTGGAAGGTTCAAATGAAAACCACTAGTTATTGTGAAAACTTAAAAACTAATTAAAAAAGCCAAAAAAACATACCAATTTTTTTTTTTGCATAATAATTTTCGCAGGTTTTTTTATATAAAAAATTTTTTCAAATTTTTTTTTTGTGTAGTGCACATGTGTAATACTACACATGTGTATGTGTACTACACAATTTTTTTTTTTTGAAAAAAAGTTTTTTTTCATATATAAAAACCAGCGATTTTTATAAAAAAAAATTGTGTGTTTTTTAGGCTTGTTTTTAGTTAGTTTTCGAGTTTTCACAATAAAAGTGATTTTACTTTGAACCATTCCCTATATAATATGACATGAGTGTTTTAATATTGACTTTACCTTTTTTAACAAGGTAACATTAGTTAAGTAATCTGTCAATTTTGAAAATTCTTAAGTTGTTATAATCTTATTTAAAACACAGACAAACAAAAACACACATGTATGTATACATGGGATGATGGTTAAATACAAAAGGGAATCTAAAAAAGTGGACGGTTAATCAAGTTAAACTAGTGAAATTCTCTCGAATTCGGTCAATATCAGTTCGTTTATTACGCTATCAGTATGGTACAAACACTCAGCATAATAATCTAAAAAATAAAGTCGTGATATGTTTAAGAAGATATTGAAACGTGTTTTATAACGACAAAACCATAATTAAAAAATAAGTAGTGGTTCCAACAATATCGATATTGGTACTGGTTTTCAGTCAGAATCGACGTGATACTTATATTGTTAAGACGATATCAACTTGGTTTGTCACAGTATTGGTACCACACCGATATTCGTCGTAGCTTAGTGTACATAAAAGATACTCTATTAAGATACAACTACATTTCCATTGAAATTTATACCATAAACCATAAAAACAAAATTGATACCTCTACTGAAGTTTTACCCATTCGATTTTGAAAAAAAAAAAAACTTTTATTGAAACATAGATATGTGACATCGGTAAATTTGAAATTATATAAAACATCAAATTTATATTACTAGAATACCGAAAATAGTAAACAACATCAATTTATAAAAATAAGTAAAATCAAATGTGAGGTATCTTTGCTATCATAGTACGTTATTGTTTTAATTACTTGTACAATACTACATATAACTTGATTTTAAAAAAATAAAATTATATCAAGACGTAAATAAAATTAATTAAGAACGTCGCAATGAACGAGGTTTTTAAAGATGTATATTCAACCCGTGTAATAAATGAGGTTTTTAACGATGTATATTGTTTTATTATTTAATATATAAAATTATTTATTTAACCCGTATAATACATGGAGTTCTAACCTAGTATGAGTATATATATTAGAAGCCATTGTAAAAAAATAAAAATAAAAAAAAGTATTAAATAATAGGGAAAAGTGTAAAATACAATACAATACAGCTTAACGTACATCACATACGACAACGTGCGTGCTTATGTATATAACGTGCGTGATTAATGTTTTCATCATGCGTGATTAATGTTTTCTCACATGCGTGATTTGGGGTTTTTAGTTCATAACATGCGTGATTTTCAAATGAACTTGCGCAATTATCTGTCGTACGTGATGTACGTTAAGCCGTATTGTACGTTAACTGGCCTCTAAATAATAGATTATACTAAAAAATATTATAATTTTTTTGAACGACGTACGGTTAGGACGTTGCTAACCGAGTTAGTAGTTACTAGTTAGTATGTTAGTATTAAAATCCCCTTGTCTGGATTTGAACCCAGAACCTCCAAAAGAAAGCAAAATTTTCCACCTCTCTCTTAACCATTAGGCCAAATTGGTAAAAAAAAAAAAATATTATAATTAACAAACAAGTATTAAATGACAGATTAATATACTAAATATTAACTAGCTCGAGTTACAATCCAAGAAAACAATAGCCTGCCAAATAGGCCGGGGATCATTTTTTATGTTTACAATTTTAATTTGTTTAATAAAAATCATATGAAGACTGAAGTTTAGTTTATTTTTTTGCCGACTCTTTTCTTTATTAGTATAAATTAAAATTCTAATTTCAAACCACAACCGTTAGCAACTTGTAATTATAAGTGTGTTTGGACGTATTCAAGAACATAAAAATTGTCGGTATTTATTATGTATATTGTTTCTACATATTTACACCAAACCGACCCTACATTGTTTGATCATACACCCCACACCATGCTTTTTGTGGTTTTGCTATTCAATTCATTCACCGATATATGACAAATCCTATACATTCGAAATACCAAAGTGATATTATGTAACATTATTTATAAAATCAAATAAATATTCAACCAAGAAGTTTTAATATCATAAGCAAACCTCACCTTAGCTATGGATAATAGCAAAAATATTGCGCTCATATTAAATACCCTCTCTCAAATGTTATCAACATGTTTTTGACACATTTATTGTGAATAAAATGAGAACTCTACAGCTAAAAGTATTTTAATGAGAGTAATTTCAGAATGGGTGGCCTCATGAAAAACCTTATAGAGAAATTTAAATATCGAATATTAAGAAATAATTATGCATACATGAGAAGATAAAATAGACACACAAATCTTTTCATTATTTCATGACTATAAATGCATAATTAATCTGAATACTTCCTTAGGTCATATGTAGTGTTCAAGCTTCATAAGGCCCCATAAGTGGGGGTTATGTGACAAGTGACAAAATATGTAAGAGAGGGGAGTTATGTAACTTGAGTGCGTAGTGAAAAGAGGGTTATATAACCCCGGGGAAGGATCCACTAAAAAGTAGATTTTGCCTAAGTAGCCTAAGAAGGATTGTGATGATGCCATGTGCCACTCCATATAAGTAGAAAGGAAGGACATTTTGGTCCTTATAAATAGAAGTGTGAAAATGACATGTGGCACCCCTTTTGTTTTCTTAAAAATACAACAAAAAAAAATCCAGTACAACAAATCTAGCAGAAAAAATCCAGTACAAAAAAAATATAGCACAAAAATTGCATTACAAAAAAATATAGCACAAAAAAAATCTAGTACAAAAAAATATAGCACGAAAAAATTCAGCACAAAAAAAAAATATAGTACGAAAAATCCAGCACAAAAGATTGAGAAAAAAATTTAAGACAAAAAAATTCAACACAAAAAATTTAACACAGAAATATAGTACAAAAATCTAGCACAAAAATGTTATACAACATAGAAATACAACACATTTTGTGAGTTTTTTTAGTCGTCATATTTTATATAGCAATATGGTACTCAAATTAAAAATAAAAAACGCTCGATTTTATGGTGAAATTTTTATGAAAAAATAATGTCATATAAAAAGGTTATGAACGTTTAAAAAAATGAGGATGAAATATGCATGTGCCTTGCATGTGGAGAGAGAAAGTCAATAAATAAGATTTTTCCCAAGATACCCTTACACTCCTCTTTTTTCCTACATTTTCATCTTAACCATTGACTTGAAAAATGAATGGGTAAGATTATTTCTAATCGTACTTAGGTAAAATGAACTTTTAATTTTATCTTAGCCCATATAACCCCTTCAATTATAGATATTTATATATGTGTGTGAGAGAGCAACCATTGTGTCAGAAAAAAAAAGTATAAAGCATATCACAGGGTGAATTATAAAGCACCCATATCATACAAAAACCTTACTTATAGCCCCACTACAGAAGGGCTAAAAAATATATTTTATGTTACAGCAAAGAAATTTTATTTGTAAACATAATACAGTATCAGAAGTAATGACAGGCAACAAAATATAGATATTTGTTGTGTATACCTTGGTTTTAAAAAGCGCGTATTTCGCTCAGCGTCTAGAGTACTTCCAATAAGCGCCAAAAAGCGTGTTTTTGGGGTTTTTTTCTGGGTTTTTTGGCCTGAGGCGTTTTTTTGCATCTAACAGTTTTACCCTGGGTTTTTTGGCTTGTACATGTGTCACACCCCAACCAATGGCGGAAACATCGGGATGAGACGAAGTGTGAAGATTGCTCGAGACATCATAACGCTATTTGTGACAATAATTTAATAATCCAAATTTCATTTCCAAAATAAATTGTCAAAACATTACAAGAAAAGCAAATAACAACATTGTTCAACATAACATAAACAAAATTGATACAACACTTTAAACCTAAACGTCTAAGTGAGTATCTAGGCATCTTTGCTATCCGTTTTCATTTCATCATCATCAACCTGTAACATGTTTAAAAATACAATTCAATGCAAAAGCAAAGGCGAGTATACAAGTTTGGTACGTACATAGCATAAGATAAAAAGTGTGAACAATTCCTCATGGCAAGCATATGATTCAAGATAACATTAAATATGGCATGTGTCTAACATATCAAACCAAGAAAACGCAATATGCTCAAGACATAACCTCAAGTTTACGGGCGGGTCGTTAATCCTATAGCGCTACATATGTCAAGGTTTGGCTCGTACGAAGTTAATGATAAGTTCTACACATAAGAATCACCCAAATTTAAAGTATCAAGCCATCACATATACAAGCATGTTATAGGAATGTTCATGTGTTTAGACAAAAGTTCATGTGTAAGTTTCAATAGGTAAACATGTTACACCCCAAAAGTGATAAAAGTAAAAAGGGGGAATACGAGTATACTCACAAAGTTTGCATACGTTTTCCGATTATCCAATTGTTGACGAGTAGAGATTTAGAGTCCGAATGTATAAGGGTTAAAGTTCAAGTATGTTTAGAGTCGAGATTCGGTGTTTAAAACAACATAAAAATAAGATATGAGAATAACATGGAAAATAATCATTTAGTACATATGATGCTTGTTCTTGACACTAGGAAACTCGAAGGAGTTTAGATGTTTTCATGGAACAAGGTTCCATTAGAATCGTGACAAGTTATCATAGTCTAGGATGATGTAATCTAGTACCCCGACATATGAACACTAGTTCATCATCAAAGATTCGATTATTCGAATAATATATTTAGGTTATATAATATATGTCCAATAGTTCAAGCATGAGGTAGAAGATTAAAAATCTTCATTTTGGTACCTCTAAATGTCATAGAAGTCATGTAGGAGGTAGGAAGATCAAGTCTTCCATTTAGGCACCTCTATGTGTTCACCACTACACTTGATGTAAAAAAAACAACCAAGGAGGGTCATGAACATACAATAAAGAATAAGAAATATACACACTAACTAAGAGAAATCATCAAATCATGTGAGGATTGTATGTTTGGACAACCCAAGTTGTTCCATAATCACTCATGTATCAAAGACAAAGTTTGACATGACTTGTGGGTTAAAAACCCTAAACAAAACACCAAGTTTATGAGGTTTAATCCTCTGATTTTAAATGTCTCAACCTTGTTTTTAAGCTTAACCAACCATGGGATAAGTTGTAAGCATTAGGACATAGGTATGAGATGTGTTGGACACAAGTTGCATAGGTTTAAACAAGTTTTTGATGAACATAAAAACAAACAGAAAGTTTATGGACTATTTCGGGGCATTTCCAGGTCTGATTTCTCCAAGGAGAAGTCTAGGAATCGAACCCCATGATTATACAAGCAAGTAGGAAAAAGAATCGAGTGAATCGGATAAGAATTGAGTGAGTTATGCTCATTTTCGTGAAGGGGTGTCAATCTACTCGAACCTTTGCTTTCAGCTACGGTTTGGAGGATGTTTTGAGAGTTTTTAGTGTTGCAAAAGTGGTAGGGAGGCTGGTTATAAGTGGTATTTATAGGGGGAAGGATTAGGGTTTCAATGGGTTGGGCTTTGGAAGTGTTTAGAAGGGGTTACACCTTGAAACTAGCCCACAAAACCCAACTATATGGGCTGAATTTTGCTGAATTGGGGCTGCCATATTTCTTTATTTTTTTATTTTTTTAAAACATTATAATGAGTAATTTTGTTAGTTAAGTTGTGTAATAATGTGCAACAATGTTTCCCCTAACTTGTAACAAGGTGAAATATGAAATAAAACATGATTTAACTAGGTAAAAAGTGTAATGTACAAGTTTTATTTACGAAGCAAGTTCCGTATTTTACAACGATTACAATGAAAGAATGGTTATAAGAACACAAGATTTCCAAATTTAGAATTTCACGTAAGGTTTCTAAATGTAGGAAGTTTGAAAACGCAGGGCGTTACAGTCTCCCCTCCTTTAGGAAATTTCGTCCCGAAATTTATTTAAGAGGAAGGCTTGAAAGAGTTTTTGGCATAAAGGTGATCATTAAGAATTGAAACTTGGGAAGTTTGAAAGTTTTGAAAAGTACCAAATTTTGGAGAACATCAAGGTAGATTTGCAAGGGGAAGTTTTTAAGGATAGTATAAAAAATCATACTTTCGTAAAACCTGTTTATTGAGAGGAACGAAAAGGTTTGTTACTTTAAATAAAGCAATAGAGAGATACTAAGTATAGTTACACAAGAATCAAGAATAGGGAGGCTATTTTATAGGTAATGAGGTAAGTTAGGACTCAAATGTTTAAACAAGCTGGATTGCGAACGAGTTTTGTATAAAATAATACGAGTATAGAATGAACGAATGGCTCTTAAAGAGTACAAGTATGTGAATAGCATAAGTGTTGGATAGATGAACGTAGTGTGTTAAGGATGAAGTCTCGTCATGAATAATCGGATATAATGCGTTTGTGAGTTGCGTGAAGTTGTATTAGGTCCAAAAGGTCTGCAACACACTGAATTTCTCATGGCACGTTTTACGAAAGTTTGGTAACATGGTGAAAACCCTTATATATAGGAAGTACCAGCGGCGTATCCACCATGTTTTGACCACGTTACGTCCGTTTTGTCTTCGGTGTCATGTTACGTTTCGTGTATTACCATACGCAGTAGCACACTCTATGGTTCTCATACGCCTATCACTATAATCCCGTGTGCACCCGTGATTATTTTGATCGTCGCATGGTCCGCATAGCTTGTACTAGTTGTGTATGAATCAGGGTATACATAAAAAGTTTAGAATGTGTACGTACAAGAATATAGTATATAAGCAAGTCCATGTTTAAGTATGTGTGGGACCCACGCAAGCGAATCCCTCAGGTTACGCTCGCATATAGGTACGAATGTATGAACCATGAGTAAGGATGAAAGTATGAGCATAAGTTTAAGTATGAATACGCATGTATGTATGAGCATAAACATAAAACGTGTAAGTAGTATGTGTATAAGCAGAAGCGTAAAACGTATAAGTAGTATGCGTATAAGTACAAGCATAAAACGTATGAACATAGGTGTAGTTATAAAAAAATAAATATTGCGTATATAGTGTACGTTGAGGCATTGCGGATTAGAAAGGCTAAGTATGTAGATACGAACGATATAAATGGTGTTATCGCGAGATATCGACTAAAACGTGTATGACGATGTGCATGTATAGTTGTTCCAACAAAACGTTGAGTTTATCGAATCAAAATTAGATTGAGCCTGGTTTGAAAGGTAGAATATAGTTTGTATATGTAAAGGAACATAAAGTACTCGTTGGTTATGCAAAACGTATTTTGTAACAAATAGAAATGCTAATTTTGTTTAAAAGGGTTTACGTAATCCGAAAAAAAATGGTCGGTCCCTATGAAGTCTTCTTGCGCACGTGTTTTGTAAATTGGTGTAGGAAAAAGGTTTTCGTTAAAAAGTAAGTTCGTTTCATCAAAGAAGAAATTATGAATTTAGGAGGTTCTTGTGAAAACTAGGATCCTTAGAAGAGAAATTTAGCAAAAGGACTTAGTGATTAAAAAAATTAACAAATGATTTGTTGATGTTGAAAAGGGTATTTGGTAAAACAATCATATAACTTCTATAAGATCTTATAAGTATTTGAGAAAGGTTGGTTGGATTTTGATTAAAAGTAGAAGGTGAGCATGTTTTAGTGATTAAGTCGAATATGAAGTTCATGGGCAAGAGTTTCATTGAGCCGATTAAATTGATAGGTAGCATTTCGTAAGGTTTTGAAGTTCGAGCAATAAAACGTTTTAAGACATGATTATGAATTTCGCGTATATGAGTTGAGTGAAAATAGATTGTAGAATAAGAAGTACGTTTGATAAAACAATGCATTTTGAAATCGGTATGAGTGGGTATTTTGAATAATCATAAACAATTTGGGTATAAAATATGATCGAGTTTGCATAATAAGATATTTTTGAAGAGATGTTTTGGTAACGATCACCTAGGTAAGGGAATCACCCCTAACTCGTTGGTGAGGTCGTTTTAAGGGAAGAGGGGTGGAGTCAATCGTCAAGGTAAGGAAGTCACTCCAATCTCGATGATACCTCTCCACTAGTTGTTACAAGGAATATGAATTTAAATTATATGAAAATCATGCATATATAAATGTATCGAAAAGGTTCGATATGTTGTGCGTGTGAAAAGAGAAATCAAAGGTAAACTCGAGGTTGAAAGATTGCATCGTATAAAATGAACAATAGAAACACATGTTTGACCAAAGTTTGGAGTGTTCCAAATGGAACTTTGACTAACCAAAGTGGTCGAAAAGTCTTTTGAATTTGAGAAGCATGCTTTGGCCTAATAGGTAAAATACTCTCGCCGACAAGTCGGTTAACGGTATTTACCCTTCCGGTTACTACATGTCCCAAATCAATCGAAGTTTCGAGACTTGGCGGGATTTATAAAAAAAAATACCAAGGAGTGGAACTAGTCGACAAGGTGCGGGTTTCACCCCTAACTTGACAATTTCGTATCCTAAGTGTGGTTGGTACTCGTCGGGTCAAAATTTAATTTCGACATGTTGACGAGGGTCCACTAGAATTTGAAATTTGAGTTTTACCATTAAGATGTGGATTTCACTCCTAGCTTAATGGCGATATCTCGTGTAAAAAAAGAATATGTAGATTGAGAGTCGTTCACCAAATTGTGGGTTTCACGCCTATTTTGGTGAATTCGTCTCGAGTGTTTACGGATTTAGAATAGTCGAGTAAAATGCATGAGGGAAAGAGTATGTTAAAGGAATAAACAACAAATATAAACTCACAATGAAGCATATTAAGAATAGCACATAATGAGTGGGACAATAAAACATGTATTAGCACATAATAAAGCAAGTATAGCATGTCAAGTGTTAACACATAAGCGACATATATGCTTAAAAGATCAAAAGAGAATAAATAAGAGCAAATAAGGTAGCATGCAAGTAGTTTCAAGTAAAACATAAGAATAAGGCTCTAAAACTATAGACTAGGCTAAAGCATTCCTACTTTTCCTAATTCCCTATAGTTATGGCTCTGATACCAATCTGTCACACCCCAACCAATGGCGGAAACATCGGGATGAGACGAAGTGTGAAGATTGCTCGAGACATCATAACGCTATTTGTGACAATAATTTAATAATCCAAATTTCATTTCCAAAATAAATTGTCAAAACATTACAAGAAAAGCAAATAACAACATTGTTCAACATAACATAAACAAAATTGATACAACACTTTAAACCTAAACGTCTAAGTGAGTATCTAGGCATCTTTGCTATCCGTTTTCATTTCATCATCATCAACCTGTAACATGTTTAAAAATACAATTCAATGCAAAAGCAAAGGCGAGTATACAAGTTTGGTACGTACATAGCATAAGATAAAAAGTGTGAACAATTCCTCATGGCAAGCATATGATTCAAGATAACATTAAATATGGCATGTGTCTAACATATCAAACCAAGAAAACGCAATATGCTCAAGACATAACCTCAAGTTTACGGGCGGGTCGTTAATCCTATAGCGCTACATATGTCAAGGTTTGGCTCGTACGAAGTTAATGATAAGTTCTACACATAAGAATCACCCAAATTTAAAGTATCAAGCCATCACATATACAAGCATGTTATAGGAATGTTCATGTGTTTAGACAAAAGTTCATGTGTAAGTTTCAATAGGTAAACATGTTACACCCCAAAAGTGATAAAAGTAAAAAGGGGGAATACGAGTATACTCACAAAGTTTGCATACGTTTTCCGATTATCCAATTGTTGACGAGTAGAGATTTAGAGTCCGAATGTATAAGGGTTAAAGTTCAAGTATGTTTAGAGTCGAGATTCGGTGTTTAAAACAACATAAAAATAAGATATGAGAATAACATGGAAAATAATCATTTAGTACATATGATGCTTGTTCTTGACACTAGGAAACTCGAAGGAGTTTAGATGTTTTCATGGAACAAGGTTCCATTAGAATCGTGACAAGTTATCATAGTCTAGGATGATGTAATCTAGTACCCCGACATATGAACACTAGTTCATCATCAAAGATTCGATTATTCGAATAATATATTTAGGTTATATAATATATGTCCAATAGTTCAAGCATGAGGTAGAAGATTAAAAATCTTCATTTTGGTACCTCTAAATGTCATAGAAGTCATGTAGGAGGTAGGAAGATCAAGTCTTCCATTTAGGCACCTCTATGTGTTCACCACTACACTTGATGTAAAAAAAACAACCAAGGAGGGTCATGAACATACAATAAAGAATAAGAAATATACACACTAACTAAGAGAAATCATCAAATCATGTGAGGATTGTATGTTTGGACAACCCAAGTTGTTCCATAATCACTCATGTATCAAAGACAAAGTTTGACATGACTTGTGGGTTAAAAACCCTAAACAAAACACCAAGTTTATGAGGTTTAATCCTCTGATTTTAAATGTCTCAACCTTGTTTTTAAGCTTAACCAACCATGGGATAAGTTGTAAGCATTAGGACATAGGTATGAGATGTGTTGGACACAAGTTGCATAGGTTTAAACAAGTTTTTGATGAACATAAAAACAAACAGAAAGTTTATGGACTATTTCGGGGCATTTCCAGGTCTGATTTCTCCAAGGAGAAGTCTAGGAATCGAACCCCATGATTATACAAGCAAGTAGGAAAAAGAATCGAGTGAATCGGATAAGAATTGAGTGAGTTATGCTCATTTTCGTGAAGGGGTGTCAATCTACTCGAACCTTTGCTTTCAGCTACGGTTTGGAGGATGTTTTGAGAGTTTTTAGTGTTGCAAAAGTGGTAGGGAGGCTGGTTATAAGTGGTATTTATAGGGGGAAGGATTAGGGTTTCAATGGGTTGGGCTTTGGAAGTGTTTAGAAGGGGTTACACCTTGAAACTAGCCCACAAAACCCAACTATATGGGCTGAATTTTGCTGAATTGGGGCTGCCATATTTCTTTATTTTTTTATTTTTTTAAAACATTATAATGAGTAATTTTGTTAGTTAAGTTGTGTAATAATGTGCAACAATGTTTCCCCTAACTTGTAACAAGGTGAAATATGAAATAAAACATGATTTAACTAGGTAAAAAGTGTAATGTACAAGTTTTATTTACGAAGCAAGTTCCGTATTTTACAACGATTACAATGAAAGAATGGTTATAAGAACACAAGATTTCCAAATTTAGAATTTCACGTAAGGTTTCTAAATGTAGGAAGTTTGAAAACGCAGGGCGTTACAACATGCAGCTAAAATCATACAAAAACCTTACTAATAGCTATATTTTGGGTATGGAAAGTTAAAAACCTATGGGATATATAGAAAAATATATATAATTACCTTGCGCCTCGGGTACGAAAAGCCCACCGCTTTTGCTATTCGCGCCTCAGTTTTAGAACTCATCGCTTTTGTACGCCTCTCCCATTTTAAAACCAAGGTGTATACAACAATAATTTTTTGTTATTATCTAATTACTTCAAAGAATTATGTTGCAAAAAAGAACATTAAAAGTAGAGGACAAGTTTTTTTTTTTTCAAAACCAATTCCAGGTCTAGTTAATGAGTCAATCAACGTGTATTGGTGAAACCAGTACGGGTGTCGTGGAATATGTTCTCGGAGAGGAACTGGTTGGTTCGGTTCCGGTTTTGACTTTTTTCGGGTTTTGACCGGCGGATAGGGTTAGGGCTGTCCAAACTGCTCGACGATCGAGGATCGCTCGACGATTGCTCGAAAAATGCTCGTTCGATTCCCGCTCAGTTTGTAAATGAGCCGCTCGGATCGGTTCGATTCAAATTCAATCCAAGCATGAGCAAAGGTCCGCTCGCTCGTCGATCGTTCGGTTTCGCTCGAATTATTTTTATTAATATATATATATATATATATATTATAGATTTTAATTAACAAACCATAAAAGTTGTTATGTAATGTGTAGAACTTAATGGTTTTGTTTAATATTTGTGTTTATAGGTTACATGTTGATTTGAAGTTGAATTTTGTGGATGGAGATGATCAAGCTTAAAGAAGAAGTTTATAGCTTTTGAGCTAAATGACAATTTGTATTTCGCACTTTATTTTGTGCTTCTTGATATTGTTAAGAACATTTTTAGAATCATGATTCTAGTTATGTATTGCTTTTGTTAGTAAGGTGTTGGACATGTTTTAATTAAGTTAGGATTTGTTTTTGTTGAACGTAGCCTTATAATTCAATCGAGCGAAACCGAGCGAAAACGATCCGCTCGATTTTAGTTAGGATTTGAGAAAAACTGAGCGAAAACGATCCGCTCGATTCAAATTCAATCTGAGCATGAGCATCACTTTTGTGCTCGGTTTTGCAAATTCGATCGGATCGGATCGGTTGTAATTCAATCCGAGCATGAGCAGACCCTCGATCGGATCGGCTCATGAACACCCCTAGATAGGGTTGGGTATGAAATCAGTTCCTCAATACTTGGTTTCTGGGTTTTTTTTTTCCGGAAAGTGTTTACATGTTGCCATGAATCATGAAAGCCGAATTTAGAAGCCCAAAGGCTTTCTTTTAGTCCGTGTTATCTTTCACTTTCATGTAGTGAATATTGGGCCTAGTATGGTCACTAATACAGTAATACGTCCTGATATGGTGGGTTCTTTTAGTAACAAAAAGTCAAAAACATTTAACATTAGGGTGAGGGGCACCCTCGGTGACCCCGTGCGGGGACCATTTTTGCCTATCGGGGCGGTGCCGCCATCAAGGCGGGAGGCCAAATCGAGGTGAAGAATCGGGGAGGGGGCACCGAAGAGGGGAGGAGAGAGAAGGTGAGTCCCCCATTCAATCAACCAATGGAATTTTTTTTTTAAATAAAAAAACAAGTCACCTAAGAGGAGAGTGCCGCCATCAAATTGGGGTGTGAGGGGAGTTTAAGAGGGGAGTTGACGTGGCATAACCTGATTGAGTGTGCGTAAGAGAGGAGAATTGTTTTAAATGCTTTCAATACATTTAGAGAAAAATGCCCGGATAGTCCCTGTGGTTTCGCCTTTTTTCACTTATAGTCCCCAACTTTCTAAAACTACCTGTATAGTCCCCAACTTTTCAATTTTCGTTCCCGGCTAGTCCCTAGGCCTAACATCAGTTAGTTTTCTCAGTTAACAGGATGTGAAATGACAAAAATACCCTTACTATAAAACAAAATAACTTAACCTATTAAATAGATTTATGTATTTGTGGGACCCACTCTTTTATAAAAAAGAAAATAACAACCCTACCCCCACCCCACCCCACCCCACCCCACCCCACCCCACCCCACCCCACACCACACCACACCACACCACACCACACCACACCACACCACACCACACCACACCACACCACACCACACCACACCACACCACACCACACCACAACTTCCTCTCTCTTTTTCTCCGTTCCCATACTGTGCAACATCTGCAAGAATCATCCACATCTATTTTCAATTAACCCCCACTTTCTTCTCTCTTCCCATACACATCTGCAATGGTGGATCATCCACCATCAATTTCCAATGATAACATAAATACATAATTAATGGGTAAAAGTAAAGATTGGCTTATCAACAGCAACATTAATCTGTTTGTGCTTTTAATAAGCTACATCACTGCATCAATGGCTGAAATTCCCCCAATCTGTCTTCCTTTGAATTCCGATTCATATAGCGACAGTATGTTATTATCTTTCCGTGCTCCGTTCTTCAACAATTTCTGAAATGATTAATCTGGTATCGATTGATGCATATAACTAGTGTTATATGTTTGATTTACTCTGACCCCGTGGTGATGGAGGTGGTGCTGAATGATGATGGCGGCGATGGTGGTTGTGGTTGCGGCAGTGGGTTGTGGGTGGAGCTGGAGGTGGGGGTGAGGGCGGGTGGGGGTCGGTGGTGTTGGCAAGTGGTTGTGGGTGGAGCTGCAGGTGGAGATGAGGGCGGGTGGGTGGGGGCCGGTGGTGTTGGCAAGTGGTGGTAGTGGTTGATGGGTTGGATTAGCTTTTTGCTGGTGGTGGTGTTAAATGGTGGTAGAGATGTGAACACCCGTCGGAAGGTTGACGATGGAGGTGGTGTTGATGTTTGAGAATGGAGGTGGTCTTGCAGTGGTGTGTGGGGAAGGTTGATAGTAGTGGCGGTGGAGAGAAGGAGAGAAAGGGATGTGTAGAGAGAGATGAGAAGGAAGAAGCAGAGGGTAAGAAAGAGAGAAGGGGGTGGGGTAGGGTGGGGTTGTTATTTTGTTTTTTTATAAAAGAGTGGGTCCCATAAATACATAAATCTATTTAATAGGTTAAGTTATTTTGTTTTATAGTAAGGGTATTTTTGTCATTTCACATCCTGTTAACTGAGAAAACTAACTGATGTTAGGCCTAGGGACTATCCGGGAACGAAAATTGAAAAGTTGAGGACTATACAGGTAGTTTTAGAAAGTTGGGGACTATAGGTGAAAAAAGGCGAAACCACAGGGACTATCCGGGCATTTTTCTCATACATTTATCCATATATAAATTAGCAAGTTATATGTGCATCATGAGTTGTACATTGTGCTTTGGGAATTTTTCAAAAAAAAAAAGTTGATTTTTTACTTTTAACCCAAAGGTTTTTATGTTTTACAATTTTGACCCTACATAATTTGTTTTTTTAACTTTAACCCAAAACTTTTCATTATTTGCAATTTAACTTCACAACTTTTGTCACTAATACTTTTCAACTTTCGCAAAGATTCGTTTTACGTTTAGTTCTAAATTTTTCGACTTAATACGACGCAACATGCATGTGTGGTTCAATGTTTTTACCTCTATTTTTCCATGTTTGACAGGTTCGTCGCAACACGCATATCCTAGGTCGAGTCAGTGTTGGTGGTCGATGACGGTTGTGTGACATTAGTACTATTTGACGCCATTTTACGCCCCGCCGCAACGCGGGGTATGCTTTGGGGGGGGGGGTTCAAAGAAAAAATGGTTATGCATTTGGTTGTCGTAACGTTGGCTTTGGGGGTTTTCCAAAAAAAATGATTTTTTTTACTTTTCACCCAAAAGTATTATAAATTACTTTTAACCCAAAACTATTTGTTTTTTTACTTTTAACCTAAAACTTTTTATCTTATGCAATCTATCCTCATAACTTTTTTTACTTTCAACTTTGGTCGTTTATAGTTTTCATTTTTCGCAATTTTTTCGCTTTATGCTTTGTTCTAAATTTTGTGGCTTAACACATCGCAACGTGCGTCTTTGGTTTAACGTTTTTACGTTTCGTTCTAAATTTTGCGAGTTAACATGACGCAACGTGCGTGTGTGGGTGAACGTTTTTACATCGTATGTTTTTCCCCGTTTGACAGGTTTAACATAACGTGCGGGTCCTAGATCGACTTAGTTATAACTAAAGAATCTCCGCCGCATTGCGGCGGGTCGCAATCCTAGTTTTTATTTAATTTGCTGGCTAGTAATCATCTTCGTCATAAAAAAAGTATAAAAGAAACGTGCTTTAATCCAAAAAAGTTTAGTTTATTTTTCTTATTATATGTTTAATGAATTGTTTACGTGATTTTGTCTAGATTACTAATATTGTTCATCATTAAAAGTATTGAGAAAAGATTGAATAGAAAGGATTCTTAATGTGCGAAACGTACAAAGTGGGAATGCGGGGTGGGTGATTATGTTTTATAAGAAGCATGATTATTCTGTGTAATTTTGAAGTCATGCGTAATTTTGAAGCCATGAGTAATTTGTTGAAGTACCCCCCCCCCCCCCCCCAACAACTTTTGAAGCGTGCGTAAGTTTGAATTTTGTGCTTGCGTAATTTTGAATGGTCCTTCATACGTTTTGTACGATAGCAACGCTTTCTACGTATTTACAAGTACGGTTATATTTTCATTATTTGCTTTCTTTTGCGGTTCCTCGTTTATTAAAATTGAACCCCCATTTTTTAAATTAAAAAATCACATGTTACACATCGGCAGTTTAAACTTTTAATTCTAAGACGAAAAATTCACTTCTCAAGACCAAAATATTATGGATGTGGCGGTGGAAGTTAGGGGATGTCTCGGGGCAAATTTCGGTTAAAAGGTTGCTGGTTAGCGATGTGGATTATAGTTATTATTTCGTTTTGGAATGGTCTAAATGGATTCATTCGGAGTGCAATATTTTTTATTGGGGAGCAGAATTGAACCATCTTCCTACTCGTGAGGAGACATTCCAGTGGCCTCCAACAGTTGTGTGTGGTGCGAGGATGGGTCGGAGTTGGTCAATTTTTTTTTTGTTTTTTTTTTTTTCCTTAACAGGAGATGTCATATTGATAGTATTATTGTTGACATCAAGTCGGTAGGTTTTTTTATGGCTAAAATATAGGAGTATAAATGTGGGTTTTGTTCTATATAGGTCCAAGTATAAATGAGGGTTTTGTTCTGGGCTCTATTTCAATTTGTATTCATGCCTGTTAGTAGCAGTAATGAGTTTCAACTCATGATCACAACAGATTTCTATATTTGTTTTAACTTTTATTTCGATGAAGGCTTAAAGAGACAAATAAACCCGTTAGCGTTGAATACTTTTAGTGACAAATAAACCCGTTAGCGTTGAATACTTTTAGTAATATAACGTTTTACAAGTTGGAACATGAACAGTTGCGGAGCCAGAAACTTTTATCACTGGTGTCGCAAATCTTCGGTCATTTACAAGAAGGTACTTTTACTTGGTCAGGATACCGGAAAAGAATGTTTTAGCTTTTTCCTGGTCAAAACATGCTAAAAGACCCTGTTAACATCAACCACGCTAAAAAATCCGTCTTTGGTTCAAAGAATTATGTTTAAAATTGGTTAATGCAACGAACACAACAAAATCAAACAAAACAAAGACACAACTATAAAACCAATTCTCAGCAGCACAGAAACAAAAATGCTACCGCTATTCTACATGCCTCCCTATCCCTACAATGGTTTCTTTCACTCAAAATAAACTTACAAGAAACATTAACTATTTGCCTCCTTTACACATAATGCTCCCAAAATTTACATTCACAAACTTTATATGTTCTATTGTTCTTTACCTGAAAATTTGCACGCTTATGGGTACACGGGTCTAATGGGGCCCGACCCATTCCTTAACTTGGCACCCAAGTATCCATTTCTCGACATTAGATCATATAGTTGGGATAAATGGTGTGTTTATAAGGTGGGATGAGTGAAATCAGTAATCTGATCTTGCGGTTGTAAATTGAGAAAGAAGACCGGCTGCTTGAGCAGGTAGAATGTCACCGAACCTTCCTACTTGCCCTTCTGTTAGCATGGATCCTAGTTTCAGCGTGCTCTCCCCAAACCTACTGCCAACCTGTCATTTTAAAATAAAACTCAATTTTCAACATCCACCTAAACTGTTGCTCGAATCTCGGAATGAAGTTTATGAAACCAAAAAAACCCCTCAATTTACCCACGATAGATTCTGTTATCAAGGTTCTATCATGGAAATTTTACATTTGAGTAAAGTACACACATAGTCCTTGTGGTTAACCAAAATTTTGGATTTAGTCTCTAGCTTTTCAAAAGCACACGGATGGTCCCTGTGGTTTGCACTTTGTACGCATTTCGTCCCCAACTTTTGCCAAAAGTACATGGACGGTCTGATGAAACAATGGTTAACCGGGCAGGGTTAACACACTGGTCTCGTCAAGAAGGGTTAATCCCTTCCTCTCGGAGATCGCTGGCTGGGTCACCGGTGGATGGTCTCCTGCACAAGGAAACAAGCCGTGACTCGTAACAAGGAGGATGGGGTGGGGGGTGCTCCTTGTTACCACTCTCCGGCGTGAGAATCAGTAGTTTGCTTGGGAAGCAAAGCAAGATAATAGTAGTAGTTAGAGAGTTGTGTAGAGATACCTCAAACCTGGTTTGGGGTCGGTATTTATAGCCGAGGAGTGAAGGAGGAGATTGATGGATGGGCTGACGACGAGCTGCACCGTTGCAGGTGTGTCAGTCTCGCCGGCCGTGGGGGTTACGCCACGTCAGCCCATTGCTTTAATAGCTCTGACAGGGGACTGTCGCCGGCGCCACTTGCCTCGTGGTGTCAGCCACTTGCCTGGCGTGTCAGTCCACTTGTTGGATATGCAGGGTGCGGTGCTAGCCGTATCGCTGCATGCGGTAACATCTGAAGTTACCGCGTCTCCTACTTGTGATCAAGAAATACGCGAGATGCGGTGTTGGCCGCATCATCGTATGTGGAGACTATTTGCTCGCTTCCCTTGTCGTGACGAAAATGGCCATATGATGCGGTGCCAGCCGCATCGATATGTTCATCTTCTTTCGTACTTGGGTCAAGCTGTTCATCTTCGAACCGAATGGGTTCGGTTCGAAGGATGTGACCGCATGGGTGCGGTTTGCTTACTGGTAGGGGTTTGTTTGATGCGGGTAATGGTCGTTTTGGGACCATACCCCTTCAAGTCCCCCCAGTCTAGTGTTGCTACCTTGTGCAAGTTGCACGTGGGAGGAGTACTGGACTTATGGTGTAGGAAGGTAGTGTGGCAGTCTGGAGAAAATTCTAGGCCAGATCAAACTGGTGATCTGGTAAAAAATCCGGCTATGCCTCTTCCGTACCGGTGAAGGGGTTTCGCTTGATGCGAAATTCTCAGCCGTTGCATGTCATCAGGTGGGTTGCCACCTGTTGTTGTGTTGAAGGCCTGTTAGGGACCTTCATAGTAATGCTGCACAAACTTCGAACCAACCTCTTGGATGGTGGTTCGAAGGTTTGCACATGTTTCGAACCTCTTGGAGGTGGTTTCTTCTTCGAACCATTTGCCAGAATGGTGCACGAAGAAGAAAAGAAAAGCTTGTAAACCAACCTTTGCGGTCGGGTTTGAAGGTTTTGGATGTTGTGTTAGAACTTTGCTCAAGTTCTATGTTCAGCATCCTATGACGAGATGACCATCCCTTTTTTGTGGGGTGTTCGTGTTCATCTTGATAGCTCTCAAGTAACCGTACGTTCTTTGCGGTTACTTCGTTGCGTCATTGTTGGCCCTGTTTGGTCGAACAATGTGGATCTAAACTATGGGTAAATAAACATGGTCATAGGCAAAGGGATGCCCATCGTTGTTTATTCCATGCGATCCATTGGTAGGTAAACAAAGTCCTAAGCAGATTTGTTACCGCGGTCCGTTGGCAGGTAAACAAAGTCATAGGCAGACTTGTTACCGCTGTTCGGACACTTGCTGCTTGATAAGTGCTTGTTTAGAGCACGTATCTGCGTTCTTTCTGGAGCCACTTTCCTTCACGCTCCAATACCGAGTTTATAACGAGGTAGGCTCGTTCGGTGATGTGGAGTGAGCTTTGCTCTTCCGTAGCAACCACTCTGCGGAAGCTATGGTTATGTCTGTAGCTCTTCATGGGTGTCTGCGATGTTGCAGTCCCATTTTCGCTCAAAGTGTGCTTGTTGCACGGATGTAACTCTTGAAGGTTCAGGAGTCAGGGCTGCTGATGTGCGGGCGCGTAGATTCCGTTCCTTCTTTTTTCTGAAGAAGTTGTTCATGCACCCTCTGCGGTTGTGAACCGGACAGGAGGGATTTGAAGCTTGAAGAGAATGAAGGCAATGCGCTTTGCCTGTTCCTGAGATGCGGTTCAGTCCAAAGAACAACACTGGTTCTGAGCATCTGACACATCTGAATGGGTTCATGTGTGTCACTTCCGCATATTTCACGTGTGCTCGTGAGTGATGCGGAAAAGGTAATATATCCCTTTATAGTATAGATAGATATATTTCTACCTATTTTTTAGGGTATATAAAAAAACGACATGCGGTATGGGTTATGGTGCGGTAAACCAAGAAAACCGCATGCCGCTTAGGTTTTTTGGATAATGTTGTCGCTTTTTCTTGCCTACGTGGCTTGATCGCACGTGTGAGTTGGTAGAAGTTGGTGAGACGTTTCTGCATGTGCTGAAATGAAAGGACATTTGCACTGCCCGAGGCATTAAATGCACTGTAGCAGGGAGTGTAAACGTCTTCTTTGTCAGGCGCGTGGGCGGCCACGCGCGCGTGATAACCGTCAGCTAAAACGGCGCTCGACACGTGTTGTTGCAAGATACGCTCTTTTTGAACGTGATGATTTGCTTTCTCCCTCCGCATTAATTGCGATGGGTATATAAGGGGAAAACCGTTCGTGGTTTCCTCTCACTTGGTCGAAAATTCAAAAAATTTGCCGTTTGAGAGAAAGTTGTCATCTGTCTTCTCCGACGATTCTTTCTGAAATTCCGGTGAGGTTTTTAGTGTTTCTGTTCACCATCTTCTGTTTCTTTGATATTTTTGATGGCTGAACCATCTAGTCCACATAATGTGGAGGGTGAAAACCCTGAACAGCCTTTAGTGGCCGAAGAAGAAGAAGAGGGGGCTGCCGGTGGTGGATTACCGGCGCTGAAGTGGACCAGAAAAAGCTTTGATCGCCTTATGCTTGAGGTCCAAATGCCCTCGGAGTATGGGGCTCGGTACCCATTAGAGGGTGATACTGGTGCCGACGCTCCGGCCGGTTACGTGACCATGTGGTCCGATTTCTTCGTAGATTGTAACCTCCGATTACCGTTGACGGTGTTTGTTGTGGATATCTTGGAGTGGTACAAGGTCCACATTTCTCAAGTGAGTCCATTTGGGATGATTCGGATTCGTAATTTTGAGTTTACCTTTCGTGCTCTTGGCATAGAGCCTACCGTCGGAGATTTCCGACGGTTTTATCAGATGACAGTGTTCATGGGGTTCTTTTCTTTCCGTCAACGAGACGGTACCCCGAAGCTGATGACTCCCCCTAAGGGGATGACGATGTGGAAGAAGAAGTTCTTCTATATCAAGTCTGCTGCCCTTGCGGTGGATATGACGTTTCGGAATGTGACCGAGACGATCATAGCAGAGACCATTGCGATGCCCAGTTTGAAATCAGTGCAATGGTTCCCGCAGCTGCAGACTATTGAGTCTGTGAAGTTGACCAACACGCAGCTATGGCTGTTGCGTATGATGTTGAGGAGGGGCAAGAACTCGAAACCCGTGGTGCGGGAAAAGAGCGGTGGTACGTACTTTTTGTTTCTTTACGTTCTTTATCCTTACGTGTGTTACTGACTTTTGTGTCTACTATCAGAAGATGCTCCCGCATGGAGGATGTTTGCTCCGGATTTCGAGGGTACGGTTGAGACCGTAGTTTGTGCGGATGGTGAACAGGATCACAACACTATCATCCGTAGTAACTTCCGGGTGCCTACTGCGGCTGCACTGGCAGTTGAGTTGCCAGTAGGCAAAGGTATACTATCGAAGCTTTGCTACTTGTGATGATCATGGTGTGTTATTGACGTATTGATTCCATGCAGGTGATCTTGGGGCCTTGGGGGACCCTGAAGCGAAAGGTGTGCCTAAGAGGCAAACTGTGAAGGGCGTGCGCTTTCGCCAAAAGAAGATAAAGGAGGTCACTACTGTGCCTCATCTGGTGCCGCAGGCAGCAGGTATCTCTCATTCCTCTTTTCGTCGACACAAGGATTATGTGATAGTATCTGATACCCTTGAGGGTTTGAGTACAGCCGCGGAGTCACGTTCTGGTGCTGCGAAGAAGCAGGCAGAAGAGGCGGCTGCGGGAGGGACAGCTGCGGGTCCCCCTGTGATTGGTGAGAAGAGGAGGCCAGAGCAGAAAGCTGCTGGTGGTGTTGAAACCAAACGTCGGAGACTAGTAACCAAAAGGTCTGCTCCGGCGCAGAAAAAACCTGCGGTTGTCGTTGGTAAGTGTAGGCTATCTAGTGTTAACTGTTGTGTAACTAGTTCTGATAGCTATTTGACTTTTTTGCAGAGCGTCAAGATGAAGATTTTTCTATCTTCGATGCTCCGGAGTCCCCTCCGCGTGCCATGGGTGCGGGTGGAACGGAGGTGCCGTCGACACCTCCCGTCAAGGTGGTACCTGAGTCAACCGTGCAGCAGGAGGGTACCGCAGAGAATGCTGCGGCCCAGATATTTGATACTGTCGACTCGTCCAACAACCTGATCTCTCCCAATGAGGGAGACGATTTGAGTTTGCGGTTCACTGCTACTGGGAAGCAACATTGTGATGCTGAACCGCAAAAAACTGGCGTTGAAGCGCGGCAGCATGATGCTGGGCCGCAGAAGTCTGCGGTTGATAAGGGTACCAGCTCGTCGGCCGGTGGTGCGGGGTATGACGGGCCTCCAATTCAGCCTGGGGAGTCTGAATTGGAGTATTACTACCGCACCTACTCCCAGGATCGCAGTATGGTGTACCATCGACCCCCCTGGACTGTATTGCAGGGGGATGATATTGCTAACGATCCTGCGGCCTGCAGGGAGATCTTGGGTGGTCTGGGGACCCCCTTTGAAGTTGAGCGGGCTCGTGCCGCACCGCGGGAGCTGCGTATAAACCAGCTCTCGACCATGTTGGTAGGGACTTCCATTGTGGCGAATGCCATGTTGGAAGACTATAAAGTTCTGAGCCGCCGTGAAGAAGAGGCTGTCTGCCTGCGGGCGGAGGCGGAAAAGCTGGTCCAAACTGCTCGTGCGGGTGCAGAGCAGCTGGAAAAAGATAAAGCTGCTTTTGAGAAGCAGAAACAGACCGCTGAGTGGGCTGCCACTGCCCAACTGAAACAGGTGCGTACCCTTGCTAAACTCCTTGCTGATGAGCGTAAGCGTTGGGAGGAAATTTCATCCAACGAGCGCAAGAAGTGGAACGAATCTTGGGCTAAGCAGAACAATCTTCTGTTTCATACTCGGCAGGAGCTAGCAAACGCCAAGGCGGCAAATGTTGCCTTGGGCAATGAAAAAGCTGCGGCTGAGGCCGCATCGGCTAAAGCGCTGCAGGCGAAGGACGAGGCCCTGAAGGCCCTTGAAGAGGCCAAAGAGGCCGGGGCTCGTGCTGCGAAGGCCCTTGAGGAGGCAAATGTGGAGCGCCTCCGTTTAGACCAAGTCGTTACCAGCTTGCAGGTATGTCTTCTTTAACTGTGCTTGATATTTCATCGCTGGTTCGTAAATGTTTACCCTTGTGAACTGCTTGCTATTGCTGACAGGCTGATGTTCAAGCCCGGGAGGTCGCGGTTACAGATCTTACTGCCCGCGTGTCTGCTGCGGAGGAACGTGCTGACTCCGCTGTGGAGGCCAAGGATGCCTTGGTGTCCTCCCTTAATCAGTTGGAGGCTGACCGTGAATGGATGCGGTCATGCGGTATTTCGCGCGTAAGTATCTTCGTGTTTTAGCTTTCTGTAGACTAACACATGGGACTTACGTGTTGGTTTGAATTTGCAGATTGTCGAGGCGATTATGAATGCCCCTGAGACTGCTGCTGGTTTGAATCTGGTCCGAGATCGCGCTCGGGATGCCGGTTTTAAGGCAGGGTACAACCGCTGCATTGGCCATCTGAACGTGATTACCAAGGGTGGTCATACGGATGAGCGATCGGGGTTCCGTGGCGTGGATACCGAGTCGCACTTGAAAGCAGCCGAGGCCGCCTTCTATGACACGTCCCTTGCTTGTATACAGGAATTGGACAGTTGTTTGGATGCCGCGGACTATGTAGACCGCTTGCGGATGCTGTATCCGGATGTTGAGGAGGACGACGCTGCTGGTAACGCTAGAGATGATGCGGGGACCAGTGGTACAAAGTAGGGTTCAGGTTGGCCGGTGTGCCCTTTTTTGCTGTCCTCTTGTATAGAATAGGAAACCTTATGTAAATCTGTGTAAGCATCATGTTGGTGCCTGAATTTTTTGAATATAAGGTGTTTTGTTCCACTATACAAGTATTGTCAGTTCCTGTATGTTTGAAACGTATGCATGCGGGTCTCTACCCATTGTGAATGGGGTTGAGTATACTCTATACTATTGCGGTATGAGCATGTGTCAATTCCATTGTTTGCCTTTCTGGGCTCAGGAATTGTATTAGGTAAGAAATATGTTTATCCGGTTGGATAGCACTTAAGTCTTTTTTGCCTTGTGTTGGCCTATTACAATAGTTGCGTGTGGCTACCACTTTGTATAGGTATCGTAAATGAAGATTTTGCCAATCTGTTTTTTGGATACCGTGAAGTGGAAACACGCATTTGTAATAGTAGTAAACAAACAATAATGTATAAAAAGACTTGTTTATTTATTTGCAAATGACCTGCGGTCCGATAGGTTACATGGGGAGTGTAAGAACATAGCTTACATATAGCAGCGTCTAAGCTGTTGTGCGTTCCATGTTCTGGCGATAGGTTCGCCCTCTAGTGTTTGTAACCTGTATGCGCCCTTCCCTAAGACCTCGCTGATGAGGTAGGGTCCTTCCCACTTGGGGGCAAGTTTTCCTGGGCGCTCGGCGTTAGATGCCTCGTTGTCACGTAGGACGTAGTCCCCTGGATTGAAAGTACAAACGCGGACTCGCGCGTTGTAATACTTTTCCAGTTTGGATTTGTATTTGGCCTCGTTGATGGCGGCGTTCTCGCGCCTTTCTTCTAGAAGGTCCAAATCGATCCTACGTTCCCTGTTGTTGTCTAGCTTTTCGATAGCCAACATTCTAGGAGATGGGAGGCCCATTTCCGCGGGTATCACCGCTTCAGACCCGTAGACGAGGCTGAAAGGTGTTTCCCCATTGCTTGTTTTTGGGCTAGTGCGGTGAGCCCATAAGATGCTTGGGAGTTCATCGACCCAGCCACGCCTGGCTGTTCCCAATCGTGCTTTGATTCCTTCGACTAGGCCTTTATTTATACTCTCGACTTGGCCGTTCCCTTGCGGGTGTGCGACGGACGAGAATATGTGTTTGATGTTCAGCTCTTCTAGCCATTTTTGGAATTCGTCGGCAGCGAAGTTGGTGCCGTTGTCGGTAACAATGTACATTGGTAAACCGAAACGGCAGATGATGTGCTCCCAAATGAACTTTCTTGTTACCATAGCAGTGGTGGAAGCGAGTGGTTTCGCCTCTACCCATTTTGTGAAGTAATCAACCGCCACTATGATAAATTTAACTGCACCTGGTGCGTCCGGGAATGGTCCCACTACGTCGATTGCCCATTTTTGAAAAGGCCATGCAGTAGTGACGGGGACCAGATTGTTCTTTGGTCGCAAAGTTTTTGGAGCATGGCGCTGGCAGTCCATGCATTTGCGTAATTCTTTGACGGCGTCCAGGTGCATGCCGGGCCAGTAATACCCGGCATTCATGATTTTTGCCACGACCGTGCGTGGTCCAGCATGTATGCCACATATACCCTCATGTATCTCTCGGATGAGGTATGTGGCATCTTGTGGATTAACGCATCGGAGGAGCGGTACGAGGTATGACTTTCGGTATAAGATACCGTCTCCCATTTGATAGTGGCACGCTTTGTATTGTAACTTACGTGCCTCTGTTTTGCTCTCGGGAGTCACACCTGACTGAAGGTATGCGATAATTGGTGTCATCCATGACGTTGTTCCGTATTGGATGACACTGACCTGGCGTAGAGGAATCGAAGGATTTTGCAAAATCTCGATACGTACCTCCTTTGCCAGGTGTTGGAAGCTGGTGGATGCAAGCTTTGATAGTGCATCCGCGGATTTGTTTTCGCTTCGATTAATGTGTCGAATATTGAATGAAGCGAATTTGGATTTTAGCTGCAGGGCTTGCTCGAGGTAGAGGATCATGATATCCCCTTTGGCGGCATAGTCGCCACGTACCTGGCCCGCAACTAACAAAGAATCGACATGCGCTTCCAGATGTTGCACGCCGATTTTGACTGCTAAACGTAGCCCGGCTAATAGTGCTTCATATTCTGCCTCGTTGTTCGTGCTTTTAAAATCGAGGCGGATGGCATATGTAAGCTCTTGGCCGTCAGGGCTGACGAGTCGCAGACCTGCGCCCGCACCTTACTCGTTGGATGCACCATCGATAAATAGTGCCCATACTTCTGAGGAGGGCGGTGGGGGCTCAGGGTTTTGGGATTCTTCGCATTCTTGGATGCGATCCGCTGGTACTTCAGCGGCGAAATCAGCTAAGATTTGGCCTTTGATGGCAGGGCGCGGCTTGTAATGTATCGTATGTGCGCCCAGCTCAATTGCCCATTTTGCTAATCTCCCAGAGATGTCGGGTTTGGACAGGATCGGGCCGATCCTGTAATTGGTTAGCACTGTGATGATGTGGTTTACGAAGTAGCGTCGTAACCGTCTTGAAGCATGTACCAGTGCTAGTACCAATTTTTCCATTATTGAGTATCTCGTCTCCGGGTCGTTGAGCATTTTGCTGATATAATAGATGGGTGTTTGAACCCCCGCTCGTTCCACTATTAATACCGCGCCCACTGCGTTGTCTGCAGCGGATAGGTATAAGATGAGTGGCTCATCTTTGCATGGTGCGGTTAGTGTTGGGAGTTGTATCAAACACTCCTTCATTTCCCGGAAGGCCTTTTCAGCCTCTGTGGTCCACTGGAATTGTTCTTTCTTTGAACAGCTTCGCAGGGTCTTGATGAAAGGGTATGACTTGGCTGCGTGGTTAGCCAAGAACCTGTTGAGTGCCGCCAGCCTTCCGGCCAGGCGTTGCATATCTTTCATCGATGCAGGCGATGGCATGCGCTCGATCGCCTGCACTTTTTCCGGGTTTACCTTGAATCCATCTTTGGTGACGATGAACCCAAGGAATTTGCCTTCTTCCATTCCAAACGAGCATTTCCCTGGATTGAGCTTCATGTTGACGCTTCGCAGAGTTTGGAATGTTCTTTCTATATCGGTGAGCATGGTATCTTCCTCCATGCTCATGACGACCAGGTCGTCCATATAGATTTCGACACTTTTGCTTATTTGACCGCGGAAAGTGTCGTTCATCAGTTTCTGGTAGGTCGAGCCCGCGTTGCGCAACCCAAACGGCATTTTTGTATAGCAGTAATTTCCGGTTGGGGTTCGGAATGCCGTTTTGTCTTCATCCTCAAGTGCCATTTGTACCTGGTGGTACCCTTTGTAGCAATCGAGGAAACACTTCCACCGAAATGGCGCGAGTTATCGACCTTTTCGTCGATTTCTGGAAGCGCGTAACAATCCTTGGGGCAGGCCTTGTTAAGGTCCTTGTAATCGACGCACATGCGCCAGCCCCCGGATGGTTTTTCTACCATGACAGGGTTGGATAACCAAGTCTGGTACTTGACTTCCCGCAGTATACCTGCGGAGAGCAGTTCTTCGATCTGCTCTTGCATCGCCTGATTTTTAGCTGACCCAAGGTGGCGTTGGCCTTGGATAACTGGCTTGATACCTGGTTTGGTATTCAAATAGTGCTGCGCTATTTCGCGTGGGACCCCTGTCATGTCTGCGGGAGTCCACGCGAAGATGTCTTGGTTCCTGAAGAGGAGCTCCTTCAGGTGCGCTCTGGTGGTCGAGGATATGGCGTGACCCAATGTGACCTTCTGTTCCGGATGCTTTGGGTTGAGAACCCATTTTTCCGGTTGGCCGACGGGGGTGGGCCTTGCGACCTTTGTCGGACGTGCTTCGTCCGTCATCATGACGTCCTTGCGGGCGTAAATGATCGCAACCCCCGATGCGGTTGGGAAACCAACCGCGGAGTGGGGGACGGATGTGATCATATTGAAATCTCCTTGGGATTCTCTCCCAAGGAGGACGTCATAATTGGAGGTGTGGGGTAAAACCATGAAGTTTACCTCCTCCGTCCGCGTGTGTTTACCATTGGTAAGACGCACGGGAAATGTAATTTGACCTAGGGGAAAGACTGTTTCCCCTGCGAATCCGGCCAGCGGGTAATCTACGGCTTGCAACCGATCTTTGTCCTCTTGGTCAAATTGATTGAAGCACTGCTCGTAGATTATATCGGATGTACTGCCCGGGTCAATGAACAGACGCTCGGTGCAGTAATGGGCCAGCTGGCCTGAAATGACGACGGCGCGTCTATCACGCGGTCCGCCTCGGACTTTTGGGAAGACGACTTGCTCGTCTTTCCAATCATTGTCCGGTCTTCGTGCCGCTTTGCGCGGCCTACCCTTGCCTCCGTAGATCATGTGGGTGGAAACCACGTACATGGCTTTCTTCCCGGAGGAGGTACCTTCGTTGTGAGGGGTGATATGCTTGGTGGGCTTTTGTCCACCTGGCAAGAGGTGTTGTAGTTTCCTCTCTTTCAACGCCCGCTCAATCTCCAGCCGGAGACTGATGCAGTTGTTGGTGGTGTGGCCCGAGTCCTTGTGGTACTCACAGTATAGTGTGAGGTCCTGACTTTTCTTGGACTTCATTGGTTGGGCCGGTCGCAAGAATTGTGGATCTGCGAGGAGGACCTCTCTTGGCGACTGGTTGATCTCGGTCCATTTGCGGTCCCGAGATTCTTTTCTTGGTGCCCGAGTGTCTCGGGCAGGGTTGTAGCATTGTGGGTCAAACGTGTTGGGTTGCGGGAAATACGGTTTAGTAATATCCCGATTTCCTGTATCCCGGTTTCGTTTGTTGTTACGTTTGGACCCTTGGTGGGACGTTTCGGCTTGGGGTTTTGCCTTTTTGACGTGCGGTTCGAGCGACCGCTGTGTCTGGGCATATGTCTTGACTGCGGTCATGACATCCTCTCATTTTTTAGGCAAACCCTCCTTGCCGGAGATGGTCATGATCATCTCTCTGTCTTTGACGGCCCGAATAAAATGGTTTCGCGCCATTTGGTCCGCCACGTCGCCTATCTCTAAGCATTATTTATTGTAACGGATGACGAATGCCTCGAGCGATTCGTTATCCCTTCGCCAGATGTTCATGACGTCCAACGAATCGCGTTCGTGGCGTCGCTGTTGGCTAAAATGGGCGAGGAACTTGGAGCGCAAGTCCTCGAAAGAATCCAGTGATCCCACTGGCAAAGAATCAAACCATGCCCTCGCCAGACCGATAAGGGTCTGGGGGAAAAAATTGCACCAGGTGGGTTCGTCCCACCTGCCATTGACGCCTGCGCCTGTGAAGATGTTAATGTGGTCGTCCGGGTCGGTCGAGCCACTGTATTTCCCAATGTTGACTGGGAATTTTGTCGTTGTGATATCGGCGTTGGCGATGTGCGGGACGAATTTTGAATTTTCGGCCGCGGCCCTTGGCCTGTATGGTTCGTGCACAGGGCGCTTTGCCGCCCTGAGGTATGTAGTGCGGGGGTGACTGGGAGGAACATAGTTGCGTCCCCCCGGTCTGCTGTTGGTGTCGTGAGACTCCCCGCGGTAGGTTTGATCGTCAGGGTCGGTATGACCGTACCCTTCCGTGTAAGGTTGCGGGCCCAGTCGGCTCTGGATGCCTGGGCCGCGCCTGGAGGCTGACCGCCTCCTATCTTCGCCATAGGGGCCCAGGCGGGTATGCACTGGCCCTCTGGAGCGGGACTCATATGAGGAAGTATCCTCGTTGAGTGTATTGACCGAACAGTAAGATGATCCACGGTCGTCATGTCGGCTTCTGGAAGCCGGACGTGAGTGTAACCTGCCATCGTATTGGAGTATACGGTTGGCAGGTGTGTGTTGTATTGGAGTAGGCCCAGCCTGTACGTTTGCTTCCGTACAAGCGCGGTTGTAAGCCGCTATCAGCAGGTCAGTCTGCTGTTGGTACCAGGAGTGTAAGTCCACGCCTGGTGGGAGCACAGTTGGGGCCTGTGATAAGTCGTGTCCGAACGCAAAGGATGGGATCCTTTGGGTGGACGTGCCAATGTGTCCGGGTTGGGGGGTTGAAGGGTGGACCCCTGTTGGGATCGGGGGATTTGGGTTATCCGCATTGGTGTTTTGGTTATCAGTCATGATCTTGAGAGGGAGAGAGATGGATTAAAAAGTGCTAAGAGTAGCGGTGGGCGCCAATGATGAAACAATGGTTAACCGGGCAGGGTTAACACACTGGTCTCGTCAAGAAGGGTTAATCCCTTCCTCTCGGAGATCGCTGGCTGGGTCACCGGTGGATGGTCTCCTGCACAAGGAAACAAGCCGTGACTCGTAACAAGGAGGATGGGGTGGGGGGTGCTCCTTGTTACCACTCTCCGGCGTGAGAATCAGTAGTTTGCTTGGGAAGCAAAGCAAGATAATAGTAGTAGTTAGAGAGTTGTGTAGAGATACCTCAAACCTGGTTTGGGGTCGGTATTTATAGCCGAGGAGTGAAGGAGGAGATTGATGGATGGGCTGACGACGAGCTGCACCGTTGCAGGTGTGTCAGTCTCGCCGGCCGTGGGGGTTACGCCACGTCAGCCCATTGCTTTAATAGCTCTGACAGGGGACTGTCGCCGGCGCCACTTGCCTCGTGGTGTCAGCCACTTGCCTGGCGTGTCAGTCCACTTGTTGGATATGCAGGGTGCGGTGCTAGCCGTATCGCTGCATGCGGTAACATCTGAAGTTACCGCGTCTCCTACTTGTGATCAAGAAATACGCGAGATGCGGTGTTGGCCGCATCATCGTATGTGGAGACTATTTGCTCGCTTCCCTTGTCGTGACGAAAATGGCCATATGATGCGGTGCCAGCCGCATCGATATGTTCATCTTCTTTCGTACTTGGGTCAAGCTGTTCATCTTCGAACCGAATGGGTTCGGTTCGAAGGATGTGACCGCATGGGTGCGGTTTGCTTACTGGTAGGGGTTTGTTTGATGCGGGTAATGGTCGTTTTGGGACCATACCCCTTCACGGTCCCTGTGGTATATGCACTTTGTAACGCATTTAGTCACTAAATGTGTTACAAAGTGCAAACCACAGGGACCATCCATGTACTTTCGAAAAACTAGGGACGAAATCCAAAATTTTGGTTAACCACAGGGGCCGGCCATCCGTGTACTTTACTCTTTACATTTTCAAAAGAGGTTACAATTTTAAACTATGAACTGGTCGATTCGGGTTAGGTTTTATTTTAAACTGGTAAAATAATTAAAATAAGTGTTCAAAAGTGAGCCCCGGACTGAATTATAATGCATAAAACCTCCTAAATCGTTTTTTTAAATAAGATTATCATTGGAGTGATATAAAGTTATAAACTTTATAATTATATTTGACAATGTAATTTTAGTTTGACAAACATGCTTAAGATCAACCAGACCCAACCATAAAATATATCAGATTTGACCCTGCCCAATTAGCAAAGATCCATGGGTAAACTTTAGGACCTTGTTTCCAATATCAGTTTTGAGTAAAATCCCATTTTCGTCCCTGAGGTTTGGCCGGTTTTGCGACTTTCGTCCAAAGGTTTGTTTTTTCGCATCTGGATCCAAAAGGTTTGAAATCTTGCCATTTTCATCTGGCTCGTTAACTCCATCCATCTTGTCCGTTAAGTCAGGGGTATTTCCATCTTTTTTGTTAACTTAAAGGGCAATTCAGTCTTTTTCACTTTATGTAAAAAGACCGAATACCCCTGAAAAGACTAAATTGCCTATTAAGTTAACAAAAAAGACGGAAATACCCCTGACTTAACGGAGAAAAATAGATGGAGTTAACGAGCCATATGAAAATAACAAGATTTCAAACCTTTTGGATCCAGATGCGGAAAAACAAACCTTTGGATGAAATTCGCAAAACCGGCCAAACCTTGGGGACGAAAATGGCATTTTAATCATCAATTTTTGTTATTAAGCCACCAATTTTATTAGTTACCTGCATGAAAGATTTCAGGAAAGGTGTTGCGACCCCTACACTCGTACCATCATCCATATCAATATTGCGGGAGAGCTCCTCTTGGGTATACTTTCTCCAAGGATTCCTTGAAGAAACGTCATCTATAGATGTTGATATAGGAGGCTTGCTTGTCCCCTTTGCGGATAATACAGGAGCACTGCATACCAAAATGCAAGATTAATAAGTTATAAGTCTAATCAAAGTGTTGTTACGTAATAAAATAATTAAGTGTAAGACAAACCTGATGGGAAGGTATTTGAAACGAGGAACAGTAGAGCATCTCATTATATTTGATTCCGAATTCGTAGGCAATTTTTGCATAGTATCTGTGTACAACCGACGAAGCTGCACGAAGAAACCAAATAGGACAGCGTGTCTCAGGTAACACTGCTTCTCATTCTCCATAAGATATGGCTCATATCTACAAAAAGGAAAAAAAGATATTATTAAGAACAATGAATGAATTATATTTGAAAAAAAAGGAACTAAAACTGGAAATCATATTTTAACCAATAATAGATAGACATTTGAGTTATGTGTAGTATCAAGCGGGTCAAGTGGTAAAATCAATATAAGGCTAAGGGGTGTGGGGGTCATGATTGGGACATGATTCGCCACCTAGGAACATGAATGGAAGGCTACACCACCCCCTTGCTTGATACACCATGGTTTGCATGGATTAAACCATGGTCCTCCTTTCCATTTTTCAATAAATCATTTCCTTTTTCTTTAGACAAAGATAAATTAAAATAAATAAGGGGCTAGTGGTTTGGGTCATGACCACACCCTTAGAGTAGTGGTTTTGAATGGTGGATTAGAGGTGGATGACATGACACTGATGTGGAGGGTCTTGGTGGTCATGAGGGTCATGACCACACCCTATAGCCTAATAATAGCTTAAGGTACATGTAAAACGGGTTGAAGGTCAAACAAAGTGTATTTAATGAATAACAATTAGTAAAACATTATATTATATATACTATAAATATGCTATTTTGTCACATCAACCAACTTTGGCCCCTCAACTTTGGCATTAACAAACTTCAGCCCCTCAACTTTGGTAATGACATGTTTAGCCACTTAACTAGTTAACTAAAACAACTTTAGCCCCTCAACTTTAACAATAAACAACTTTAGCCTTTTAACTTTAATAATGACATGTTTAAGCCTTAAACTACATCAAACAACTTTAGCCCCTCAACTTCAATAATAAACAACTTTAGCCCCTCAACTTCAATAATAAACAACTTTAGCCCCTAAACTTTAATAATGACATGTTTAGCCCCTCAATTTTAAGAATGACATGTTTATCCCCTTAGCTAAAACATCAAACAACATTAACTCTCTCGATTTGTGTATTTTTATCTACGTTTCGAACCGTAACCCACTAGTTATAATTAAAATTATACTACCTGAATAATATAACTTTTGCGAGAAACTAAAATTCTGGACCAAAAGTGTTTTTAGTCGACGCATACCAAAAAAATCATCCATTTCACAACACCCCCCCCCCTTGATTTTTTTTCAATTAAGCGTTGAATCACACACCACAATTAATGAATCCTATCCAAAGCAAAAGTAAATGAAAGCATACGTGAGCCAGTCTATGGGGTCTAGCTTATGCGAGAGGCGAATCACCAACCCATCAATCCGATCTTTCACAACCGACTTTTGTTGTTGCACATCTTGCTTCCGTCTATAACCCGTTTTTGTCTTTGATGTCTTTGATACTTCCTCGTTTCCACTTAAATCACCCCCAGATAGAATGTCAGCAGCAAATCTTAGATCCAATAAGACTTGCAAAACTCCTTTTTCAGACAAACGGGTTGAGCTAGACCCGTTATTTGAGAGGAAATCCACATATAGATCAATCACCTACATCATCATACAAGAAGTATATGTGACTCAATATTTCTTGAAACTAGAGGTATATTGGATAAGGTTAAAGCGGGTTTGTGTCAAAACAGGTAAATTTGGTGTGTCGATCTGGGTTGGGTTGACCTAAAAGGCTTTTCAACCAAAAAACTTTACACTTTATTATAAATAATTAGTGTCAGATATGATTACAAAATTTATGTTATTTCAAAAATAATCTTAGTTTTTTAACAAAACGATTTAGGAGTTGTATGCACTAAAAACAAACTTTAGGCAAATTCCAAACCTGTTTCCCTTTAAGCTATGTTTTTTTTAGATTTGACTTGTCTGAGATGAAACAAAGCCTGAATCGACCCTGGACTAGGCTTGTAAACGAACCGAACAAACACAAACGTGGGCATGTTCATGTTCGTTCATTTAACTTTAACTGAACACGGACATATAATCGAACACATTTTTTTTTGTTCATGTTCGTTTACTAATAAAATGAGCCGTGTTCGTTTTAAAACCTAAACGAACATAAACAAACAAATCCATACAAACAAAATTTAATAAACATAACGGACACAAATGGACGTAACTGGCCAAACATAAAGTAGTTTTTTTATATAAATTGGTGATTAATTACGATAAGCTCCATTCGAAAGCCCATATTCTTTACTAGGAAGCCCAATACTAAGGAGTTATTTTTATATAAGTAGTTAGAAATCCCGTTTTACGTGTATATTTATATAAATATAGCTACATATGTATTTATTAAAATTCAAACGATCGTAAATAAACGAACATATATGAACAAACATAAACAGATGTTCACGGACACAAATGAACGAACAAAATGTGTGTTCATGTCCGTTCGTTTAATTAAATGAACAAAAAAAATTTGTTCATGTTCGTTCGTTTATTTAGTAAACGAACTTCCCGCCAAACAATTCACGAACGTTCGGTTCGTTTACAGGCCTACCCAGGACCTATAAATAAATAAATGGGTCAAAATGCCACCTTTACTTAGAACTCTAACCTGAACACAATCAAAGAACTTCCGTAAAAGTTAAAATGATAAGATTAAATTCTTAGCTAGAAATACCTTTTCCAATAATCTTGCGGCAAAGTTCTGCAGAATCGGTTTGTCAAGTACATGACCGCCAACTCTGTGAATTTCTTCACAAGCTTGAAACAAATACGAGGTGATGTATATGGAAGGCATAGAAGGAAGCGAGATTTTCAACTCCGATGGGTTATCAGCAGAGTCCTCTTGTTTAACTATCGTATCCTCCCACCCCTGTTCAGTGTACAAAAACCGATTTAGAAGCAATTAAACAAAAGAGTAAAATGCCATTTTCGTCCCTGAGGTTTGGCCAATTTTGCGACTTTCATCCAAAGGTTTCTTTTTCCGAATAGTATTAGAAAACACTTCTAGCAATATTTCTTCACTTATAATTCATGTGAAGGAATTTGATTGAAAGAAATGAATGATGGGGACACTTGAAAAAGGAGAAAAGATAGAAATTGTGAAAAGAAAAGTAGATTTTTAGAGTAATGTTTGAACTTTGAAACATGAAAGAATTATGTATGATATATATCAGAGTAAAAATGCCATTTTCATCCCTGAGGTTTGGCCCATTTTGCGACTTTCGTCCACAGGTTTGTTTTTCCGCATCTGGATCCAAAAGGTTTGAAATCTTGCCATTTTCAACCGGCTCGTTAACTCCATCTATTTTCTCCGTTAAGTCAGGGGTATTTCCGTCTTTATTTTTAACTTAAAAAGGCAATTCAGTCTTTTTCAAGGGTATTTGGTCTTTTTACATAAAGTGAAAAAGACTGAATTGCCCTTTAAGTTAACAGGGAAAAATGGATGGAGTTAACCACGATTAAGCCTCAATTAAAGTATAATCCTGTATGAAGCATCAATTAAAAACCACTTACTCTCAAGGGAGTGGTTGCCGATAAACTTTCATCATTTCTGAGACTGTGCGAGAGAATAGCCGATAGTTCATCCGAAACCCAGGTTATCCACAAGTTATGAGCTTTAACACAAAGATCTTGTGTTGTTTTTTTGAGTTCATCAAGTTGCGGGCTCGGAGTATCATCAACTCCATATAACGCAGAAGCAGCAAGCGAAGATTGTCTTCTAGGTGAAGTAAGCATTTTCGAATCAAACATGCCACCAGAATACCTCGAAAGTGGTGACGCCTTACCAGAAACCACTGCCATTGGTTCGTTCAACCACGATTGGGGAGAACCAAGTAGAACAGGAATGTTTCTAGAGTACTTCTGGAACGCGAACAATAATCTTCCGATGAACAGTGATCTTTCGACTATGTTAGCCGGAGATGATGACGAATCGCGTAACGAACCATACAGGTATTCCAACTCGTTCTTGAGATCCGTAAGTATGGCTGACATACTTTCGAAACATTTGTTTTGTAAATACGGTGCTAGTTCTTTTAACCTTAAAGAGGCTTTTGGAGATTCTAAGAAGCTTAATAAGTCTTGAAGTACATTCTTACAGTGGTCGTCCACTGCCGTTCTAATTCGACCAACTTCGTCACCAAAGTAAGCGTTTAAACAGCTCTGATAATCACTACCGTTGTGCAATACCGTAGCGCTAGTCACGACACCAGTCTTTTTCGTAGTCGGTTCGACAAACCAAACTCCACCGCCCAAAGGAGACCGATTTATAAAATCTCGGAAATTAACTTTGTCACCGTGAACTTTATCGATAGCGAGAATCGACTCCTTTACATTGACTATATTATTCATATTATGAAATCCAGAGTGAATTATTGTTTTCATCCTGCTTGTAAATGCGTGTTCGAAAATTTCATCCCAAAGATCATCATTGTCGCCTAAAACAAGCTCGCGCGTTCTACTCCACGGCATTTCAATCTCGGAACCGAAAACGCTCTTTAACCACTCCAAACTTCCACCCAACACATCCTTTCCTTCCATAGTTTCTCTAATCAACTTCTCAGCTGCAGCAAGCTGTTTCCCGCTATCAATCGCGTCAATCAAATACCGCCCATTGACTTTGTTGACTATCTCCTTCCCACAGCTCCTCAAGAATTCCAAACAAGCTTTAGCGATGAATACCCGATCCAGCATCGCCATTAATGACTCCAATTTGTCTCTAAACGACTTCCACAGCCTCACTTCTTCATCCGGATTCGGTATCCCGCCAAACAACTGAGACACAGGTGGCGAATCCAACACCGTCTTATAAAACAACGGCACGTCACTCAAAACCTGCAAAAACAACTCCCCTACATGCGCTACACTAACTTGAATCACCTTCAACACTTCACAAAACACCATTATCACATCCTCACCAGATTCCCTACAACCACCTAACTTCTGCGAAACAAATAACTTCCTCGAATCAAGCAATAGTTTCAAAACCTGCGCCGGTTCCAGCTCATCGACAACCGCAACCGCAGCGAGCGCGTCAGCGTACGCCGAAATCTCAACACCTACACCTTGTTCCAACAACCTCTCGCGACTCCGCTGCGAAATTTGAGATTTAAAACTCTCAACTATCTGCCATTGGTGCTGTAACAAAGGAAATTTCACCAACACACTCTTGTAACTGTAACTATTATTAATACTATTGTTATTATGATCATTATTATTGTTTCTCAAACCGTAATAAACTAATTTCGCACGCATGTAACGTGCAGCTGCAGCAACAAACATCGATTCATCTAAACATCCCCAAATATTCTCAGGTGTATCAACAATATACTTAACACGACACGCAATGCCGTACATACGAGCCCTAGCAGGGTTTAACGATGTAGAATTAGGGTTAACAGTGGTGGATGAGAGAGAATGAAGAATACCGTGGTGAATAGCGGAAATATTGTTGGAAATTGAACGGCAGGATGACGTCATGTTGACGATTGAATCGGCGGAATCGATGAGATCGCGGTAGCGGTTGCCGACGAGCTGCCGGAGCTCTTCGCTTTTGTTCTGGATTTGTTTTCGAGTTGTGGATTCGATTGTTCGGATTTCGGAGATAGGTTTGGTGCGGAAGAGAGATTCGGCATCTTTTGCGGTTGATTTGGATAGAGATGACGGTGGTGGCTGGTGTGCCGGTGACGGTGGTGGTGGTGATTGTCCGGCCACTCTCATGGTGGCGGTTGTCGGTGGTAGATCTAAGTAACGGAAATCTCAACAAACGTGATTTTGTAACCGATTTGGATATATGTATTTGCGTCAGCAATTTGTACTTAAAATGTCAATTGTTTAAAACTAGCATCAAAGGACCCGCCTTAGGTCATGTGTAGTCATAAAGCCCTTTTGTGGGCGTTATGCGACACGTGTCGTGCCACGTCACACAGGGGTTTTATGGGGCGTTATGTCACTAGAGCCCGTAGTCATAAAGCCCCTACCTCATCATAACTAAAGTGTAAAATGCAGGGACCAAAGTGTAAAATACAGGGACCAAAGTGTTTTAATGCAGGGACCAAAGTGTAAAATGCAGGGACCAAAGTGGAAAATGGAAACAACAAAACGCCGTGAAAAAACTAGCGCCCTCCCCCCATTTTCATCTCATAAAGCCCCCCGTAATGGTGTTCAAGGGCTTTATGGGGCTTTATGGGGCTTTATGAGGTGAGATGGAGCCCCACTACACAAGGCCTTAGAGCATTCACATCCATTCCACCATTTTTCACTCTAAATTACACTAAATACACTATATTTTCTCTCTCCTTTTCAATTAAATAATATATTTTTATACCTTTATCATTATCTTTTCTCTCTCCTTCACTCACAACTACTTTCAAAATATGTTAAAAAATTATAGGGGGTGAACAATGTCTTTTCAAATATACAGATGAACAGTAACATTTTCTCCCTCCTCCACTCACAACCACTTTTTATACTCTTCATATTATAAAAACCTCACTCACACAATTTAGTGGAATGGATGTGAATGCTCTTACGACTACGAGACTACTAAGGGTAGGGGTATAATGCTCGGTGAGTGGTGCGGGGAGTGGGAGGCACCGATCGGTGACTATACCCACTTGATGAACATGATCGGTGAGTTGGAGATAGGTCAGCAAAATCGGTGTAAAGTCACTGAATGATGGAGAAAGGTGATGGAAGAGAGAGAGAGATGAGAGAGGAACCAATCAAAAAATATAGGGTTAATGGATTTAAACACTTCCAACTATTGTCATTTGGCCGCTCGCACTCTCAACTTTCACTTTGGCTCAGACCGCTCTCAACTTAACACTTGGGTTGTTGTATCACCCTGTCGTTAAATAAACACTAACTGGGTTAGTTCTTTTTGCTGACGTGGCCATTTTGTCCAACGTGGCAAGATGACGTGGCCTATATTAAAAATTAGTTTACTAGTTCAGACTTTTAATTTAATAATTTTTAATGACGTGGAGAAAAATCTGTTTTTAATATAATAACAATAATTAAAAATAAAACAAAATATATTTTTTATATATAAAGCCCCACCCCCTCCTCTCTCCTCCCCTAAACACCACCACCGCCATCACCCCCACCCCTGTCACACCCCGCCGAAGGCGGAAACGCAAGGTGCGACCATGAAAGGATTTCAAGCATACGATAAGCAAACAACTAATATGATTAAGCATCAACGATACCGAAGTTTAAAGTTTACAAACCATAGCAATATATTTAGTTTACACAACTTCCAGTTTCAAAAACACATACGACCAAAAGTTATATTGTTTATAAAGTTCCTAGGATTTGTCAAGTATATTTCCGATACGATGAAATATACAAGGCAAAACCCCCAAAAGGTATCGTCCATGATGCATGCAACTTCTTAAAGCCACGAACCAAATTTCACTTACCTGAAAATCATGCTTAAAAATGTCAACATAATGCTGGTGAGTTCACAGGTTTAAATGACACAAATGAAACTTAAACTCATTTGATAAAAATTTAGTATGCGTAGTTAATGAAATCACGAAAGTCGAATCATGGTCTTGCAAAAACCGTGATACATGTGCCGACATAAGCCCGTAACCAAACCATAACGATGATGCCTCGCCACATCGTGCACCATGACGATGTCTAAGAATATTTGGACACAATTGCACTCCCACAGGGTCACGACCGACCAGGAGCGGGGCTCGTTAAACCCAATAGATCTATTCGACTGTTCCGCAGTCATTACCACGACTAATGGTTACTAAAGAAACAATAACACGAGGACTTCCGAGCTCTAAAACCAACCAACTTATGCGCACAAAATAGACAAAAATGGATTTCATTCCCACTACCATACCCCGTAACCAAGCATGATTTTCCCCCGATTTAAATAAACATTTAAATAAGTAAAAGGGGCCGTGAAGACTCACAAATTGCGTTCCGTGCGTGTGCTAGCAAAACCAAATGTCCAAAATAACTCCCGACCTACACGTGTCCTAATTCAGTAAGACACTAGGTCTATATACGTGTCTACCGGAAAGTCGTTCACCAAACTTGTTTAGACAACGAGATGTTAACCTTTTTAAATAAAATTGTTTAATTCTTACGACGCGTTGGTGGGTGGTTATCAGACAAATTCCCAAGTGTTATTATATTAAGACATATATATATATATATATATATATATATATATATATATATATTTCATTGATTATCACACAATGTTGAGACCTAGTCCCAAACAACAAATTCAAACCAATAAATATATACTTTACGGCTAAATATCATATTTATTCACGTGGTTTGACGACCACAAAATCCGTAAGTCGAACTCAACAGAAATGTGTATATATATTTATTATTAAAATAAATATACGCTCCGATTACCATAAACTGTCGGAAAATAATATCTTAAATATTATTTATGTATTTATTGAAACCCCTTTGTTGACACGAATATCTAGCCATAATATATTTTATACAAATTATTTATATATATTTTTTTTAGCAAACCCAAATTTATCTATACAACAATTTTTACTAGCCTCTTTCCAAGTCTCATTTGAAATCCTTATTTTTTTATCCTAATTCTTGATGAGCGTAACTTGATCATCTTGTCACAAAATCATAAGTTTCGGTGATTTTTATGTTAACCCGATAGCTTAACATACAAAATCACCATTTAACCCATGTTAAATCCCATACTTCAACTTATGTACTTAACATGTTAAAACCTAGTTTAAAATATATTTAAACTTATTTTAAGATAACAACGTGTCATTTTTTTACTAATATTCTTTTAACATAACAAACCATATATTAATCACACAAAATCATCCTTACTTTTAAATACCAAGTTTACTACTAAAATACACATAACTTATATTTTAGTCTTTTAAGCTAGAATCTACATCATTCAACAACAGTATTCAACCTCATGCTTCTTATATATTTTTAAACCTATATCTTTAGTATAAAAAAAAAAAGATTATAACATGATCATCTTTAATACAAAGCTCATAACTTAATAACCTTCAAGAAACAAGCATTTTTGCCACACTAAATCAAACAACAAAACTATCTACACCCACATACATACATACGGTTATATATACACATATATATTTGTATGTCTTTTTTATTTCCATTTCAACACTAGGTTAGTTGGGTTTTTTTTTAAAAAAAAAAAAAAAAACATTAACATCTCGTTAGGTGAACATATCTTGAATGATATATAGTTTAACAAGAAAAACGCAAGAGATTAAACATTACCGCTAGCCTAGCTATGGAAGGTTTCCACAAGATTAGATGATGGGGTTTAGCTAGTGTTTGGGATATACTCCAAGATTAAGCTCCAAGCCTTCCTTATATCTCAAAACCAAGGTGATTTGGACTAGATTTTTAGTGATTTGTTTAACTAAAAAAATATGAATATGGAACCCATGGTGTTTTGCCGTAAGTTTGAGAGAAGCAATTGATATGGATGGTGTCTTGCAATTGTAATGTGAAAATAGAAGATATTTGCCTTTGATAAGTTATTAAATAAAACCATCATACTTTTTCACATCATGGCCATACTTACCTTTTCTCTAAATTTACAAGTAAAGCTACAATAATGAGGGTGTAAGGGAATGGCTTCAGACGTGAATGGATGGAGAGTTGGGTTTCCATGATTAGTTTTTGTCATGTAGTATTTGTTATATTCTAAAATGTAATTAGCAGTTTAATTGTGGCTTTAATGGGTATTTTAGTTTTGTTTAAAACAAGAATCTAGTTTAATGTTACTAGACAATAATAATAATCACACAAAAGCCCCTAATTTGATGTAAAACCATAACTATAGATGTTAAAACGTTATCGAAATAACATTTACGTGCTAAACTTAATTAGTAAGATGTTTTTTTTTTATAAGTATTATATAGTATTGACATCAAACATATAACAATGCCATAAGTTTTAAAGTTCCAGGCATATTGGAACCGTGTCAGCATCTTTTACAGTGTACTGGATAACCCACCAATGCTCGTATTTTTTTTTTATATATATACCTTCATCACTACACGATAAGACAATACCAAACGACATCAAATGCGAACCCATGCATTTACCCGGACATTGGTAGACTTTATGGACTCAAATAATGATATAACTAAGTCTAAATGCACGAAATTTAATAAATAAATAGTGATTAGATCGTACGGATTAACCTGAAAATTTGCCGGTTGTCACAACCCCCACCACCACAACCTCCTTCCCCAACATTTCACCACCGCCAACCACCCTTCACCACCACCTTCACGTTGCAGATCGAAAGAAAGGGAGCACACGGCGGTGGCGCAACGACAGAGAGACAGAGAACGAGATCAGAAAGAGAAGAGAGAGAAAGTGAAGCAGAGAGAGAGGCTCAGATTTGTAACATGAAGATCAGACTAGAGGGACGATCACCGCCATAGCTGCAACACCGGGTCGAAGTTAACCCCATGACTGATTACGATGCTCGGATTCGAATCCGTACAGAAATTAATATCATCGCCTTCTCATTTTCATCTTTCACCATCGAAATAATTGTATACACACATATATGATATATCTATACTGCTTATTGGCATTCTTTATGTAAAGGGTTGTTGATTTTCAGGGAAAATAGGGATTGATTGAATCATGGGCTCAACATCATCAGATCAGATCTATCCAAAGATGATGTCGCATTAGAGGGGCAACTATCCTATAAAAACACCCCGTCTCTCTTGCCGGAGCCTCATTTATCCGAGCATCTTCTTCTTCTTCAGATCCCCATTTTTTATTTACTGGTCTTCTGAAAACTGAGGGTATATAGTGGTGCCAATTTCCATTTATGTCCTTGAAAGTGACATATTTTGTGTAAGACCAGCCGTATGTGTGTATGTATTGAGGTGGATTCATGGCAGATTGTGTGTGTATTTAATGAGTTGGATTCATGGCGGATTGGATGGAATAAAGGAATTGGAGTGGAGGATTGATTAGAGTTAGGGTTTGAGAAAGGGGAAAAGTGAGGTGGTGGTGGTGGAGAGAGGGAGGGGTGGGGCATATCTTTTTAAATATTTAAAAATAATAATTTTGTACACGTCATCATGCCACATCAGATAAAAATGCCATATCAGCAAAAATCACTAACAGAGTTAGTGGCTAGTTAACGACGGGGTGACACAGCAACCCAAGTGTTAAGTTGGGAGTGGTGTGAGCCAAAGTCAAAGTTGAGAGTGCCAGCGGCCAAATGGCAATAGTTGGGGGTGTTTAAATCCATTAATCCAAAAATATATAACTCAAACACCCTAGGGTGATTAACCATACCCCTGATTGAGTGTAAAATGGGGAGTGGAATGGTGAGTTGACATGGCATAATATTATTGGGTAGGAATTCGCTCAATCACCCTAGAGTGATTAACCATACCCTCCACCCTAAGTCGAACAAAAAGTAAACGTAAAAATGATAAATCACGTACACACGTTATGGCGCGTTAACTCGAAAAAATAGACCCAAAAAGTAAAACATAGAAAAAAATAACTAAGTCAGCTTAGAACCCGCGAGTTTCGGCGGAGCTGTTAAACTGTTAAAAATAGACGTAAAAACGTTGAACCACATGCACGCGTTGTAGCATGTTGGATCGCAAAATTTAGAACGAAACGTAAAACGATAAATTTGTAAAAGATGTAAAGTATAGGCACCAAATTTGAAAGTGGAAGAGTGTTGTGGTTAAAAATAGAAAATATTTGTGACAAATATGTAAAAGATGAAAATTATGGGGTTAAAAGTGTAAAAGATGATAACTATGAGTATTATGTAAAAGATTAAAACTATTGGGGTCAAAAGTGTAAAAGATAAAAAACAAAAGGGTTAAAAGTAAATAAAAATTAAAGAGTAAAAAAAAGTCAAACAAAATTGAATAGTGTTTGTGTGAGAGGAGTTTTTTTTCCAAATTAACATGTGGGTAATATATAGGTAATACTCATCCGACGAGATTTTATGCTCGTGTTCATTTATTAAAATAAAATTGAACCTAACGTCCATTAATTTCAGATAACGAACACAAACGAACGTTCAACTAAACAAAACGAACATAAACAATTGTTCATGAATAGAATCGAATACAAACGAACATATGTAATATAAGATACACTAATAGTTATTAGATATTTTATTGGTGGGAATTCTGAAGTGCTTAAATAACATATAAAAATTATAAACCCTAATGAACTATTGAACATAAACGAACACGTTACCAAATCTTTACGAACATGTCATGTGTTCTTATAAATAATCAAACAATTTTTTTTTGTCGTGTTTGTTCATTTAAATAAATGAGCAAATACAAATAAACTTTTCGTCAACAGTTTTCGAACTATTCATTGAATGTTTTGTTCGTTTGGAGACCTAGACCTATTATGTTAGTGAAAATCAGGATCTTGATTCTTGTGTAAGTGAGTAACAACTAACATTCTTTTAGGTAAGCTTAATAACGATACAATTTTAAAAGTTTAATACAAGATTAATTTTAAGTAAAAAAATATGTGATATGTCACGTTATCTGTTTCCTTCCTTGTCTCACAAGCATAATGTACAAAAGTATGTGTGGGAAACATGACGAGGTATGGTACTGGATTCGACCCGAGCGATCGGACTTTCTTGTTATTTATCACTTTTATATAGTAATTATATATTATTATTATTGTGTACTAACCCGCGAAGCCCAGCGCGTTGTAGTTTATGCTACACTAGGCTGTGGGCTCGTAGAGACAACCCCTAACTGGGCTTGGCCCATTGAGGTTAGGGTTTTTCCCATATCTCCTATATAAGGAGGCCTTCACATCCTTATTAGGGCATGAGATATAGGGCAACACTTTTGTAGCTGGAAATAGGGGATTCTTCCTCTACCGGCAGTCTCTACAATTGCCCACGTTTCTCTCTCCTTGTTTACAGGTCTAGGATGAAGTGGAGAAGACGAGGTGTGGTCGTTCATCACCGTAGAAGTACCGACCCGCTCGGGTTACTCTTTTACATTGGCGCCATCCGTAGGACCCTATAGGTCACATCTCTTTCTTACCTACTCAAACTTCTAGATCTATACCCGTTATAACTGATATGCATTACAAATTTAATATATATGCTTGAATTTGGTACGTGCTTTTAAGCATGAAGCACGCATTACAATTTTAATATATATGCTTGAATTTGGTACGTGCTTTTAAGCATGAAGCACGCATTACAATTTTAATATATATGCTTGAATTTGGTACATGCTTTTAAGCATGAAGCACTGTATACAAATCTCTAAAGTTAACAACAGATACCATAATTTCTTATGGGATGATATCACGGCTGCCCTGGCGGTCTCGTCGCCAGAAGAGCCACGGTGACGCACCTACTTCCTTTGTTTTGTACGTCATCTCATCGTGGGAAAAGCCCCTTTGGCACGCCATCTTCTTCTCTCCTGCGCCGCTCCATTGTCGGAGAGCCACTGTGACGCACCATCTTCTTGTTGGAGAGTCGCCGTGATGCACAATCTTTTTGTCGGATGCCTGTTTTGCCGCCATCAATCGGCGAGCATCGTCCTAAGACGCACCATCTATCACTAGCTAGTGCCCCGGACATAATACTATTCTACTTTTTACCCGATCAATCGTCTATCGCACGACACACCGCCCCGTTTCTGGTGAACACTTTTATTCACCTCGACGGCTCGACACAACAGGTGGAAGTTCTTATACACCCTTCCTCCTTCGGCTAACGATTTTCTCCAACCCGCCAAATCCCGGCAAAAGCTTTTAACTAACCCGCAGCTCGGCGGACGTTTTGTCCACTCACGCCATCTCCGGCCGACCCGTCCTCACTGACTCCATCAACCGGCGGGCATCGTCCCAAGTCACGCCATATCTGGCGGAACAGTTTAGATACTCAATCGCCCCACGGTGGGCGCACCGAATTTCCTCAGGCGGACGATTTTGATCACGCCATCACCGTTGCGCCACCCTCGTCTCGCGACACTTGAATATCCTTGGCTAAGCCGCCTACTGTTCATGTCGGGCACTCACTCTGTTCTACCTTGCACTAGAGTTGAGCTTTCTCCGCCGTGGCATGATGGTCTCAACACGAGATAGAATCCCACCCCTAACGACGCATCATTAAACTGTATGACCTTGCGTCATATACATCAATTTTTATGATAAGGCTAAGAATGCTTTCTAGTTTTCTTTTGGATTCACATGTTGCTTTTTTAAACTTGTTCGTTATATTTTACACGAATAGTCCCTATACAAGTCAATTTATGACTTTAACACCTTTTCTTTTGCATATTTGTGGTACCGTACAAACACTATCTTATGACTTTTAAACAATAAATGTGGCATATATTCATTTGACCAATATATGGGCATGCTATTTTATCAAATAGCATCAGATCGTTTACATCAGTGCAACCAGCAATTGAAATTTAGGGGATGACCCTGACATCGGCAGATAAAGGGTGTACTAGATGTCCCCATCTTTACACAATATTTTGTCGCCATGCCCATGTAACCAATACAGGTTGCCCTCCATCTTTGCTCAACCTACGCTTCCACCACAAACACATACAGTAGGCAACTCTCTAAAGCGATGCGCACGACAAAAACCCACCATCAATGGCGGAAACTTCTCATGTGCCATATCGACAACCAGTGTGTGCGGCCGGAATGGCTCTGCTATCTTGCGCTAGCGGACACAGCTCCGCCACCTTGCTCCGACTGTGTAGCGGGACATACCTTTGCCACGCGCGCATGGCGGGAAGCTCTCATTCGTAGTCATGCGTACCAACCAACTGCTCCGCCCATCTCCGGTCGGTGACCGTTTTGGTCACGCCTTTACTACACTTTTAAAACGCATTGTCAAATGGTCACCGCCACTGCGCGTCGTTATCTCTTTCCGCCATCTACAACCCACATCTATCATGGGGCACTACTAGAGCATTCCTGCCTTCGCACAACCTGGTTCGTGCCACCGTCATCCGCCCTACGCGTTTCGCGCCACCGGTTCCTCCGCTGCAGGTCTTTGTACCATAAGAAACTTTTATCGAAGGCATGAGCTTGAGTTTTCATGATCACGCCAATTCCGGCGACGACTTCTTTGCCGCACCATCCCCGGCGTGCACTTATTTTGCCACTCCCCACTCAAGCATTGGTTAAAACTCGAAACACCCTACTATATGGCACCTCATTACCCTTTGGTTATGTAGTTATTTTGCTCGCGCCACTAATGGCGGAAGTTTTTATTCAACCTGCCACTACCGGCGGAAGCTTTTATTCAACTCGTCACCATAGGCGGAAGCCTTTGCTCGCCTCGGAAAGTCTCCAACGGACGCTTTTATCCACCTGCGGCGCTTCCGGCCGATTACTTAAATCACTCCGCCACCTATGGCGGATGCTTCGGTCCACTGCGGTGCCCTCAGGCGGTCGCTTTTCATCCACCCACACCTCTTGCGGACACTTTTATTCGTTTCGCCACCCCCGGCGGACAACATTATTCATCGCGCCATCCCTGGTGGACAATCTCCTAGGTCATGCCATCTCCGGCATACACATTTCTTGGTGGCGCCACCTCCGGCGGACACCTTTCCTGGTCGCACCACCTCCGGCGGGCACCTTTATTCGTCGCACCGCCACGAGCGGACAAATTTCATTCTACCCGCCACCCCGGCGGACTTTTTCGTTCATTCCCACCATCTCCGGCGGATATCCTCCTTGCTCGCGCCATCTCCCGTGAGCACGCCTTTAGTCACGCCTTTGGTCATGCTTATAAATTGACTTTACTATAGAACAAAACATAAGAGTACCTATTGGAAATCCTCAGCTGTCATGCAGAGAGATATATCTTCCAACCTTCTTGCCTATTATTATAAAGGGGGTTGTGGCGCATTTAGTCACGCCATCGCCGTAGCGCCTACGTTGCCACTCATACACCGGCATGTCGCTTTAATTCGTGTTACTAGAGCTTTTAACGGAACCAGGTCACTTATAATGGTTCAACACTTTCCTCTTTATACTACAACACATGTTACATGTGCCGAGGCTTTATAGCACGAGATCGTACAACCGCTATAGCACTACTCTTAAACATATATGAGCATATATCCATTTCACCATAATTACGGGGTGTCATGTAACCGCCCTAGCATCCATATCATCTTCCAGATCATGGACATGCATTTTACCCAACATGAGATCATTTACATCCATAAAGACGGTACTTGAAATTTGGTGGCATAGGTCATCCATACCACTAAAAACGGCCGAAACTACATAAATATTATCGTCGTAGTATAATACCGCCATGGGTAGGATGTGTTAAAAAGCAACCAAGCTCGATCATTTCGACTTGTACATAGAATGGTCCTTGTCTAAATAAGACACGTTTTGGAAAACCTTATGTATACATACGAATAATAAAATTTTCTCCCTTGTTATTTCAATGCTACTAATGTTTTATTTAAGCAACAATAGACTGGGAGACTAGCACAGCGGGCTAACCACTCACGCCCTAGCTACAATTAAGTCTTAAAAGCTGACATTTTGTAAAACCGAGCGGCACCTCGGTAGGAATGGACATCATCAAGCAAGACAGTCTTCTTGATAATGTCTCGCCACCTCCAACATGACACATCGAGCACATGACTCTCCTGCTAACATTATCTAGCAACATTGAAATAAGGGACGGGGACAGTGTAACACTATAAACACTATAGAACGTAGTCACCAACACCAAAGGCCTTGGTTTGGACATTCGATTTACACACCTGAAAACCCCTCTTCAACAACGAGATTTCGGTTGGACAGCTTCTTGTCAAACCTTCTTACTGGTAAGGTAGTTCTTGTCGCCATTTACTCTTTCACCAAGCTATACCTCGGTAATGATAAACCTAAGCTGGAGTTCACTAAGCTAAGCTATATATTTCGGAATGCAATTCCAGGTACAACCCTCTTTTTGCTTTATTTAGTTGCGCGACACACTTTTATTTGTTCAAACGCGCTTCGCATCTCATTGCACGCCCTTGGTTCACTTGACTATATACATATATCTATATGATGATCCGTACATAACCTGATATGGCGATGCTACCCCAAAATTACAAAATTCTAAACGCATAAATGGAAAATTTCATTGCCCACACATGCATTTGGTCACGCTTGATTGGCCATCTGACATGTTGCATGGGCCTATATAATTACTTTTAATACTTAAGTTCTAACATGCCTAGCATCGTCAAACTGGGTAATCTGCTCGGAACAACATGGCTATGGGCAGACATGGTCAGAATATTTACGCAGGCTAAACTATACATCGGATAATCCTTATTCAAGCACGTGGACCTAGCTAGGCGCCTACGCACAACGCTCACGGGGGACAGGTCCTCAATCTCATCTTTAAATATGGTACTCTCATATAAATTGATAACTTAACGGAATACTCCATAAGTTATCTATTTGCTCTTCAAAATGACCTGATAATGCTTTCATATATTAAAAGGGTGCCTATTAGAATGGCCCACTAAACAAAAAGTGTCGATAAAGGTTGCACCTCTATTTCACGCACACTTATCTACAATACATTTAAATCGACTAATAAGCATGTCGGAGTCTTCTTAGCATGTTATACTTCATGTTTACTTGTCTATTTATTTTTAGTACTTATCAAGTTCAACGCTACTGACATACTTTAGCAGCACTGAACTGGGGGACTAGCAGGGTACAACGCCATTACGCCTTAAAAGTAATAAGTTTTTCTCAGGCTGCCTATTAAGGTGATATCCACTGCACATTAACCCGCATCGGCTCTTATATAATGTGGATGTTGCAATACGACAGACAATATTTATACTTCTCACATCATTTGGCCTACGACTATACCACTTGACACGCATATGCAATTTGGTAGTCAAGACAAACGCACGACAAAACTAGTATACTTGATTATTCGAATAAGTATTCCACACCAGTCTGCGACATGGATAAAAGAAAACCCTCACGCCACAGTCGGTGAGGTAAACAGATATGCCACCTACTATAAGCGTTCCACACGCCAGTGCGCGTCCAGGAAAAGCACGTAGTAGCTTACATAAAGTGCTCATTCACACCTAACGCGTATAAAGCATTTTATTATCTCAATAAGTGTTCACTCACGCCAAGCGCGTAGAAAGCACTTTGTTGTTCAAGTGTTCATTAACACCGCGCGGGTTATAAAGCACTTTCTGATATCAACAAATGTTGATATAAAAATTTGTAAACACAACATACCACCGCATTTGAACTGCATATCACGGTAAAAACAACTCTGACACGAAATATTTTTCATAATAACAAAGTCAGATGATCAAAGTATACAGCGCTAAGAGTGGGCATCTTGGTAATAGATGTATTCAACCACTACTATTCCAGTGGGTATCTTGGTAATAGATGCACAACCACTGATGAAAAACCAAGTACTTGTCCCACAATTATAAAAAACATTGTGGGGAACATAAATAACGCTCTAAGCACCCTTGCGAGGTCATTGAGCATAGCAAGCACTTCTGTAGGGGTGCATTGTATATCATTCCTCCCGACTGCAACGACGATTGCTATAGTCGGATCATCAATAACAATGGCTGGTACAACCACCAGCAGTTCTACATTCGCCTAAGGTAGCATATCATCTGCATGTGCATCTATGACTACCAATGGCTGCACATTACGACAACGGGGATCCTGGTGACACGGACGCGTGGTAGGGATCGTCGTCACATCAACATCAACTCTTTCAATGGGTTGAACGCCGTTAGTGTACCATATGCTAACCAACGAAAGTCGCACCAAAGGTGAATATTTTACAGTAGCCCACGTGACCATGGGCACACCGCTAAAGCAGGGCCACACCTGCAAAAATCATCCAAAGGCGAGACACTTGATCGCCAAAACTCAGCCTGTTCCAAGACTCATGCATGAGATCTGACCGCATACACGCAACCTTAAAAAGCTCATGGTAATGTGCCAGTACAAATGACAACTACCTATAACCAATCAGCGTGCACCAAGTTACCCAACCAATTTCTACGATGAGCAATCGTGTACTATTCATTTCTCCATTATCTCTACTCACAGCCAACGACAACCACAACAAATAGGGCCGGTGACTTTCTCGCACCCGGACGACATGTAAGCCTAAAATTAGTGATCTTCATTCCCGAGCTCCTAATAAGTCTAAGTGCTTCTCCCACGCTTGCACACGGGAGCAACACTAGACTGGGGGACATGACGAGGTATGGTACTGGATTCGACCCGAGCGATCGGACTTTCTTGTTATTTATCACTTTTATATAGTAATTATATATTATTATTATTGTGTACTAACCCGCGAAGCCCAGCGCGTTGTAGTTTATGCTACACTAGGCTGTGGGCTCGTAGAGACAACCCCTAACTGGGCTTGGCCCATTGAGGTTAGGGTTTTTCCCATATCTCCTATATAAGGAGGCCTTCACATCCTTATTAGGGCATGAGATATAGGGCAACACTTTTGTAGCTGGAAATAGGGGATTCTTCCTCTACCGGCAGTCTCTACAATTGCCCACGTTTCTCTCTCCTTGTTTACAGGTCTAGGATGAAGTGGAGAAGACGAGGTGTGGTCGTTCATCACCGTAGAAGTACCGACCCGCTCGGGTTACTCTTTTACAAAACACAAATTTTAATTCTGTAGTTTAGTTTGAAATTCATTTGAACGATTATTTGGTGAATTTGTGGTATATATGGAAATCAAGGAATGTAAAAGAAAGAATCCTTAACAACAATCACCTACAATCTCGAAAATTATAGAAGATACAAAGACAAGCTCGTTTCTATAGATTAAAATAGGGAGAAGTTACAGTTTTTGGATTGAATATCTTGGTTTGACTTTAACATTGATTAAATTGTAATCGTATCAATTCTATGCTCTAGCATCTTGCAAGCTTTATAGTAATATTTCCCCGTCGTTCAACAATATCTTGAAAGTGGTGATATCGACAGTATGATTGTTCTCAACTAATTTATGCATCTTGTTATGTTGAGTGTTGACAGTATTATGAGTTCATCGGTACACGCTGGTAAAAGATATGGAATCAAGAAAACATGAACAAGAAAAACAATGTGTAGCTAGTAGCTACATACAAAAGTTTCAAAGCAAACCACTTATTTTGCATATTACATTGCACATTTTTGGCATACATATTTTAGAAAGATAGCTTACAATCTCTTCAACTATAACATTAAATAGAAAATGACAAAAAGAGAGAAATCACAATAGTTTATTACAAATAAGGTTTCCTAAATATGCATAAAGGGTAGTGTGTCTTGAATGATATTTATATATGTCTAATTAGTTGCACATTCCTCTTCCCTTCATTACATGCCTCCTTAGCCCTGGAATATGAACATTTGAGATATAATCTCTCCAATCTATTTTCTCCACATCAAAACCAAATGTCTTTCTTTCTTCTTCAGACATCATCCCCATTAATCTTTGAGTGTTGCTATTATCAAATCTGCAAAAATAAGAGTTTCAAGCTTGCATAAGTTAGATAATTATCAATGAAGCTTACAAACAGACAACCAAATAACTTTGACTTGAAATAATCTCATGTTCGAATCCCACATGTTCTATGAGCTTTATAGGGCCAGGCCCATATGCATTTGTTCAAAAAGCCTTAGATCATAGTTCAATAAAACGGCTGAGGCGTGCGCCTTGAGGTGCGCCCACAAAACAAGCCTGAGGCGGCGCCTCATGGGTTCATTTTGTACGTGCGCATCAGAGGGTTGAAACGCTAAGAAAAGGTGCACCTCAAGGGGTTTTGATGTTTGTTTTTGATTTTTTTTTGTGTCGATTCCAAATATTTCATGTCTTTTTTATTATGTGTGTTTTTGATGAATTTGATGATGAAATTAGTTAGTATTTTATTTTATATAAGATATCTAATTTTTATATTTACTTTTTAATTCCGCCTCGAGCTTACGCCTTGGTTCGTCTCGAGGTGTACGCCTCGTGAGGCGAAGGAAAAACGCCTCGAGGCACGATTCCGTCCTTTTAAACCTTGCCTTAGATGCTATCGAAGTTGGCGATATCATGAATATTCAAGCAAAACACTCAATCAACTTGATTCATATATAAGAATATACAAAAAGTAATAGTCTTCCTAGAGATCAAATTTGCTTCATGCATACTCATTTTTGTGAGATTCATGGATCATGCACTATGTATACTTCATAGCAGAAAATATTGTAAGCAATTAAGTGTAAATTCAATCAAGATTTAAAGTATAATGTTACCTTCCACCATAAAATGTGTATGGTTCATATATACTAGCCAAGTACTTTGCTTGCTCCACTGATTTCTTGCAAATATTTTCAACTTTAAGTGATAACTTCCCTTTATTTGTAGATGATGAAGCAATCAATTGACTTCTGCTAATTGCGTCTTTCCATACGTGATCCGAGAATTCTTCCATGGACCGATAAAGTTGCATGATTGGTACATGAACTGGCCTCCCCTTTAAATCCAAACATGGGGAAGAATAGAAGTGTTCGTAAAGCAACCTTGCCAAATCCTTAAATACCAACGGGTTCACTACCGATGAAGCTATTTGATAAATGTAATTCTCTTCGGTTTTCCCACCTGCCACGTGTTTTGCCATGGCTGCCATGATGGCATTCACCACCATATCAGCTGGAACCTGAAACGGTTTTGTGGGGCCCATGATTCGTGAAACAAATTTATATATATTTAATATTTTTATGAACATGGGAACAAGAAAAGAACTTACCACATCAAGAACACCATTAGGGTCAACAAGAAATCCACTAAGTTGTCCTTTTCCATAGTAAAGTACAATTGGATCCATCATCCTTCAAATAAGAGTAAAAAGCAAAAATCTTGCACATCAACGGATTTTTTTTCAATGGGCGAATCAAGTTGTAACTAGTAAGGAAAGTAGAGGAGGCATTTTTGATCCATGTGGCAAAGTGTTTGAATCTAACAAGTCAAACGATAAACTATAAAACTTAGCTAAAATGAAAACTGGTCGAAGGCAAGCCAAAGTGTTTAGATAAAAAAAGCTTGATTAAAAAAATAGACGATTATACTAACATTATAGTAATTTATTAGTTACGTGTAACTAGTCAGATGAAAAATAAAGTCTTGATGGGTTAGCCCAACCCGACCTATGTTGAGTCTTTTGACATGTTACCCAACTTGCCTGACCCGCCCATTTTGCCACCTCTATGAAAACGTGTACCTATTTCCTTCCATCCATCCTGGAAAAGGTTCTTTGTAAGTGCTTTCAATGACACTAGGCCGGATTATGACAATGGGTATATCACCGCCCATTTTATCAATCATCATTTCTCCCATTGCCTTGGTAAAAACATATGTATCTTGCCACCCGTATAGCTTTGCCCTGGTTTAATCACATAATCAAAGAAAAGAAGTCGTTTTGTATGTGACCTTAAGCGAGCAAATAATAACAAAACAAAAAATGACGACAAAGATTATATGAAAGTCCATCATACCTCTCTAATCCAATATCTTTTAGCTTTTGAGCCAATGCATTTTCTCCCAAAGATTTCTTCAATTCCAAAACCATTTTAATTTCATCTTCTACATTCAACTTTGGCATATGATTCCCGTACCTAAGGCTTTCGCGTGCTATACTCTCGCCTGCGCTAAATGGCTTTTCCATGATTCGTCCTTGTCTTTGTCCATTCACATATGCTACAAGCAAGAAAAGTGGCCAAAAATATATAAACATATTAGCCTTTTATAAACACCATATAAAGTGACAACATTATTTAAGTACAAATATTGTCATACCTGTAGAAACTTGCAAGAAAAGGTTGAGTTTTTTGCACTTTTTTGCGAAGCTCATAAGGCGACTAGGCCCACTCGTGTTTATGTCAAGAGCTACATCATATCTATAGTTTTTAAAAAAATTATTACCGAAAATTTACTGCATTTTTTGACGGTTCGTTAGTTAGTTAAAGTTTAAGGAGATACCTTTCATCAAAAGTAGTATTGGCTGCAGAATTTACAATTATGTCAACATCTTTTGCTATCATTTCTGCTGTATCCTCATCTAACCCAAGGTTAGATTCACAAACATTTCCAGTCACCGGAACCAACTTGCTTAACATGAAAGATTGATACGATTTCCCATAAGCTTGTTGGAGAGACTTGAAAAGTTCGGTATTGATTATCTGTAACACAATCCTAAATTATTTTTAATTTTACTACTTACTGATAATGAGACGGATCACGTAAAATTGGAGTGCTACATAGGACTAGAGGTGGCAAGGTGAGTGTGTCGGGCGGGTCACATAACAGGTCAAAACATGTGATTTTAGTGGTTGAACCACAAACATCTACATTTTAGAATTTTTTGTATTATGTAAGACGCTAATAATGGCAAAATAAATTGGGTGACTTACGACCTGTTTGATCCATTTGACCCGTATCCCTTTGGGTCAAATTTTTTTTACCGATTTTAGAAAAGAAATAAAAACAATCCAAATAGACCAAGTTATTAAATGGATCGAAATTGCCACATCTACATAGGACTCCCACAAGAACAAGAAACAAGCCAAAAAATTGCATACTTCGTTTTTCAATCTTTCCATGGCAGCATCGGTGTTCTTCGCCTTGATTAAGAGATATATCTGCCCCACATCAGGCACCGTGCGCAGTATCTTCTCTATGAACACTAAATAGTTTATAAATTTATCAATAAAAATTCACATAGTTAGAAAAAGGTGAACAATAAAAAGAGTTACTAGCATTCAAGAATGACATCAAGATGGGCAAAACTTATGGCTAAATAATAAAAAGAGGTGGCAACAGGCGGGTCGGGTAACGGGTTAAAAGGGGCGAGGGTCAAAACAAGCTATTTTTGGTTTGCTAAAGTGACCCTACACTTTGAGTGCCATGGTTTTATCCATAGGACTTAATAAACATGGCAAAATGGGCGGTCAAAAGGTTTGGGTAACAGGTTAAAACGACCGAAGGTCAAAACAGGCTAATTTTGGTTTGCCAAACACTTCAAGTATCATGGTTTCATAATAGAGGTGGTAAATGGACTAGTCAAAAGGTTTTGGGTAACCGATCATAATGGGTAACATGTTGGTGAATGGGTCGGGCCGACCCAAAACATTTCTTGGCTAGTTATTCTAAATATTACTGGTGTGTTACTAACGAAAAAAACTCATTATTACCATAATAGTATAGCATTTTAATAAGGCGAACTTAGGTTCTAACTTCTACGCATTAAATACACATTTGGACCAATATTTTTTTTTCCTATCATTTTACCTAATTTTTTTGCTCATTTGAACCGTTAGAAATAAAACATAACCCGTGCATAAAAATATGCATAAAAATACAAAAGAAAAAAGAAAGTACCTTTACCCAAGAACCCGGTTGCACCAGTAACAAAGAACCTTTTTCCCTTGAGTACATTCACAATACCAATACCACCATCATTCATACCCACCACAGAACCATTCTGTGCACCATTATAGGAGACCAAATCCTTCCCATTCCCATTCCCATTTGGAGCCAAAACCAAGTTTTCGGTATCCAAAACAACGGTCCCAGGATCCGTCTTGACCAAAGCCGATCGCTTGGTCATAATACTCCTGCTCACATTTCCTTCACTTTGACAATACATTAACCGTCTTATCTTTTTCTTCGATAACCACGGGTAATTCTTGTCATTACCCGTGAAATCTACCGCCCCTTTTCGCAGAATGACGATGGAAGAACCAAGAGACATAGTCCCCATCATTTTCAAGAGAAACCAAAATCAAATCCAGAAGGAAAAAAAAAATTCAAAACCAAAATCACACAAGGAATGATTTTTGCAAATTGGAAGATGTTGGGTGTAAAGTTGATAAGTCTTTTTAGCTAAACATCTCCTACAATAATAAAAGTTGATTAAGAAAAAAGAAATAAAAGATTATTTATTATTAAATAATAATAATAAAGAAACAAGTGAACAAAATAAGATATGGTTGAATAATTAAAGAAAGATGGGTGAAATTGAGGTATTAAATAAAGGAGATGAAGGTTAGGAGAATGAAGGTAAAGGCTCCCTTTTTGCCAACGGCTAAGATGGCGGGAAGTTGTTATATATAAATATATTTTTTTTTGTTGTGATTTGATTATTCAACCGAAATTCAAGAAAATATAAAATATTCATGTGGGAAAAGGGCGTGGGATTGAAAAAAAGGAGAAATTTTGACTTATAGGCTAGTCAACTCGTTCATTGATATCATGTTCCACACATTCACCCTTATTGTTAACTAGTAGATGCCCGTCCGCGTTGCGGGGCGAGGGCCGAATAATTCTCAACCAATTAAAAAAAGACTACTATAATTTTCCTAGGAAAAAAAAAACAAAAACGATGATAAAAACGTAGTAAACCAATTAAACCAAAAAAAATTTATAGTTTTCGTAAAAAAAACAAAAACGATGGGAAAAACGTAATTTTTAACTGAGGGCCAAATCATAAATTTAATTGGGGGATAAATTGTAAACTAAATGGACCAACGGGGGAGTGCCAGGAAGTTGCCGGCACGACTGTAATTTTACACTGGGGGCAAAATTGTAATGTCACCAGGAAAACAAACAAAAACGATTGGGAAAATGTAAAGTTAAGTTGAAGGTAAAATCGTAACTTGGCTGTGAAAAAAAAACTAATGGCAAAACTATAAATTTATACGGGGCAAAATCGTAATTTTGAACCGAGTGCAAAATCAAAATTTTTAGCTGGGAGTAAAAGGGAATTTTTTTTTAAGTGGGGGTAAGAACATAATTTTGAACTGATGGCAAAATCGTAATTTTAAGGGGGAAAAACTAATGGCAAAAGTGTAAAATTAAACGGGGCAAAATCGTAATTTTTAACCGATGGCGAAATCAAAATTTTTAGCTAAGAGTAAAAGCGCAAATTTATTTTTAAGTAGGGGCAAAAACATAATTTTATACTGATGGCAAAGTCGTAATTTTAAGACGGGACAAAATCGTAAATTTGCTTGGCCAATAAGGGAGTGCCAGGCAGGTGCCTGGCACTGTTGAGCCTGCCGCCCATTTCACCCAATTGGGTGGCGGACCTATTACCTGATGACATCATCATCTTGAAATTATATGTATTGAAAATACCAAGGTGTGTTATGTGACGGGATAACACTTTTTGTTTTACATTACATCTAGCTGTTCTTAAAATCTAAATGTAGAGTAAACGTTCTTAACAATGGTATATTTGGGAAACACGGAAAGCTACGTCATTGTAAAAACGTAGGTTAAGAAAATGAAGGAAAGAAATTTAAAATTGAAATTATGTTATAAATATCCTTGTAAAAACGTAAAAATACAAAATTAAAATGGTGTTGTAATAAAAGTGAATAAAGTTTATTTCATCAAATATGGATTGATAAATTAAAATAAAGAGTAAACTGCAATTTTACCCCTGAGGTTAGGGGTCATTGGCATGTCTATCCCCCCTAAGGAAATAATTGCAATTTTACACCCCACTGTTTGGGGTTATGTCGCACTTTTACCCCCCGGCGTCAAAGTCAATAACAGATCTGTTAACTTTAATGTGAAATGACTATTTTACCCTTTAATATTACCCCCTAAGGTTCTTGTTATGTCGCATAATTACCCCCACTGGTAAATTACTAAAATGCCCTTTCGTATTACCCCTTATACTTTGTGTTAAGCAACAATATTACCCCCTGCAAGAATTATTACATTTGAATAATCTGTTCTATGTTGGCTTTGAATAATCTTCATAAGAATTATTACACCTCAAATTATATATATATAAATTTGTAACATTTGTGGGCATAAGAAGTTGTAACTTTAGCTTATTTGGTGTTATGTGCTTTGTGATCTTGTAACATCTTGGTGCATATGTGAGTTGTATATAGTGCAATACAAGTGTCCAATAGCAGGTTGTTGTACCTTTAAGTTTTAGGGTTTGTAAATATATCTGACGCCACCGCCTACACGGAGAGCATTTGCAGTTTCAATCACCTGCTCCTCAACACCTAAATCCACCGCATATCACCGGTGAATTCACGGTTCTTGGCCACTGATTCAAGCTGACATCTGATTCCACCTCCTTGTCCGTATCGACTGAAACCCTAATTGTGCTTTTAACTCTAACATCCGACGCGGTCAACAGCGGCATCCAATCTCCACGACTCCGGAAACACATCTCCTGCGTACCTCCATTGATCGATTAGTTTATTTAGCAGTTCGTTTGCATTGTTTTTCGAATGTTGGCAGGTATACGTGATCTTCCTCGTCTTTTTAGACTGTTAATTTCTATATGTAGTTGTTTTGTTTAATCGTTAATCAGGTGATGGTTAATGAAACTGCTGGATTTATGGATTGGATATGTTGGTTTGATTGGTCCGTGTTTTAGGGTGTGTGGGTGAAGGGATGCTCAATGCTAGCTCAGAATGTCATGAGAAATGAGGGTTAGGGTTCTTAAAGTTTGGGATTTATGGATTGGATATGTTAATATGATTGGTTTGTGTTTCAACGGTGGTCAGAATGGGGTGGTTCAGAAAAGGGAAAAATGGGAATGTGTTTATATATGTCCAACTTCCGATCAACAATCTGCTACCCGATTGCAGTTGTCGAAGATGAAAAGTTGAGGTTGATAGTTGTAAAGTTTACTAGCGATTCTGTGAGTTTTATGTTGTGCGGTTTCAGGTGTTCTACTTGATTTTAAAGAAGCATATTGTTAAGATTTAGCTATTATATGATTAATGAGTATGGTTTTTTTTGAAGAAATTCAGCTGTAATGTTCGACCAAACTGTACAGTTAAACTACTGTCCATTAGGATCTTTAACTAGCTAAAGTGGCTACACTCCATGGTTGAGACACAGGTTCACTTCCCATCTTAGTGTCTTACCCTTTTTTTACTTGTCACAATTCACTTATGCAGACCGTTTGATAAATCATATATGTTTTACTTTTGGCATACTCTTTTGTCCTGGCCCAATTAGGTTGGCCCGGCACGATTTTGTCAATTTTTTACACATTATTGTGGCTTATTAGAGTACCTTATCTGAAATTACATGGCCTTTCCCTAATCTTTGCAAGTATGTAAATCATAACAAAAACTTGAATTTATGATTTATGAATATACTTATTAACGATAATGTGAAATACTTATCAATGGATTTGGCTTATGCTGCAGGGCAGCTGGTGGCACGATGACCAGAGTTCTTAGCGCCACTAATGCGAAAGCGGTTGAGATGTTCATCGATGAAAAGTAAGTAATTGTTTTAATAAATGTAAATTTCCAATAGGTATTGAAAAGAACAACACATTGATCATTGATTACCTCATACGCGAGGCTTTTAGGAAAACACATTAGGGCCTTGAGGCGGAGAGAACACCTCATCTTTTGGGCCCTCAACACATCAGAGCGCCTCACTCTTTTTTTAACCAAGTTTATAACTCAGAGATAGTTTATGCTAAGCAAAAACCTTAAACCCTTTTGTTCATAGTAGATTGATTATTTACGCGTGATGAATAAGTAAAGCCAAAGTTGTATTGTTGCCTATTTTTTAGGGAACTATAATAATGGAGAAAATGAATACAACAAAGATGGTGGTTGGGAAGGAGGAAGAGAAGGAGTCGTGGTGGATATCGTGGACATGGTGGTGGTTATGGCAAATTCATTGGGTATTATGATTATGGAGGTAAACTCTATTCTAAGCAATCGTGTAATAGATTTTAGTAGAGGTGAACATGGGTATGCCAGGAGGGTTGACTCTTTTTAGTTAAAACATAACCCAAATCTTCTCATTTCAAGTTAATAGGCTCATATCATCACTTGTGAGTTTTAGGAACGATCTTATCTTGCCATTCAATGACAAGCTAGCCATCGTTATGAACCTATCATTTGAAAAAGTAAACAAAATATTGAGCTAAATCTTGTCATTCAATGACAAACTAGCCACTCCTATAAACCTATCATTTGAAAAAGTAAACAAAATTTTGAGCCAAAACAGGTAGCTGTGTTTAGGCTGATTCTTTCTTTTGGTGATCAATTTTTTTTTTATAATTTGCTTGAAATGATTAGTTACATGGTAGAGCTTGTCTGGTAATACATTTATACAAAGCTGATTTAATGATTTTTTTTTTACATTTTTATTGTTTGTTTACGGGATGAAGCTGATGGCTATGATGATTGATGATGAGCTATTAAGTGTTGCTGACCGCCTCGATGAAGATTTACTTTCTTGCAAAATTTGTACCATGGTTGGGTTTCAATGCCGCATCGGTTAGGTGCTATAATAAGGGCTTGCTAAATGGATTTATTTGGCTTTGTTTGTATCGTTTTGATGTGAACCCAGCCGCAACGCGGTGGGTACTTACATCTAGTTACTGTTAATTACCATTGTAATGGTTTTACACCAAAAACAAGAAAAAAAAGCCAAATTCAATTTACTACACCTCAAATTAACTCAAGATCACAAACTGAAATGCAGCAAGTAGAACTTCAGCCATTTGAGTGTCACAGAAGGTCACCATCAGATTTGTCTGCAGCCATTGTAAAACCGTGTAGATTTAATAACAGAAAGAACGTGTGTAGATCAGTAATCTGCAGCCATTGTAAAACCGTATAGCCCCTCTTCACCGTTGCTGAATGCACCGTTGCTGAATGCCATGAGCCTTCAAACCCCTCTTCAATACTCCTCACCTGAAGCAATTTCAATAATCACACATTTACACAGACAAAAAAATGCCCAACCAAACCAGTAATCAACAAAAACAGAAATAAATTCAAGAAGCCCCAAACCGATGCTATGGTACCAAGTTTATGAGTGCTTGTACAACTACATTTTAAAAAGTAACCAATCCACTACTTAAATTCAGTGCTCAAATTGTCGTAAATCACCCAATAAACCCTAATCCACTATCCTAAAGTCCAACATAACTGATCACACTACTCAAAATCACTCTCCAAACACCAACCTACAACAAAACAACAACTTAAAACCTCTAAAACAGCAACAAACTGGTGGAAAACCCTAGAAGAGGCTTGTTTTGTGATCAAAGGAACAATATAAACAACAATTCACAATACAAACAAAAAACGTCAAAAAAAAGTTTACTCTATATTTTAAGTGTTAGGCCGGGTAGCAGAGACTACCCCTTGTTAGATCCTAAATAACAAAAAAACCCTAATATGAAGAAGAAGATGATGCAGCAGTTATGGCAGTGAACGGAGGTGATGGTTGTGCGGTGGCCGGAGACGATAACCGGAGACGAAGACCGGAGATTTATGATGAAGAAGTTGATCGGAGATGGTGACCGGCGACGAAAGGTTGAACAGTGAACGACGGAGATATGGTTGTTGATGGTGCTTGGAGGTGGTTGACGGCAGTTGAAGTATGACGATGGGGATTGTGATGAACGGAGGTGGTGATGGAGACTAGCGGTGGCAGTGATAAACGATGAACAACAATGATTGCAATGTTTGATTCTTCTGGAGATTACAACAACAACAACAACAACAACAACAACAACAACAACAACAACAACAACAACAAATATAGGGTAAGATTACCAAAATACTCCTGCCTATAACAGTCAAATAACTGTTGACTGACGGCAGGGGGTAAAGTTGCGACATAACCCCAAACAGTGGGGTGTAAAATTGCAATTATTTCCTTAGGGGGTAGACATGCCAGTGACCCCTAACCTTAGGGGGTAAAATTGCAGTTTACTTTAAAATAAATAAAACGTATGTCACTAAGACTGTGGGGTGTGAGGCGTGTGTTGGGGCGGCGGTTTGGGTTCAACGTCGGCTGCTCCACCCCGGGCAAGCGTTGGGCATGGCATTGTCCATTTGGCGTGGCCCGGGGGGGGGGGGGTTGACATGACTGTGTATCCTACCCTCGCCATGTGTCAAGCAATGCCCCCAACCCAAGCCCCTCCACACCCCATAGTTATGGAAATAAATAAAAATAATTAATAAAGTTTATGTCATTAAATGCGATTTAATAAATATAAAGATATTTAATGCTTTCTTAAATGCAAATATATGTAAACCAAAGGGACTAAATTGTAAATGAACAACACTTGTACCAAATGCAATTATATTGTTCTTAAGTGTTTTAAAATTGAATTGAAATTACATTGTTTTTATAAGAAAGGTGTATAATATAGTAGTATAGATAAGTCAGAGTATAACATGGGGTTGGGTTGGGTGACTGTTAATACCGGTTTATGTTAAAATAGGTTCTTTTATAATTATAGATTTGGTTTGGGTCATAACATGTTTTAGCCAAATTGATTTGGCTTGGGTCATGTGAGAGGGAGAGAGAGGCAACACCTGTGAAATGTTTGCCTTTAGGCTTAAGCAGGGTCAGACCTAAGAATTCATGTACCTTTTTCGGGCTCGAAAAAACGTGTCCTTAAGCCTTAACTAAATTGGGTATTAGGCTCACTAAAGGTCTAAACCTAATGCCAATGAGTTAATAACTAATCTAAACCATAAAAATAGTTTTGTAAGTGGGTCTATGTTGGTGTTTCTATGGGTATACCCTATTAATTTATTTATTTTTACATATACGCATCGGAGTTTTTTTTTAAAAAATAACGTGTCATTCGAAATATCGGGCACTGGCCGGTAGTCCTCCCCGCCCACCTTCAAGGCCGGCTATGGGCTTGAGCAACGCCGGCCAAAACATAATGCAGGTGGTGTTCAAGACGTGGAAGAGCTCCCCCTCCGTATGACAAAGGTGGTTGCGATGAGAGGAACAATATGGTGACAGTGGGTGGGGATGGACCGTTGGTCCATATGGACCCATTCTAATGTACTATTTTTCAAAAGAGGGACCCATATTCACTCGTTTTTATAATTTGGTTAGATGCAAGCTATCTATTTCGGAAACAAAAATTATTAAATAATTAAGCCATTTCTTACAAAATAAGTCACAATAATGAGGTGTACGTAATCAAGCCATATGATGGAGACTTTGTTTGGGAAAAGGAGGCAACCGGAAACGAGTACTATAAAAATAATTTGATGAGAAATTATAATATTTGTAGTGTTAAAATCTAGACATCGATAGTCACGATAATGACGAGCATAAATGCATAAGAAAGACACAAGATGTTCTAGGCGCTAGTTAATATAGATGAAACAAATATGGGTTGCAAGAACATTTGAATATGCGAATACGAGAGTAAAACAATGGTTTATCGAATAGCTTGGAGAAGGGTATGTTGTTGTTCATGGAGGTGGTGGAGAATGTTAAACAAGCAGCGTACCCATATGAAGAGCTTCAACCCGATATTTAGAAGGAATGCGGGCTTGAAGAAGAAAGACGTGAACAACATTATTAATTGTTTAAATCATGTTTTTACACTTGACATTTTATTAGGACGTGTGAACCCAAGATAAATGAAATAGGATGCCTTGTGTGTCAACAAGGCATTGAAGGGAGGTACAAGGTGTTTGAATTCTTCATCATGATTTACATTAAAATGATTTTATTTAACATCTGTAATGAGTTTAAACATAATCACAAAAAATTTAAAATATCATTAACTTTCTTGTGTGATAGATGAGTACAAAGAAAATGAGAAAACAATAAAAAAAAAATTAAAATAATGATTTACTAGTGGAATTCCGATGCAATTCGGTTTGTTTATGCTTGCAAGACTACTAGAGCTTTGTTAAACAAATTTATTTTTAGCACAAAATCAAGCTCATTCATTAAACAAGTTTATTTTTGAGCTCAAACACGGTCTCATTCAAAATCACTTGATTCAAACATAAGTGCTTAATGAACAACTAGTTTACACACCAATATGTCCAGTATTATATATATATATATATATATATATATATATATATATATATATATATATATATATATATATATATATATATATATATATATATATAGGGGAAGGTTATCTTGAGAACGCTAAATATTGCGAGAACCGTGAGAACGAATGAAAAAAACAATCAAAACCAATTTTTTTTAATACAAACCTCATTGCAATTAAGATACATCATCAAAACAAGAATTTATAACATCAAATAATTCATTTCTCCTTTCAAAATCACTCTTTTTAGATTTTTTACACATGTGTAAATATAACAGATTTACACATGTGTAAATGGCAAACTTACACATGTGTAAATTTTCTTTATTTACGAATTCACGTAAATTTAAACGTCTAAATTGAATTTCTAACATTGTATTCGAATAATAATGATAAGTGTAGAAAAAAAAATTGAATTTGAATTGTTTTTGACCAAGTTCTCATGGTTTTTTATTTGTTCTCACGGTTCTCACAATATTTAGCGTTCTCATTTAAACCCTCCCCTATATATATATATATATATATATATATATATATATATATATATATATATATATATATATATATATATACGGGATTTAGAGAAAACGGTAGAAAGTGTGAGAACGGTGAGAACGCTTATCGATCGTCCGATCAAAACAATCTATGGACTAGATTGGCGCGGTGACATTTTCGTAAATAACATCAATTTTATTACGTGGACGCGCTTCATTAAGGGTAAAAACGTCTTTTGACTACTCCAAACAAAACGCCATCTCATGAAAATAAAACGCCAAAACAAAAATCACACAGCATTCTGCAAAAAAAAACGCCATTAGATATAAAACGCCAAACTTAATTATAGTAAAATCCCGCCTAAAAAAACCGCCAAAAAAATCCTATATATACAACAACTCAGACCTTCAATTACAAAACACAAACAAAAACCCCCAAATGCCATATTTAATATATACCATTCGACTGATAAACGCTAGAATACCCAAACATCAAATATATTGCTGTCAATAAAGTGTAGCTGTATGGTGTGGACAACATTGTTAGTTAACTTTCTTAACTGAGGATTAACAATGTTATCCAACACCATACAGCGACACTTTATCGATTTTAGCATAATCAGATTTACAGTTTCAAGATGGTTTATTTTGTGACGTTCTTTTTCTTGGTAAAACGCCAAAAAAGATAACATTAGGGCTGAAAAGGGTGTAAACTCAATAACATTTTGCTGCATGACATGTACAAAAATTATAGAAAAAGAGGCTGATTTCATACGAAAGTCGAAACAGTCAGTGAAGATGCTTCAAAAGAAGAAAGAGACTGGTGACAGTGAAGATTTGAAGATCAAATATTTATTTTGTTTAATTTTCTTTTTCAATTGATTGTTATTTAATAAACAACGCCATATCTAATAAAAACGCCAAAAAAGCAAATGTCTTACACCTTTTGGCGTTTATCAAACCATCCTAAATTTACTTTGGACAAGTATTATAAAAAAACCTTTTTTATGTATTCTTTTTTTATTTTCCTTTTCGTTGATTGTTGTATAATAAAAACGTGTAACACCTCGAAATTTTGTGTCCAATAATGTGTTGACACGTGTCATGAGTTTACACGTGGTATTAAATACTAAATAAAGGACTAAAGTTGACAAACCTTGAAAGTATTTAAATTCGAGGGTTAAAAATGTCAACGGGGGGGGGGTAAATATACTGTATAGTAACCCTAAATGATGCTCGTACCTTCAAACGAATAAATCATGGATCGTACGGAGCGAAACGCGGGAGAAAGTGAGAGATTACAAGCTACAGGGGTTAATTGTGTCAACATGTTTAATTTATACATCTGAGTGACCCTTTGACGAACCCGAGGCTTTGTAACAGTAAAATACGCTCACTAGAATATACGATATAAATTTCGTGAAGTTCCGTTTTAAAACGAGAAAGTTATGATCAAATTCGTATACGAGGGGTTAAAAGCGTCAACAATAAAAGTTAAGGCTTTTCGGATAGTAATTAAACTAACCGGGGACTTAACAATGCGGGTAAAAGTCACGAGGCCCTTAATTGTAATTAATCGAGGGCCAAATCGCAAAGTTACCCCTTCGAAACCGAAAGGTCAGGTTAATCATTACAAAAGATTTGAAAATCTTGGAATTTAACCCTCAGGCGGGCCACGTTAAGGAGATGAGTGAGCTAATGCGGGCCGCGCGCCAGTTGAAGATACGTTTACTGACTTTAGGATTCATGCGGCCCGCGTCCTAGTGGCCTGAATCCTAAAGCGGGCCGCGTACGAGTCCCAGATGCAGAATTCTTGGACAGATTCAATGTTTGAGCTTGTGAACGATCATTGAGGCATTAATTGAAGCATGGGAGCCCTCTACATGCCCCCTAGCACTTTAGGACACCTGCTGATCATCCATGAACCCTTGTAGGTTGAGTTGTAATGATCTTGAGCTAAGTTTTTCACTATAAAAGGCATGGTAGTGTTCCATTGTGAAACACACCTCAAACATGCCTTCTGATCATTTCTGGAGCTCTCAAGCATTCTCCTAACATCCATAGTCGTGCACCAAGCTTCTGTAAGTATGCCTACCCTTTTGTGGTTTAGTTTATGCTTAGTTTAGCTTAAAAGTCAATCCGTCGTAACTAACGATTGACTTTACGATAAATCACAAATGGTCCAGTGGTTTGTCGAATCAAAGATAGTTATATTTTGCTAATCATGTGGGCTTTAAACCCCTAAAAGGGCACCCTCTGATTCCCACTCTAACTAGTCCGAATGTCGAGTCAAACGTGCTTAGAAAAAGTCAACAGAAATGCCATTTTGCGATTTAATGCATAATCAGTAATGTAGACGATGTGTAACCTGTTTAAACACTCATAAAACATGATAATAAGTATATTAACTAGTCTAAGCTTGTTTGATCCGACCGTTTACTGTTTTGACCCGGTTTGGAGCCGAAAGTCGCAAAGCTTTGACTTTTGCTTTGACTTCAGTTCTGACCCGTTAAAGTATGATTTAGATATGCCTTAGGACTCTCTTAGGACCAGGTTACATGATGGTATAACCCTCTGTGACCGGTTCGTTGTTTGTCCGAGTCTTTTACACATTTCTGTCAAATGCTTAAAAGTTGACCGTAACGCCCTTTTTAATTTAAAACGAGAATTTCGGACATGTGAAAGAACCATAACCTTAGTTACTGATTTCTAAGCATGTCCCTAAAATTTCACGTCAATCTGAGGTTCAGAATAGGAGTTATGCTAAGTAGCGCAAATTACGGAAACTTTAGTAATTAAATAGCGCAATTAGCATAACGCCTATCTAAACCCGGATTTCGACACCAAACCTTTTACACACTGATGTAAAATAATATTTTGGGATTTTTAAAGATTTTCAATCATTTTTAACCTGCTCATAACCTGCGGTTATGGCAACGGTTCGGTAAATACTGAATATGCCCTTTTCGGCCATAACTTGAGTTCTACAAGGTCTTTTGACCCGATTCCAGTTGCTACTGATTTTAAATAATAAATAAAGTATTTTATACTTTATAAACTATTCGGGAAACTCAGATTTCCTGTAGAACTCAGAAACCTCTTTTATAATCTTTAAAAAGACAGAAATACCCCTACGGAGCATAAAATGGATTTAAACTCGTTACATGCATTACGGAAGGTATCCTACTGATAACCCCAACCTCTTTAAAGTATATTGACTTAGGAAACCAGTGTAGGACTCTTACGGTTACCCGTTGCGCCTTTTGCGCGCACGGTTCGGCTTATGTAACTAGTTTACATAAACTAGCCGAAACGGGTCAAACCATATTGTTTTGACCCCAAAATCCAGAGTGTGGTTATTAAACCCATATAAAACAAGTATTCAAACTTGTTGGGTCCAAACCACATTCCATTCACGGTTTTCGCCTTTCACGCGACTAAACCGTAACTATCCTTTGAAACTGACCGGTCTAAGCTACGGCTAAATTAAAGACCCGTTAGGATTCTAATAGGTTATTTTTAAACCTCCGTTCCAGAATAGGAGACCAGTAAAAGCTATCTGCAATTTATTTCGATTAAGGATTTATACTTGCAAAGGTAAATACTTTTAACTTATTTTCCGTTATACGGGCTTGGGTTACGGTATATAGTATACCGCTTGATCGGGCATCAAATTCTCCACCGCTGGAGTGGGTAATTGAATAAATTTGATCGGCTCGTTTAAACAGTCTTGTTACTTAAAAGCCTTTGGGGGGTTAATGACCATGTCCCGGATATCCCTGGCATCATTTTACGAAATGGCCACGACCTAAGCGCGGAGTGTAGGCGTACACTCGTCAGTGCATAAATAGTCGCTGTGGTGTGTCTATTGATCTTTAACCCGGACTTGATCCGGGCTACTGAACGCATAAGGAACATGTAATTCATTCACAAGATTATATATTTAAATAATTCTCCCAAGTTATAAAAGAGTTTGTGCCTAGTGCATTCAAATCAATTTTAATAAACATTTTTCAAAAGTGTCGGTTGAATGTATTTACCAGTGTAAACTGACGTATTTTCCCAAAAAGACTAAATGCAGGTACTATGCGTAATTGGCTGGATAATTCTCCTTAGCATCATAAAGAGTCTCGCAAGTTTAAGATGCCTACGTCTGTTGAACAATACTTATATTTTTATTTGATCCCCTGTGGATACTTTTCAACTATTCGTAATACATTTGATATTACAAACAATGGTTGAAATATAATTATCTTTATGCTTCCGTTGTGCATACATATGTTGTGTGGTTTGACTATATTGTTGCCAACTACGTCACGGTAATCCCCCACCGGGCCCACCGGTGAGACACGTGGAAATCGGGGTGTGACAGGTTGGTATCAGAGCCAACATTGAGAGAATTAAACACTATCCTTATGTGTTTAATCTCAATGACACAATTGCACATACTTGAGTCTAGACAAGAACATAGGACAAATTCGAATTATTATTCCAGTTTGTCTTTTTATTGTTTATTGTGATTTAAAGTTTTAAAAGCAGGAAATTGTTGGTGCAGTTGTCTGTCGACTACATCTTCGTTCGAGTCTTAGGGCAGGGCTGATTGTATTGTGAACAGTAAACGAGAAATCTTGTATTAGACTTAGGGTCGCTTATAGGGTATATAGAGTGGACCGCTTATATGTCACTATATATATAGGATCGCTCATATGTCACTAATATGGATCGCTTTTGTGACGTGATGAGTGGGTCGCTTATATGGACATGTCCATATAAGCGAACCAGAAGGTCTATATATATGGGGGTCATTTGAGCGGTTCCAGGAGCAGAAAAACGTATGTGTGTGTGTAACGGCGAAGCTCTGCCCGTTTGTCTCCAAGAGCTTGTAATTTGACAGTTAATCAATACAGGAGACGTTAAGTAGTGAAATCAAGCTTTACGAAGACTATTTCAATGAATTCCGCCTCTGAATTAGTCTAAGCACTCTTCTGAACGACTCGTCAGATCGATAAACGATCCTACAAGTGGTATCAGAGCTCAGGAGGAAGAGTTCTTGCCGTTTAGCTCGACTTTCGCTCAAAATTCTCACTTCTACACCTTCTTTTACTGATTCAGGAAGTTTTCACGGTCGAAATTCGCTCAAATTTTCACAGCTTGTGCGCAATTGTACCAAGACAAATCCTGGAAAGTTTGAAGCAAAAATTCGAAGTTTTTAGCAGTCAAATCATGTTCAAAATGTGGACCGTTCGTAGTGACATCATCATGAACCGTTCTTAGATCAAGTTTTGGACCGCTCTTTCGTACAAATTTGGTTCTGACTCGCTCAAAATTGTTGTTTGGACCGCTCCACAATACAGTTTCTGGATCGCTCCAAAGTAACATTCTGGACCGCTCGAAAGAACAATCTTGGATCGCTTATTTGGACACCTCATCTGGTCCGCTTTTAAGAAACTGTTTGGTTCGATTTTGTGATCATTAGCTGTTTCGCGTTGGTGAACAACAGAGACTTGTCAGGAGTATTTGAAAAATGAAAATGGTATTTGATGAACAAGAAAACAATATGCTAGAGGATTTTAACAATTGGTATATGAGAAATATGGATACCGATTATAGAAATGTGAGTACGGACACTTGGATTAAAAGTTTTGAATTATTCATATGCCAAAAGGAGGAAACGTTGAAAGAGATAGAAAATCGTTTTAAAATTTTAACGGATAATATGTGGAGTAGAGGTATTAGGATGTCGAATGATGAATATCTATCAAAATTGACAACGGCATTACCTGCTAAATGGGATGAGTTTATGGTTGAGCTACAACAGAAAGATTTCTTTCCAGAGCTTTTTCCATATCAGTTCTTTAATGAAATTAGAGGAGAGTGGTATAAAGAAGAAAGGAAAAAGAGAGAGTTTTTGTCTGAGATGGAAAAGAATTTAGATAAATTGGAGCTGGATGTACTCATTGAAGTTGATAGAAGAGTTTGTGGTTTTCTTGCAACAAAGAGTACTCTGAAATATGATATCAAAAGGAAATGTTATATTGATGATAATATGAATCCTTTTGATTTTGTTAAACTCTTTCGTGCAGGGATCGACAAGATGGATACAAAGGATACTCCAAAGATTGAAGAATTTGTAGAATTTGGATCTTCAAGTTCTGCATCAGCATGCTCAAAATGTGATCGCTTCAAGACTGAAAATGACAAACTCTTGAAGGATGCGGAAAGTTTGACATCGGAAGTCAAGAAGTTAGAAGATGTGAAACAAGTTGATGATAAACAGATTCTTATGTTGAAGGAAAATTGTGAGAAACTGAAAATTGAAAATGACAAACTGTTAAGTAATTTGAACAGTTTGACATTTGAAAACGAGAAGTTGAAAGAAAATGTAAAGATTTTTGAAAGCAAACAGAAATCATCAGAAAATGAAGATTTCTGGATAAAATTGGAGAACAAAAATCTGAAAGCTAATGAGACAAAATTTCAGGAACAGATAAAAGTTTTGGAAAATAAAAATCTGTTCTTGAAAACATGAAGAATGAGAATGAAAAATCTATCAAGTCTCATCTTGAACGAATTTCTCAGCTTGAAAAAGAAGCTGAGAATTCAAGAATCAAGATTGATGAACTTGAAAAGAAATTGATAGGTTTTGTGACTCAATCAGACAGTTTGAATTTTCCCTGTCCAAAACCAATCAATTCTGTTCCAATGAGTGACAATGTCACAAACTTTGACAAAGTCAAAGTTAAAGATTGTGATGAAAAATCTGATGATAAAAAAGAAAAATTTCAGAAAACTGTTCTGCAATCAACTGAAAAGGGTGAATGCTCGAAGCAAAAACCTTTGAAGAAGAAAGCAGAACAGAAACAAAAAATTAAAAATGAGAAAATTGTTCAAAAAGATATTAAAAGTTCATCAGATCGTTCATCCAATCAAAAGAAAAAAACACAAAAAGTAAAAAATGAAAACTCAAAAATTGTTGGTAATAAGTGGTGCAGGTCGGACCACAGTGCTCTAAAGCAAAATCCAGCAAACTTGAGGAAAGAATATCACCAAGCCAAACAATGCTTTGATCTGAGCGTTTGGACTCAAAATGGTGATTGGTACGATAACAGAGTGTGTTACAGCTGCGGATATCACAGACACATTGCTGTTAACTGCCAGTATTGGAATTATGAGACCAGGAGGTGCTTTAACTGCAACATCAAAGGTCACATTGCCAGAGATTGCCCAAGGAGATCGAATGAAAGATTGAGGGCTAATTCTCAGAAATTGGCAAAGATTCCAGTCAAAGTCAAGCCCCAGGAACAGAAGGTTCTGAAACCTAAAGTTCAAAAACAGTCAATTCAGGAAAAGAAAGTTAAACTTTCACAGGGGCAGAAAGACAGACTGAGGAAAAAGAGGAAGAAGGCAAGAGAGTATCTTGAGAAGATTTTGTCCTCGGGTTCACGAGACAAACAGAATAACAGTTCTGATGAATCTACTCCCTCAGCTGAAAAGACAAGAAAGAAGAATTCATCAGATACAAATCTGAGGACAAAAGAGGAGAAGAAGAAGGAAAAGGTTAGCGATGAATCTGTTTCTTCGGAAACAAAGGAGCCACATGTCGGCGATGAATCTGACTCATTAAAGTCAGACAAGCCACATTCAGGCAATGATTCTGGTTCGTCAAAGCCAGAGGAGCCATTGGTTGAGGTAAAATTGTCGAAAACTCCCAAGGCTGGTCGGGCTTGGGTGGATCTTTTTAAATGAAAAACCCTGACTTGCCGGAGATCCCAAGATGGTATTGTGGATCATGAATCGGCATCTTTCTAAATCTGTTTGTGAAGTTGCAGGACTTGCCGGAACTCCCAGGTTTGTAAGCGAGGAGTAGGAATCGGCACCTTGAGAATTCAACCAACAGATGGTAATTGGTTGAAAAACAGGTTTGAAAAGCTTAATTGCTAAACCATACAAGTGGTTATATGGTAGTGATTTGAGTAGATCTTACAAGTGATTAAATCAAGGTCATTGAGTTGGACTTGATTTAACTATTATTCATGAAATTGGTAAACAATGTGATGATTTTGCCCCATTTTTACAAAAGATAAAAGCAATCAAACTTATTTTTCGGAAAAACCATTTTGATTAAAACAAACTTAAGTGTTTTGAAATCATTATGGGAAAATAGTTTGTTGTGAGGGGGAGTTCTGATTGTTTATGCCAGGTGGATGGAGAATTGATGTGATTCTCATCATGTTGTCATATTTGTACAGTTTGTTTCAAATTTTCCCAGAAAATCAAAATTGAGACATATTTTGATTTTAGGGGGAGTAAAATTTTTTAAAAAAATTAGAAAATTTGAAAAAGACAAAAACATGATAAAATTGAAAAATGAGTTTTTGTTGCGAAAAAGAGGAAATGATAGTAAATCAGTGGACTATCACAGCACGCTAAAGAAATGTAATGCAAAATGTGATAAACGGTCTCACTGATGATGTGACGATAGGTTTTTGTACATTTAGTAGATTTATTCGGGATATAAACCTAAAATTTCAAACTTGTGAAATTCGTGGGGAACACTACTTGGATATATAGGTAACCCCTGAAATCTCGTTTGAAAGATCTCGTATTCTGATATACTAGGTGTTTATACTCTATGATGTTTGGGGTATTATTCCGGGACTTCTGCTGAACGGTAGTTCTGACCTAGTCATTGGCTAATACTTTCCGCAATATGCTTGAAATATAGCATAAAGCCCTCAGTTGATTAGACAATAAAATTGATAATCATCTGTTGTAGCTGAAAAGATCCTCTAAAGGGGACACACTGCTAAGTCGAAGCTGATATCTCTCTGCTGAACGGAAGTTCTGACCTGAGATCCCTCAGTTCTCGCATTTTTCCCCTAATTTATGTACAGACATCATTGTAGTGTTCATACCTGTAAGACTGAATATTGGGATTCTGGATACGGGAGTATATTCAAGAGGTGGGACACATGAATTGAACTAAGTTTATAAAACACTTAAATAGTATCCTGAATAGATTGAAAATTGTATGAAAATTTAAGAGGACAAATATATCGTCAATCTACGTGAATCGTTTAGAACTTAAAACGATTAGAAGCTTAACGGTGCTTGTGATGTGTCTAAAAAAACTGATATGATCCTCTTGCACAAACTCACAAAAATATGTTTGTTTTGCATTTAAATTTCTGTCTTTGCATTTACGTTTCATATTTTGAAAAAGCCAAAAAGATTTTTGACAACTGATGTTGAAGAGCTGATTTTCAAAACCTCAAAGGCTAAACTTGATGAACAGACAGGTTGGTTAAGTCGTTTGAAATGTTTAAAATGATTCATTAGGTTGAATCAGAAATTGAGATGTTTCAAATTTGTGAATCAGTGTTTAATTGTAAAAAGTTTCAAATGATTAGTTGATTCATTAAGTTGAATCACAATTATTCTGGTTTGTGATAGAGTGTTTGAGTCTTGCAGGTTTCTGATCCTGTTGCTACAGATAGCCAGGAGACACATCAGAACCAGAGAAGAGCTTAAACAGAGAAAGCCAGGAGTTGATTTCAATGGTGATAACGATTTCCAGACAGAGATCCCAGCATGATGATAGGGGGAGTCTGACGAAAGTTAGAACCAGAGAAAGATCCAGGCATATGATTTCAGGAAGGAATTTCTGAAGAAGATTTGATTCCAGGTAGAGTTCCTGAAGAAGACCGAACAAGATTGAAGAGCTGTGAATGATTGAAGACTCTCACTGAAGATTCCGTCAACATTCAAGGGGGAGTCTGTTGGTGCAATTGTCTGTCGACTACATCTTCGTTCGAGTCTTAGGGCAGGGCTGATTGTATTGTGAACAGTAAACGAGAAATCTTGTATTAGACTTAGGGTCGCTTATAGGGTATATAGGGTGGACCGCTTATATGTCACTATATATATATAGGATCGCTCATATGTCACTAATATGGATCGCTTTTGTGACGTGATGAGTGGGTCGCTTATATGGACATGTCCATATAAGCGAACCAGAAGGTCTATATATATGGGGGTCATTTGAGCGGTTCCAGGAGCAGAAAAGCGTATGTGTGTGTGCAACGGCGAAGCTCTGCCCGTTTGTCTCCAAGAGCTTGTAATTTGACAGTTAATCAATATAGGAGACGTTAAGTAGTGAAATCAAGCTTTACGAAGACTATTTCAATGAATTCCGCCTCTGAATTAGTCTAAGCACTCTTCTGAACGACTCGTCAGATCGATAAACGATCCTACAGAAATATGCCGCCAACAATTAGAAGAGGAAGAGGAGGAAGAGGCAAGGGACAAGTCATTACTCACAATGATCACGAGGCTAGACCTTCGAACATGCGAGCTCCTTCTAGTACGAGAAGTGAGGAACCACATAGACGAAGAAGAAACCTCTTTGAACCTGCGAGACATTCCACCTCGCACAGTTCGACACCCTCATACCGTCATTCTTTTGGTCCAAACTCAGAAAATGACCCCAATAACCCTCAACCATCATTTATACCTCTCCAACGATCTGCTTCGCACCGTTCTTATGGCGATCCTTCACCTTTCTTTGTAGGACAGTTTAACCCGGCGGATTATGTCCAAGAGCCAATAGGGTACAACCCTTTAGGACCAGAGGATCACTTTTCTGAAGATAATGCAGTGGATATGGACGAGGATACAGATCCCGTCGAGCCTGTAAGGGGTACTCCCAACCATCCAATCGAGATTTCTGATGGGTCATCCTTTCATGGAACACCCTATCAAGGTCCCGACAGTTACCAGGCGAGGTTTGACCAATGTAATTGGTACTTCACACCATCTCATCACTTCTCGCCTCATGACCAACAGCAACAACAGGATCCTTCTGAGGATTCGCGGTTCGTGGCAGTTACGCCACCGCCACCGCCACCGGTTCAACCAGTAATTCCAGATCCGCCAAGGCGTAGAAGATCAGGCGCACGGATGTCCACCCGAGGAGGGGAATTCCATTTCAGCACCCCTCGCCACTCGAGTGCGAGTCACTTTCCGTCAGTGCCTGAAGAAGAACCACAATTAGGGGAACCTTCGGGTCACCCTGCAGAGGTGAATTCTGCACCAGTTGCACCACCTCCGCCACCATTCGGATATGACAATCCGATACCAGCATACGGCGGTTCCACCGCATACAATCCGTTTGAGCAGCCGACTCACACGCACTACAACTATAACTATGATGCCGATCCATACGTGGTAGTGGCTAATTACAATGCTCTCCATGGAACCTCTTGGAGACCAGATTACTCAGCTCATGGGTATCCAATACCTCCTAGACCACCGGTTCAGCAACCATCGCAGCAGCCACGTTTTTCTCCACCGGAGCAAGAAGAAATACTCCACCGTCTAAACCGTGTGGAATGAGACTTCGAACAAGAACGTAAGAGTAATCGTGGATTTCTCAAAGGCTTAGCAAACCTACTAAAAGGGAGGAAGAAACGAGATCATTAGTCTCCTTATGTATTGTTGTATTTACAATTTAGTCCCTGCGTGGACATTTATCGTATTTCAGTCCCTACGTGGACTTATCTTTTAGTCCCTGCGAGGACATCTATCTATGTATTTGGACCCTGCGTGGACTTGTTTTTCTATAAACCTCTGCGTAGGTATTTACTTATTTAAAAAGTCCCGTTTAGGGCAACGTGTAATCCGTATTATAAGTAATGGAATGTTATGTTATGAATTTCATTTTTGTTATTATATCTGAAATAGATCAAAAATCATTCCTTTTAAATTTAAATCTGCCTAAATAAAGAATCTTAAGAGTGAAACCTAGCCAGGTGTCATTATAAGATCCGGCCAAGATGGTAAGACCTGATTAAAAGATTCAGATTTCCTGTTAACCTCTGTAATCATGTTAACGTTCATGGCAGATGCGATTCGTTAAAATCGCACGCGTCATTCTTATATAAGAATCCTTTTAAGGATTCCAAAGCCCAAATTAGTGATTTATAAATCATGGGTTAAATCGTCAATAAAGATGATCACTTATTAAACATCCATTAGTGATGTAGTGCCTACGGGCCAAACTTATTAAACATCCATTAGTGATGTAGTGCCTACGGGCCAACCTTATTAAACATCCATTAGTGATGTAGTGCCTACGGGCCAAACATATAAACATCCATTAGTGATGTAGCGCCTATGGGCCATAATTATTGTCATATAAGACAAAAGGCAGTGGTAGTCTATGACTCCCTGTCAGAAAAGGTAAAAGGACTACGGTTCAAACCTTCATGCCTTGATTCTCTGTAATCCCGGCTTATATTATAAAACGTCCTCGTGACTAGGCTTTTATGCCACTAACAATATTGTTTGTAATTAGGATAAGTTATATTCAAATCCTAAATAAAAAGTGAGTAACAAATTAACCAGATACGGTCTCTGTTTACCATGGTTAATGAATTGCCATAAAAGACAATTCCATAATAAACTCCTAAATAAAACTTTTTCGCTATCTTCTGTAGCAGATTCAAGTTACGATGGCCGATCCAAATGAGGAGAATAGTCATTCGAAAGAAGATGAATACGATGACGCCCAGGTTCATTTGACGGGCGCAGAATTGAAAGCTCTTGTCGACGGTGCTGTTAAGGCAGCCCTGGATCGACAGTACGAAGAGTATACTGAATCCCGGAGCAGAACCATATCTAAACCACACTCCAAGCCGAAAACCCACTCAAAATCTCACAGCAAACCCCCGTCTAAGCCCAAAAAGGACGATGATAATCACTCATCCAATGAAAACAGTGTCCGTCCAGAAAAAGTGTATACTGATGCATCTCACGCCAGGGGCTGCACCTACAAATATTTTGTATCTTGCAAACCCCGAGATTTCACTGGGGAGAAGGGCGCGGTAGATTGTATGACGTGGTTAGACGAGATGGACACCGTGGTGGACATCAGTGGTTGCGCAGAGAAAGATGTGGTAAAGTTTGTTTCACAATCATTCAAGGGCGAGGCCCTGGCTTGGTGGAGGTCTCTGGTTCAGGCCTCGGGGAAGACTATTTTATACAGCATGACATGGGAGGAATTCATTTCTCTCATCAAGGAAAATTACTGCCCTCAACATGAGGTTGAAAAGATCGAGACCGACTTCCTATTGTTGGTTATGACGAACCTTGACTGTCAAGCTTACCTCACGAGCTTCAACACAATGTCCCGGTTGGTTCCGTATCTGGTAACCCCGGAGCCAAAGAGAATAGCTCGTTTTATCGGTGGGTTAGCCCCCGAGATAAAGGCAAGGGTAAAGGCCTCTCGGCCAGCGACCTTTAGATCTGTAGCCGACATATCTTTGTCCCTTACTCCGGATGCGGTCCGACAAAGATCGCTGAGGAACAAAGAGGATGAGAAGAGAAAGCGTGAAGATGATACTTCACGAAGGTCGGGCAAGAAGCACCGTGGAAACGGTGACAACAAGAGAGGGTGTGAGTCAAGGAAGGATGGGCAACAGTCTGGTGAGAAGCCCAAGTGCAAGAATTGCAAGAGACATCACTTTGGAAAGTGTAGGCTCGAATCAAACTAGCAGACTCAGTCGAAGTCACTTGCTTGCGGGTTATGCAAGTCCAAGGACCACAAGACCGTGGATTGCAAGAAGATAAAGGATGCAACTTGCTACAGTTGCAACGAGAAGGGGCACATTAGAACCAACTGCCCTAAAAATGCCAAGAAGCCTGAAGAGGCCAAGAAGACCAATGCGAGAGTCTTCAGGATGGATGCGAAAGAAGCAGTGCTAGATGATAACGTGATCACAGGTACCTTTCTCGTAAATGATATCTTTGCAAGAGTACTCTTTGATTCGGGCGCTGATAAATCTTTCGTAGATCATAAATTTTGCAAATTGCTGAATATGCCTGTCAAAACCTTAAATGTGAATTATGAGGTAGAGTTAGCAGATGGCACCATAGAAACCGTCTCCACTGTGTTAGATGGATGTGTGATATCCATTAAGAACCACTCTTTTCCCCTATCTCTACTTCCCTTTAAATTGGCCAGTTTTGACATAGTATTGGGTATGGACTGGTTATCTCACAACCAGGCCCAAATCGTCTGCAACAGAAAGCAAGTGGTGATAAAGACTCCGTCTGGTGACTCGCTTACCATTCGGGGAGATACCCAATATGGGTTGCCTGAGCAAGTGACTATGCTCAAGGCCTTAAAATGTCTAAAGAAGGGTTGTGTCATCTACATGGCACAGGTGATTTTGGATGAGCCTAAACCGAAGATAGAAGACATTCGCGTCATTTCGGAATACCCAAAAGTTTTCCCTGAAGATCTACCTGGTTTGCCACCGGATAGGCAAGTGGAATTCAGGATCGATATCATCCCTGGAGCAGCACCTGTTGCTCGAGCACCTTACAGGCTAGCACCAACCGAAATGAAGGAGTTGAGGACCCAACTGGATGAACTGCTAGCTAAAGGTTTCATCAAACCTAGTTCGTCTCCCTGGGGAGCACCTGTTCTGTTTGTTAAGAAGAAGGACGGGTCGATGCGTCTGTGCATCGATTATCGCGAGCTTAATAAAGTCACGATAAAGAATAGATATCCCTTGCCGAGGATCGACGATTTGTTCGATCAGTTACAAGGGGCAAGTTATTTCTCGAAGATTGACTTGAGGTCAGGCTACCATCAGCTGAAAGTCAGAGATGAAGACGTACATAAAACCGCATTTAGGACTCGTTATGGTCATTATGAGTTCCTAGTGATGCCTTTTGGGCTCACTAATGCACCGGCTGCATTCATGGATCTCATGAATCGCGTTTGCAAGCCGTACTTAGACAAATTCGTCATCGTTTTCATCGACGACATTCTTATATACTCTAAGAACCGAGCTGACCATGAGAAACACCTTCGCTGTATTCTCAAACTCCTGCATCATGAGAAACTCTATGCCAAATTCTCTAAGTGCGAATTCTGGCTTTGAGAAGTCCAATTCCTTGGACACGTTGTCAGCGAGCGTGGTATCCAAGTGGATCCCGCTAAAGTAGAAGCTGTCATGAATTGGCAAGAGCCAAAGACGCCTACAGAGATTCGTAGTTTCCTGGGGTTAGCAGGATATTATAGGCGATTCATTGAAAATTTTTCAAGGATTGCTGCGCCCTTAACTTCCTTGACCAAGAAGAAAGTAAAGTTCGTTTGGGGCCCTAAGCAGCAAGAGTCCTTTGATATTCTGAAGCAAAAGTTGAGCAACGCTCCTGTGCTGACATTACTTGAAGGTACCGAAGAGTTCGTAGTTTACTGCGACGCATCACACACTGGCATGGGATGCGTACTTATGCAGAAAGGCAAGGTTATTGCCTATGCTTCGAGACAGTTAAAGGTGCATGAGAAGAATTACACCACCCATGACTTGGAGCTGGGTGCCGTTGTGTTCGCACTAAAACTGTGGAGGCATTATCTGTATGGTATCAAGTTTGTGATCTATTCGGATCATAAGAGCCTTCAACATCTGTTTAATCAGAAGGAATTAAACATGAGGCAACGCCGTTGGATGGAGACTTTAAATGATTATGATTGTGAAATCAGATATCATCCCGGCAAGGCGAATGTAGTCGCTGATGCCTTAAGTCGAAAGGAAAGGGTGAAACCCATCCGAATCAATGCCAAGAGCATTGAAGTCAAGAATAATTTGATTGAAAGGTTGTTAGCTGCACAGAGAGAAGCTGTGTTGGAAGCTAACTATCCTAAAGAAAAGCTAGGAGTAACTGAGGAGCAGTTAACTCTTAGCAAGGACGGAATTTTACGATTAAATGGACGAATATGGGTTCCAATTTATGGAGGACTACGAGATGTTATCCTCCAGGAAGCCCATAGTTCCAAATATTCTGTTCACCCGGGAGCTGATAAGATGTATCAGGATCTAAAGGCAAATTATTGGTGGATAGGCTTGAAAAAGTCTGTAGCCGCTTATGTAGCCAAATGCTTGACTTGTGCGCAAGTCAAAGCTGAGCATCAAAAGCCGTCTGGCTTGCAATAACAGCCTGAACTTCCCGAATGGAAGTGGGAATGTGTAACTATGGATTTTATTACCAAGTTACCCAAGACGAGGAAAGGAAATGATACAATATGGGTTATAGTTGACAGACTGACTAAGTCAGCACATTTCTTACCCATCAAGGAGACTTATAGCTCCGACATGTTAGCCCAGTTATATGTTGATAAGATTGTAGCCTTGCATGGCATACCTGTGTCTATTATCTCCGATAGAGATACTAGATATACGTCTCATTTCTGGAAAAGCTTCCAGCAATCTTTGGGCACACGTTTGAATTTTAGTACGGCTTACCATCCTCAGACAGACGGTCAGAGTGAGCGTACTATTCAGACGTTGGAAGACATGCTACGTGCATGTGCAATTGATTTGGGTGGTAGTTGGGATAAGAACCTACCACTAATCGAATTCTCCTACAACAATAGCTACCATACCATCATTAAGGCTGCGCCCTTCGAGGCATTATACGGTAGAAAATGTAGATCGCCTGTTTGTTGGGTGGAAGTTGGAGATGTCCAATTATCAGGACCAGAGATAGTCTTCGAGACGACGGACAAGATTGTCCAGATTCGAGACCGTCTCAAAGCTGCCCGAGATAGGCAGAAAAGTTACGCAGATCCAAAGCGTAAAGATTTTCACTTCGAAGTAGGTGAAAAAGTGTTACTTAAAGTATCACCCTGGAAGGGGGTGATGCGTTTCGGTAAGAAAGGCAAACTAAGCCCGAGATACATAGGACCTTTCGAGGTTATCGAACGTGTCGGGTCAGTTGCCTACAAGTTAAACTTACCAGAGGAGCTCAATGGAATTCACAATGTGTTCCACATCTACAATCTAAAGAAGTGCTTCGCTGATGAATCACTGGTGATACCACATACAGATGTGCATATAGATGAGAGCTTAAAATCTGTGGAGAAACCTTTGTCGATTGAAGATCGACAGGTAAAGAAGCTTCGAAGGAAGCATGTACCTATTGTTAAGGTCAAATGGGATGCCCGTAGAGGTCCCGAATTCACGTGGGAGGTTGAAGCCACGATGAAAGAAAAATACCCTTATTTATTTCAGTAAATCTCGGGTCGAGATTTATTTTAAGGGGGTGAGGATGTAACACCTCGAAATTTTGTGTCCAATAATGTGTTGACACGTGTCATGAGTTTACACGTGTTATTAAATACTAAATAAAGGACTAAAGTTGACAAACCTTTATGGTATGTAAATTCCAGGGTTAAAAATGTCAATGAGGGGTAAATATACTGTATAGTAACCCTAAATGATGCTCGTACCTTCAAACGAATAAATCATGGATTATACGGAGCGAAACGCGGGAGAAAGTGAGAGATTACAAGCTACAGGGGTTAATTGTGTCAACATGTTTAATTTATACCTCTGAGTGACCCTTTGTAACACCCTAATTTTGTAATTGACTAAAGTCGCAGCGGAAACACGTACCATAAAATTTCTTTCCTTATAATTACCTTGACTTACTTAAAAATTAACTTTAACATAACTCTTCCACATAAATCCATCAATCGACTTATTTACTAAGTAAAAACATAGCTTATGTTTACTACATTATATACATCAACGTTCCCGTACAATCTCACTAGTGACTCGATCCTCGATCTCTATCCCTTGATGATCCTCATGACTCGTGATTCGTACAACCTGCACTCACCACATACATTCATCACATTAGTATACAATACATAAACAAGACTCAATACATGTACACTTTCCATTCAGCTTTCTCTCTAACTTTAAGCATATCATTAGCATATCCATTCCCTTGTGAGTCTTCAATAATGTACCTGCATAAATCTTCGTTTTCCAGGTACATAATTAATATCATTAACACTTAATGTATCCAAAATCATACTTCATATACTCGTGCATACATCCATATCTCAATACATACATGCCTACACCCATACGTATCTTCATATATTCATAAATACACTTCTACATATGTACCTACATTTATACGTCTCTACCTTCATGCCTACGATCACACGTACTCGCATACATACACAAATACACATTTGCATACATACATACATATCTACGCCTTCACATATATACATACTATCATACGTATCTTCATATATACATAAATACGCTTCTACATACATAAAGGAAATTCTTAACTTAGAATCCCACATTTAGGTACCATATTACTACATATTCTTTAGGATCCCACATTTAGGTACCATATTACTACATATCCTTTAGGATCCCACCTTTAGGTACCATATTACTACATATTCTTTAGGATCCCACCTTTAGGTACCATATTACTACATATCCTTTAGGATCCCACATTTAGGTACCTTATTACTACATATTCTTTAGGATCCCATCTTTAGGTACCATATTACTACATATTCTTTAGGATCCCACCTTTAGGTACCATATTACTACATATTCTTTAGGATCCCACCTTTAGGTACCATATTACTACATATTCTTTAGGATCCCACCTTTAGGTACCATATTACTACATATTCTTTAGGATCCCACCTTTAGGTTCCCTACCCGTCGGCGACGCCCTCTAGTTTTTTTTTTTTTTTTTTTTTTTTTTTTTTGCAGTTTTCTGCAGGTTCGTTTCGTCGTCCGTACGCACTAAAACGCACGTAACTTTTGAACCGTTTACCCGTTTGACCTCCCGTTTCTTCCTACATGCTTGTAAATTCACATTCTATCATATAAACTTAAAATCCCATATCCGGATTAAGGAAATTCTTATCTTACACGCTATCGCCTTATTATTAATTTATGATTTATTCGACCCGTTCATGCCTTCATCCACAAAACTAGTTTGTTTGACCAAGACTTCTTATGAACCTAATAATGTCCACATTGTATATCATACAAGATTAAGTTATCGGATGCCTTGCATCCTCTTGACCCATTTTCGCTCAAGAGCTTATTTTGACCCGTTAAGGGTATTTGCGCATTTTAAGGTCTTTAGCTTACGACAACCATACTTCTCGCTTTCTTGCTTTTTCAAAACATTCATTTAATCAAATAGCTTGTTTGTAATCAACTTTTAAGACCATTTGCTCGTTTTACCCATCAAGGGCGTTTTTGTCAACTTTGCTCTATCCTTAACAACAAAGGACTCCCTTGCATAAGTAACCAATCCTACTACTTAGCTACAGTTCTTAATCACATATACCTCGCTCGGAGATCCGTTTAATACTTCATCGGTCTCGTACAATTCTTTCCTACTTGACCTCGATCATCATACTTAATTAAATCGCACATAACTTTCCATAAACAACTAAGAAGTGATTACAAAGAAATCACTTACCTCGTGCGTCCATGTTCATACTCGTTTCCTCGCCACTTTTGACCCGTTAGCCTTCCGTGCTTGATTCCGTCTCGACATGATTCCTATACTTCCATGTCATCGAAATCACATTCTTATTAGCATACATAATTGTACATGTTAACGATCATATCGATCGCATAATTCCTATTTGACTTTCATTAGTTACTTCTAGCAAGCATAATACATGTGACCAAATTCATATCATTTCAAACTCATGTAAACCATCATGTCATCGCATTAAACACACATTCGTCAAACGCGCTCCATATAACTTACCTTAATCTTACAATTAGGACAACCCGCCTAACCATCCTTCTTATACACGGTTGACTTTTAGAAGTCAACGGTTCATTTAGTTTAACTTTCGACTTATCATTATATACCCGCAACATCATAATCGACTATACGGACGACAATACATACATTTTATCATACGATTGGGGTGCGTACCATCTTTTAAGCATAACGTACAACTAATTCATGCACAACCTTCTAAATTCATACATAGTTCATCAAATCCTTCTACTAATCAACATGTGGTATTTAAAATTAAACATCATACATATTATCATCACATTTTGTCCACTTCATCTAACAACAATTCACCGTTTCTTATCCAATTTCTTTAAACACTCACACACATGTATGATTCCAAACATTGTTAACATAAGTAAATCATCAATTTACATTACATCATCTAAAACCCACTTCATAACTACTTATTAATCACTTACAAGTGATCTAATCTTAATTTCTTCATAATTTCATCATGCTTTTGATATGTGTACTACCTTGTAAGCATAGTGTACAACTAGTTCATGCATATCCTTCTAATCTCATACATAATTCATCAATTTCTTCCTTCTAATCAACATGAATCATACATGCATAAACATCAAACATACTAGTATCACATTTCTTTCAATTCCCCTCATAAGAATCCATCTTACAAATCAAAATACATCAATTTTAAGCAAGAATTTAGACATAGATGATTTATCCATGTCATCATCTTCACCATAACAAACGGGTTTCACCCTTAAACATCAAATTAACCTAAACCATGCATAATCCATGTTCTATATGATGATTATAACACATACCAATGCTCAATTTCACTTGAACTCACGGATTAGAACATAACCCATTTTACACATGATCACCAATCTTAGATTTTCGACATACCTTATGATCCCCTCGTGTTGGAGATCATTAATCCATGCTCGGTTATGGATTTGAGCTTCATCTTGCCTTCCGATTTGAGCATAAAGATGGAACTAGGGTTTGAGGCTCCATGGGAGCCTCCTGCTCTCTCTCTCTCGAACACACGTATGTGTGTGTTTGTGTGTGCTAGATATTTTATAACTTAACTTTCATTTGTTCCATTTTAGCCCCTTGGTTTACTTTTAAAACATAAATGACATTACCTTTATCATTTAAGACTTTTGACCATACCCTTAACTAGGTTAAATAGCCTAGTTATTTATTTCCTGACGTGTCACATAATAACATACAACAAACATTAACATTCAGATTTTGGGTCGTTACAAGTCTACCACCCTTAAACAAGGTTTCGTCCCCGAAACCTTTCTCACTTCCATCGAACACACATTATTTTTTCTTCCAGTCCATCCATACGACCACTAGCCCATACTTGCCTGATCATTCTTTCCTATTTCATTTGCATTTTCATTTACTTGACCTGTCAATAACTGGTCATTACACATACTCTTCCATCCTTTAATATGATCCATTCTTAATGGATCTAATTACTCCATCTCACCTCTAAAAATTTACATTCTCTACATACTCTGTATAACATTCAACTTTTGTTTTGTTACCACCACAAAACTTACTATTTCATAGTCACAACTACGTGCTTAACTCTAACGTTAATCTTACTCTACGTTTTCAACAGTTACGTATACCTTGCATACCTTTATATTGTCTTTAAATCATTTCGTTCATTTTACATTACTATTACTTTCTCTTCATGCATTACTTAGTTCACGTATATAAATAGTTCATATCTCTCCAATCATGAGTTAAACATTTCACTAACCTCTTTTTCATTTCCTAAACCACGATCTGCAACCCAGATTGATCATCTTCTCCTCGAGTACTAACCGTTTAGGCCAACTTTCATTCCTTCGTGTAATGAGCTTCCGCTCGTGCACGTCCTTTCACCAATACGATTGGTTTCATCACATCACTAATCCAACATTATCACCAACAACATCAGCGGTTAGCATATATCATTCAATCATTCATTACACTAGGTGATTACCCATCTATAACTCTTCTACAATTTTCCTACGTACATGCTATAACACATTCCATACTTCATTCCTTACATACAATTCTTTTACTCTAGTTACTTATTTCGTCACCCTTGCGGTTTGACCCTTCAAGTCCCACTGACACCTCTTACTTATCATAGATGCATCGAGGTACACGTTCGTGCTTCTTTCCATTCATACTTACTTGAAAAGACATTCATTACATTATTCTGGTACTCGTGACCAAGCTTACCCTTCTTATTCATACTTAACTTATTGTCCGGGTGGTAGCTCGCCTTACATTATGACTCCCACGAGTCGATTACTAACACATCTAACTCATCCCGGTTTCAAAACTTCTTTCTTTCATTTTAAAATTAAAAATTTGGGTTTGCATGCCAATCCTAATCATTCTTTCATCCAGTTACCTTACACTTACTCACATGATTCGTTTGACACAACCACGGTCAAACTATTGACACATCGCGATGTGGGCTATTTTCATCATTTCTATATTTTAACTCGTCCTTCGGACGCAATCATAGCATCCATACCTTTCATTATTTCTATGTTTTGAATCCGTCTAGCGGTTTCGAACATTCTCTTCATGCATTTCATACCTTGAATCCGTCTCACGGATTTAAACATATCATTCATGCCTTTCATCCTTGAATCCGTCTCACGGATTCAAACATTGCATTCATAACTTTCATTCCTTGAATCCATCTCCCGGATTCAGACATATTATTCATATCTTTCCTTCCTTGAATCCGTCTCATGGATTCAAATCATTTCATTCATACATTGCATTCCTTGAATCCATCTCGTGGATTCAAACATTTCATTCATACATTGCATTCATATCTTGTTGATCCGTACCTTCTTACGGATTCAACATTCTTCATTTTTTTTTACCACTCATACTTTTCATTCCTACATAGTACTCTCAACTTCCCGAGAGTCTTAATTCCCATTTCCCCCACACGCCCGCCTGCTACCCAACTCTACCGGACATACCTGTAACAATTATCATAATCTCACGAACGTCATACGTTTCTCGTGTACTGGCCAGGTACGCAATCCACATAGTAGTTTCGTGCCTTCATGTAATTGTCACCTTATGTCCGTAGACTTAGGTTTCGGCGCGTGTATCACTTTCAGTACCTCATTACATACAATCCTTGTCTTTCATTTAAAACTTTTCCTTCCTTTAATGAACTTTACCATTGCTTACATCCTTACATTAAATTCACATACCTGGGTTCATTTGCCTACTTGTCTTATTACCTCTTTGCCTACCTTAGTATTCATTCTAGGCTGCATTCACGGATCATCCTCTTCCAACACTTATGCTTACCTTGCACATACAAAACCGTCAGTTTTGTTATACGTATACATAAATGCATACTTTCATCAACCCTTTACCTTTGGATCTTGATCGAGTCTTGGATTGTACGGATTTCTTATCTCAAGAGCACACAAGTTTGAGTTCAAGTAGTTACCTTCTCGTACTTGATTCCCTCAAACCAGGGCTCTGATACCAACTTGTAACACCCTAATTTTGTAATTGACTAAAGTCGCAGCGGAAACACGTACCATAAAATTTCTTTCCTTATAATTACCTTGACTTACTTAAAAATTAACTTTAACATAACTCTTCCACATAAATCCATCAATCGACTTATTTACTAAGTAAAAACATAGCTTATGTTTACTACATTATATACATCAACGTTCCCGTACAATCTCACTAGTGACTCGATCCTCGATCTCTATCCCTTGATGATCCTCATGACTCGTGATTCGTACAACCTGCACTCACCACATACATTCATCACATTAGTATACAATACATAAACAAGACTCAATACATGTACACTTTCCATTCAGCTTTCTCTCTAACTTTAAGCATATCATTAGCGTATCCATTCCCTTGTGAGTCTTCAATAATGTACCTGCATAAATCTTCGTTTTCCAGGTACATAATTAATATCATTAACACTTAACGTATCCAAAATCATACTTCATATACTCGTGCATACATCCATATCTCAATACATACATGCCTACACCCATACGTATCTTCATATATTCATAAATACACTTCTACATATGTACCTACATTTATACGTCTCTACCTTCATGCCTACGATCACACGTACTCGCATACATACACAAATACACATTTGCATACATACATACATATCTACGCCTTCACATATATACATACTATCATACGTATCTTCATATATACTACATTTATACGTCTCTACCTTCATGCCTACGATCACACGTACTCGCATACATACACAAATACACATTTGCATACATACATACATATCTACGCCTTCACATATATACATACTATCATACGTATCTTCATATATACATAAATACGCTTCTACATACATAAAGGAAATTCTTAACTTAGAATCCCACATTTAGGTACCATATTACTACATATTCTTTAGGATCCCACATTTAGGTACCATATTACTACATATCCTTTAGGATCCCACCTTTAGGTACCATATTACTACATATTCTTTAGGATCCCACCTTTAGGTACCATATTACTACATATCCTTTAGGATCCCACATTTAGGTACCTTATTACTACATATTCTTTAGGATCCCACCCTTAGGTACCATATTACTACATATTCTTTAGGATCCCACCTTTAGGTACCATATTACTACATATTCTTTAGGATCCCACCTTTAGGTACCATATTACTACATATTCTTTAGGATCCCACCTTTAGGTACCATATTACTACATATTCTTTAGGATCCCACCTTTAGGTTCCCTACCCGTCGGCGACGCCCTCTAGTTTTTTTTTTGCAGTTTTCTGCAGGTTCGTTTCGTCGTCCGTACGCACTAAAACGCACGTAACTTTTGAACCGTTTACCCGTTTGACCTCCCGTTTCTTCCTACATGCTTGTAAATTCACATTCTATCATATAAACTTAAAATCCCATATCCGGATTAAGGAAATTCTTATCTTACACGCTATCGCCTTATTATTAATTTATGATTTATTCGACCCGTTCATGCCTTCATCCACAAAACTAGTTTGTTTGACCAAGACTTCTTATGAACCTAATAATGTCCACATTGTATATCATACAAGATTAAGTTATCGGATGCCTTGCATCCTCTTGACCCATTTTCGCTCAAGAGCTTATTTTGACCCGTTAAGGGTATTTGCGCATTTTAAGGTCTTTAGCTTACGACAACCATACTTCTCGCTTTCTTGCTTTTTCAAAACATTCATTTAATCAAATAGCTTGTTTGTAATCAACTTTTAAGACCATTTGCTCGTTTTACCCATCAAGGGCGTTTTTGTCAACTTTGCTCTATCCTTAACAACAAAGGACTCCCTTGCATAAGTAACCAATCCTACTACTTAGCTACAGTTCTTAATCACGTATACCTCGCTCGGAGATCCGTTTAATACTTCATCGGTCTCGTACAATTCTTTCCTACTTGACCTCGATCATCATACTTAATTAAATCGCACATAACTTTCCATAAACAACTAAGAAGTGATTACAAAGAAATCACTTACCTCGTGCGTCCATGTTCATACTCGTTTCCTCGCCACTTTTGACCCGTTAGCCTTCCGTGCTTGATTCCGTCTCGACATGATTCCTATACTTCCATGTCATCGAAATCACATTCTTATTAGCATACATAATTGTACATGTTAACGATCATATCGATCGCATAATTCCTATTTGACTTTCATTAGTTACTTCTAGCAAGCATAATACATGTGACCAAATTCATATCATTTCAAACTCATGTAAACCATCATGTCATCGCATTAAACACACATTCGTCAAACGCGCTCCATATAACTTACCTTAATCTTACAATTAGGACAACCCGCCTAACCATCCTTCTTATACACGGTTGACTTTTAGAAGTCAACGGTTCATTTAGTTTAACTTTCGACTTATCATTATATACCCGCAACATCATAATCGACTATACGGACGACAATACATACATTTTATCATACGATTGGGGTGCGTACCATCTTTTAAGCATAACGTACAACTAATTCATGCACAACCTTCTAAATTCATACATAGTTCATCAAATCCTTCTACTAATCAACATGTGGTATTTAAAATTAAACATCATACATATTATCATCACATTTTGTCCACTTCATCTAACAACAATTCACCGTTTCTTATCCAATTTCTTTAAACACTCACACACATGTATGATTCCAAACATTGTTAACATAAGTAAATCATCAATTTACATTACATCATCTAAAACCCACTTCATAACTACTTATTAATCACTTACAAGTGATCTAATCTTAATTTCTTCATAATTTCATCATGCTTTTGATATGTGTACTACCTTGTAAGCATAGTGTACAACTAGTTCATGCATATCCTTCTAATCTCATACATAATTCATCAATTTCTTCCTTCTAATCAACATGAATCATACATGCATAAACATCAAACATACTAGTATCACATTTCTTTCAATTCCCCTCATAAGAATCCATCTTACAAATCAAAATACATCAATTTTAAGCAAGAATTTAGACATAGATGATTTATCCATGTCATCATCTTCACCATAACAAACGGGTTTCACCCTTAAACATCAAATTAACCTAAACCATGCATAATCCATGTTCTATATGATGATTATAACACATACCAATGCTCAATTTCACTTGAACTCACGGATTAGAACATAACCCATTTTACACATGATCACCAATCTTAGATTTTCGACATACCTTATGATCCCCTCGTGTTGGAGATCATTAATCCAAGCTCGGTTATGGATTTGAGCTTCATCTTGCCTTCCGATTTGAGCATAAAGATGGAACTAGGGTTTGAGGCTCCATGGGAGCCTCCTGCTCTCTCTCTCTCTCGAACACACGTATGTGTGTGTTTGTGTGTGCTAGATATTTTATAACTTAACTTTCATTTGTTCCATTTTAGCCCCTTGGTTTACTTTTAAAACATAAATGACATTACTTTTATCATTTAAGACTTTTGACCATACCCTTAACTAGGTTAAATAGCCTAGTTATTTATTTCCTGACGTGTCACATAATAACATACAACAAACATTAACATTCAGATTTTGGGTCGTTACACCCTTTGACGAACCCGAGGCTTTGTTGATAGATAAACATGTTACACCCCAAAAGTGATAAAAGTAAAAGGGGGAATACGAGTATACTCACAAAGTTTGCATATGCTTTCCGATTATCCAATTATTGACGAGTTGATGAGGTTAGAGGATTGAATGTACGTATAACAACCCTCGGTAAAACCGACATCCTCATAATAATTCTGATACCCTAATATATGTTGTAAATATATCAACTTGTCTTTATATGCACCCCGTATGTGCAAACCGAGCCCTCGAACTAGATTATATTATAAAACAAATAAAAACAATAAAAGTTAAGTTGAGGCGGGCCGCATAGACCTCACCTCAACCTAACGCGGGCCGCGCGAGTAGTAACCAGGAATTTCCAAAACCATAAGCCCAAGCGGGCCGCGTAAATGATGGATTAAGTCCATGCGGGCCGCGAGTGTCCGGAATTGTGGCGTGACCCGGAGCGGCCACGTGGCCCAACACGCGTTGAACCTAGGTGGTGACCCGGATCAGCTAGCCTAGACCCCTAGGCCATGCGGGCCGCGTAAAGCCCAGCCCTAATGTCACGCGGGCCGCGAGGAAGTCCAATTACAGCCCTATATAAGAAGGCAACGGGCTTTCGGTTTTCGTCGCTCACAAACTTTCTTTCTTTCTAAATTTCTGAAGTAGTATACACTATAGCCGGGTATTATACCCCCTAAAATAGCGAGGTTCTGCTACGATGTAAGTATTATAACCCCTGGAGACGTATTAGATACGCTGCCCGATTGATCTAGGGTTCCGTAACGGCTGTCGTGGTTCTGCCCGACGTAGTCGTTGGAATGCCGTCTCGGGGAGGGTATTACTAATGTTAAAATGGGTTATTATACTAACACACGTGCATTTGTGTAATTTATAGATTATCTCCAGGAAACCCTTACGAAAAACCTAAAACAGCAATGTGAGTTAATCTCCTTTTTATAAACTGTTTTTACAAAACCTTGAATACTTTTCCATGTAAATGACAGTTATTGAGTATTTGTGAAGAATACAATTATAGTGGGTATGTTGGGGTTTTGTATACAAAATTGGTTACTGGTGTGGTAACATCCCATAAGTTGAGTATGACCGTACCACTGATGTTAATTGTGATGTCTTGGATACAAATGTAATTGCGGATGTGCCCTCAATACTGCAAATTGGTTTTTACTCAAACTTGATTAAACTGGGATTCACTCACCAGTATTTCCCACTGACAAAATGTTTTTAAAACGCGTTTCAGGTAACAAAATGTGAAAGCCAAATAGAAGCCAGCTGGATAGCACTGAAGGCTTGGAAAAGTGGCAATAAAGTTACCTAAGAATAAAATGGATGTTTTTATTCAAATAAATAGGATGTATTCCTATGAAACGTGTGTATTGAAAACTTGGGTTTTTACCCATATGTTTAATGTTATAAACATGGTGGTTTACTCTGATTAAAATATTTCCTAACTACGATCCTGATGAAAATTTCCGCTGCCAAATTGGATAAATAAATGTGATACCACCGAAACTGGCTCACGGCCGCCCGTCCCCGGGAGATAGGGATCGGGGGTTGTGACAGGAGGTGGTATCAGAGCTATGCCACTGATTCAGCCACAGAAGTGTTCTGCTGACATCAAAATTCAAAGTGTTAGGAAATAAATTATGGAAATACGTGTATAATTGTATTTCTTGCTATGTGTTATCTGACTATTTGTTAGTTTACAGTATGAGTGACCAAGGACCTTCTGACGCCTATCGTCAACTGTCTGGTTCGCCTAGGAGCGAAGGCACCTCCTCTTCTCAGCCTGCCCTCTCAGGGTATTCTGCTGACACAGAAGAAGGGATCTTTGTATTTAAGGCTCAGTCTGAAGAACCATTTCCTCAGAAAAAGAGGGGATGGTTCAGTAGGGGAGCGCACGAGCGTAGGAAAAGAATGAAAAAGTTGCAGGAACAGCGAGTGTTAGCCGCAGCAAAAAGAGAAACTGATGCTTATAATCAGGATATGCTCAATAGGGGTATCGCTAATATCCATATTTTAGCAACCACTGCTGCTGACCCAAACCTGGAACAAATGCTAGCACCCCAACCACAAAATCCTGATCAACCCATGGAAATAGAAAATCAGATAGAAATGCCTGATTTCAACCCGGAGGAAATACCTAGGGTACCTGCACCTGATCCTTTAGACCCAAACAATTACGACCCCTGGTGGGACGATGTTAGGGACTACGTGCAACAAAACCCAATTCAGGAAAATGTGCCAATACCCAACTTAGGAGCTTACCCAGGGTTAGATCCTCAAGATCCCTACAACATTAGTGATGCATATGTTAGGGAAATTTTAGAAAATCCATACCCGTACCAAGCCCCTATGCCTCCGTATCAGGAACCCATACCTCAGTTTCCAAACCCAGTCCTAGAATCTGCACCCCCAATGAGTGCAGAAAATGTCCAGGAACTTAGGACTTTCGGGGAGGAAATTTTAGAAAGCAGTGATCGTATGCGACAGGTGGGAGAACGCCTCGTATGGAAATACGATGAGCGTAATATGGATTTTTGGATGAATCCATATCAGTGAAGGTGATGGTAGAAACAGTAATAATAATAATAATAATAAAATAATATATGTGTGTATGTGTTAGAAAAAAAAAAAACTACGGATGCATACTATTAGTATTGTAGCTTTACATTTCAGTCGGTACTGTAATTTTATTTCTGTACTGGTGTGTATTGATGCATACTATATAAATAGAGTAAAAGTCGCAATGCTCGACGTTTTTGGGTAAACGTGCGTGTTATGTGATTGGATATATTCAAATATTAATTGTGATATTAATATTTGGTAAATGTCTAAAATTCAGATGGCCGACGCGGGAAATCAAGAAAATCTGAATAACGATAACCAGAGTAACATTAACGTGGTTAATGAGAATTCGGACAATAATAACAACGGAAATCAAATGGATAATAGTGCCGTTCAGCATATTGTGGCACAAGGAATTATAGATGCAATGCCATTTATTATTCAAACAGTTCAGGAAGCGAATAATAAAAGTAAGCATAGCAGTAAGCGACCAACTGAACCAGAAAACAGCGTGAACAATGGACCCATATTTCAAGCGCCCGTTCCCAAAAGAAGAAGAACCATGCCACATGGTTGTTCTTACAAGGAATTCTGGTCCTGCAAACCAATAGAATTCTCGGGCAATGAAGGACCCATTGCAGCTTTACGCTGGATAGAGAAAACTGAGGCGGTTCTGAAAATAAGCAAGTGTGCTGAAGAAGATAAAATACTGTTTGCTTCAAATCTGTTTAAAAATGCAGCCTTAGAATGGTGGAACACTATCCTCCAATCCAGAGGAAGTGATAGGATTTATAATATGGAATGGGAGGAATTTAGGAATATGGTAGAAAGGAAATTCTGCCCTCCCAATGAAAAAGAACAGATAGCAAATAAGTTTCTGAATCTAAGAATGACCGGGGTAGACAGTAAAGGTTACACTACCACATTCTTTGAATATGCTAGGATAGTACCTACCCTTGCATCACCTGAACCAGTGTTAATCTCCCGTTACATCTGGGGATTAATTGGAGAAATTAGACATGTAGTCAAGGCAGCTAGACCCCAAACCATAGAGGAAGCTGTAGAACTAGCTAATACCTTGACAGATGAGTTAATCCGTACTAGAGAAGAAGACCAGAGGAGAAACCTAACCCAAAGACTTACTCAAGAATTCCGTTCTGGGAATTCCAATCGTAAGAATGTAGGTTCTACCTCTGCACCCTACTGCAAAGCCTGCAGAAAGAAGCATTCTGGAAGATGCTCTACTTACTGTAATTTTTGCAAGGCTCCAGGACACAAGGAAGAGAATTGCAAGAAGAAATCCAGTAATGGAATGTGTTTCAATTGTGGGGAAAAAGGTCACATTAGGACAAACTGTCCGAAATTGGCTCCAGCTGCAACCAACAAAAATCCTAAAAATGCCAGAGCATTCGTGCTAACTACAGAGGAAGCCAGGATGATTCCAGACGTCATTGCTGGTACGTTTTTAGTTAATGATATTTTTGCTAAAGTATTATTTGACTCTGGTGCAAACCAAAGTTTTATTAATACTTCATTTTGCAAACTCCTAAATCAATCATTAACTAAACTACCACAAGAATGTCTAGTGGAAACCGCAAATGGAGAAACTGTTAAAATTTCTGAAGTCTTGCAGGGAGCAAGAATAGAAATTTTTAATCAAAAATTTAGGGCAAATCTTTACCCAATGAATCTGGTAGGATTTGATGTAGTGTTAGGAATGGATTGGTTAATAGCCAATAAAGCCAGTATTTTATGTGATCAAAAGACAATTCAATTAAAGTCACCAAGAGGTGAAAATATCTCAATTAAAGGAGATAAACCTTTTAGATCCACTAAATTCATCTCTGCGATGAAAACTGCAAGTTGTATAAGAAAAGGATCTATAGTGTATTTGATTTCTATAATCACTAACACTAAAGGAAAAGAAGTAAAAGATATCCCAGTGGTATCCCAATTTTCAGATGTCTTTCCAGAAGAATTGCCAGGACTACCGCCAGACAGGGAAGTTGAATTCAGAATTCATCTGTTACCCGGAACAGCACCGATTGCTAAAGCACCTTACCGTTTAGCACCCGCTGAAATGCAAGAACTGAAGAAACAACTAGACGAGTTGTTGGAAAAGGGATTCATACAGCCAAGCTCATCGCCATGGGGAGCGCCGATTTTATTTGTTAAAAAGAAGGACGGATCAATGCGTATGTGCATTGACTACCGTGAATTGAACAAAGTCACGATTAAGAATCGGTATCCATTACCGAGGATCGATGATTTGTTTGATCAACTTCAAGGAGCTCGATTTTTCTCTAAAATCGATTTAAGATCAGGATATCATCAATTAAAGGTACAGGAAGAGGATATTCCTAAAACCGCATTCAGAACAAGGTATGGTCATTATGAATTTACTGTCATGCCATTTGGTTTAACCAATGCCCCAGCCGCATTTATGGACATGATGAACCGAATATGTAAGCCATATTTGGATAAATTCATAATTGTCTTCATAGATGATATTCTAATTTACTCTAAAAGTAAAGATGAGCATGCTAAGCACTTGCACTTACTTTTAAACCTGTTAAGAAAAGAAAAGCTTTATGCTAAGTTTTCAAAGTGTGAATTTTGGTTAGAACAGGTACAATTTCTCGGACATTTAGTAAATCATGAAGGAATTCATGTAGACCCAGCAAAGATTGAAGCAATCACTAAATGGAAAACCCCTGAATCACCAACTGAGGTTAGAAGTTTCTTAGGATTGGCCGGTTATTATAGAAGATTTATTCGAGATTTTTCTAGAATAGCCATTCCTTTGACTAAGTTAACCTGTAAATCTGTTAAGTTTGAATGGGGACCAAAACAAGAAGAAGCCTTTAGAATCCTTAAGCAAAGATTAACCCATGCACCCATACTAGCATTACCAGAAGGAACTGAAGACTTTGTAGTCTTTTGTGACGCTTCTAAATTAGGTTATGGATGCGTATTGATGCAACGTCAAAAGGTTATAGCTTATGCATCCAGACAGCTTAAGAGTCATGAAGGAAATTATTCAACCCATGATTTGGAATTAGGAGCTATAATTTTTGCCCTTAAGATTTGGAGACATTATCTTTATGGTAGTAAGTTTACCATATTCACAGATCATAAGAGTTTAAGATATGTTTTCGGGCAAAAAGAGTTGAATATGAGACAGAGACGCTGGATGGAATTGCTTAGTGATTATGATTGTAATATCCAGTATCACGCAGGAAAAGCCAATGTGGTGGCCGATGCTTTAAGTCGAAAATATCACGAAAAGCCAAAAAGGGTACGTTCTCTTAAGTTAAATCTACAAGTAGATTTAAACAATCAGATTAGAAAAGCACAAGAATCAGTAATCAAGGAAGATACTGAAAATTTAAAAGGAATGATTAAGGAATTAGAACAAGGAACGGATGGAATTTGGAGGTTCCATAAAAAGAGAATGTGGATACCTAAATTAGGAAATTTACGTCACCGTATATTAGAAGAAGCCCATAAGTCTAAATATACGATGCACCCAGGAAGTGATAAAATGTACCAGGATTTAAGGAAAAATTTCTGGTGGATAGGAATGAAAAAGGATGTAGCAGCTTATGTTTCTAAATGTTTAACTTGCTTACAAGTTAAAGCTGAACATCAGAAACCCTCAGGTTTATTACAACAATTAGAAATACCAGTTTGGAAATGGGAATGGATAACAATGGATTTTGTTACCAAATTGCCTAAAACAAGGAAAGGTAATGATACAATCTGGGTGATTGTGGATAGATTAACCAAGTCAGCTCATTTCTTACCAATGAAAGAAACCTTTAGTATGGAACAATTAGCCAAATTATATGTAAATAAAATTGTTTCATTACATGGCATTCCTTTATCAATTGTTTCTGATAGAGATAGCCGTTTTACTTCTCATTTTTGGTCAAGTTTCCAAAGAGCAATGGGAACCAGGGTAAACCTAAGCACCGCTTATCATCCTCAAACAGACGGACAAAGTGAAAGAACAATTCAAACGATGGAAGATATGCTTAGAGCTTGTGTAATTGACTTTGGAGGTAATTGGGACGAACACTTACCTTTGATAGAATTTTCTTATAATAATAGTTATCACACAAGTATCAATGCTGCACCATTCGAAGCACTTTATGGACGAAAGTGCAGAACCCCAGTCTGTTGGGCAGAAATTGGGGAAAAACAATTATCTGGACCTGAGATAGTACAAGAAACAACTGATAAAATCATTCAAGTCAAGGAACGACTGAAAACAGCACGTGATCGCCAAAAGAGTTATGCTGATAACAGACGCAAACCCTTAGAATTTCAAGTGGGAGATAAAGTGTTATTGAAAGTCTCTCCCTGGAAAGGAGTGGTAAGATTCATCAAAAGAGGAAAACTAAGCCCCAGGTATATTGGACCTTTTGAAATTATTAGAAGAATAGGACCTGTAGCTTATCAGCTACGACTGCCAGAGGAAATGGCAGGAATACATGATGTGTTTCATGTATCCAATCTTAAAAAGTGTCTAGCTGATGAATCACTCGTAGTACCTCTTAAGGATATAGAGGTTAATGAGCAACTCAAGTTTGTAGAAAAGCCACTGCAAATTGAAGATAGGAAAATTAAGAATCTCAAGCATAAAAGACTAGTTTTGGTCAAAGTGAGATGGGACTCCAAAAGAGGACCCGAGTATACATGGGAGCTTGAGTCAGAAATGAAAAAGAAATATCCACACTTGTTCCAGTAGATCTCGAGGACGAGCTCTAAAACAAGGTGGGGAGGATATAACAACCCTCGGTAAAACCGACATCCTCATAATAATTCTGATACCCTAATATATGTTGTAAATATATCAACTTGTCTTTATATGCACCCCGTATGTGCAAACCGAGCCCTCGAACTAGATTATATTATAAAACAAATAAAAACAATAAAAGTTAAGTTGAGGCGGGCCGCATAGACCTCACCTCAACCTAACGCGGGCCGCGCGAGTAGTAACCAGGAATTTCCAAAACCATAAGCCCAAGCGGGCCGCGTAAATGATGGATTAAGTCCATGCGGGCCGCGAGTGTCCGGAATTGTGGCGTGACCCGGAGCGGCCACGTGGCCCAACACGCGTTGAACCTAGGTGGTGACCCGGATCAGCTAGCCTAGACCCCTAGGCCATGCGGGCCGCGTAAAGCCCAGCCCTAATGTCACGCGGGCCGCGAGGAAGTCCAATTACAGCCCTATATAAGAAGGCAACGGGCTTTCGGTTTTCGTCGCTCACAAACTTTCTTTCTTTCTAAATTTCTGAAGTAGTATACACTATAGCCGGGTATTATACCCCCTAAAATAGCGAGGTTCTGCTACGATGTAAGTATTATAACCCCTGGAGACGTATTAGATACGCTGCCCGATTGATCTAGGGTTCCGTAACGGCTGTCGTGGTTCTGCCCGACGTAGTCGTTGGAATGCCGTCTCGGGGAGGGTATTACTAATGTTAAAATGGGTTATTATACTAACACACGTGCATTTGTGTAATTTATAGATTATCTCCAGGAAACCCTTACGAAAAACCTAAAACAGCAATGTGAGTTAATCTCCTTTTTATAAACTGTTTTTACAAAACCTTGAATACTTTTCCATGTAAATGACAGTTATTGAGTATTTGTGAAGAATACAATTATAGTGGGTATGTTGGGGTTTTGTATACAAAATTGGTTACTGGTGTGGTAACATCCCATAAGTTGAGTATGACCGTACCACTGATGTTAATTGTGATGTCTTGGATACAAATGTAATTGCGGATGTGCCCTCAATACTGCAAATTGGTTTTTACTCAAACTTGATTAAACTGGGATTCACTCACCAGTATTTCCCACTGACAAAATGTTTTTAAAACGCGTTTCAGGTAACAAAATGTGAAAGCCAAATAGAAGCCAGCTGGATAGCACTGAAGGCTTGGAAAAGTGGCAATAAAGTTACCTAAGAATAAAATGGATGTTTTTATTCAAATAAATAGGATGTATTCCTATGAAACGTGTGTATTGAAAACTTGGGTTTTTACCCATATGTTTAATGTTATAAACATGGTGGTTTACTCTGATTAAAATATTTCCTAACTACGATCCTGATGAAAATTTCCGCTGCCAAATTGGATAAATAAATGTGATACCACCGAAACTGGCTCACGGCCGCCCGTCCCCGGGAGATAGGGATCGGGGGTTGTGACAGTACGGGGTTAAAGTTCAAGTATGTTTGGAGTCGAGATTCGGTATTTAAAACAACATAAAAGTAAGATATGAGAATAGCATGTGAAAATAATCATCTTGCACACATAACCCTTGTTCTTGACACTATTAGAACTCAAGAGAGTTGGTATGCTTTCATGGATTCAAAGGTCCATTAGAGTCGTAACAAGAGCATGGTCATAGATGATGTAACATGTTCTTGACAAGTAACTATTAAGTTACCATCAAGTTTAGTTACTTAGGTATATATGTATGTACATAGAACAGCTTAGTTATTATATTGGTTACAAGTCTTATGATTCAAGCATGAGGTAGGAGATCAATGTCTCCATTTAGGCACCTCTTTGTGTCATAGAGTTCATACATGAGGTAGGAAGAACAAGCTTCCATTTAGGCACCTCTATTGTTCACCACTACACTTGTTGTTATAAACGACAAGGAGGGTCATGAACATACAAGTATTATGGTACTAACAACAACTAAACTATAGCAAAACATCAAGTAATGAGTGGATTCTTATGAAGGATAGCCCAAGCTAGTCCAACCATCACACATTCATCAAGTTTCATACTTGAACACTACTTGTGGGTAAAACCCTAATTAAAAACAGAAAGTTTATGAGGTTTTAACCCCTGATTTAGATGTCTCAACCATGTTTTTAAGCTTAACCAACCATAAGAGGAGTTGTAAGCATTAGGACATTGGCTTGAGTTGTGTCAAACACAAGTTGGATGAAGTTTACATAAGTTTGTAAGAAAACAGAAAGTTTTTGGTCAATTTCAGAGCAATTCCAGGTCTGATTTCTCCAAGGAGAAGTCAAGGAATCAAACTCCATGATTAACCAAGTAGATAGGAAGAAGAATCAAGTGTTTTCATCAAGAAATGAGCAAGTTATGCCAAGTTTAGTGTAGAGGTATGAATCTGTCCGAAAATGCAGATTCTTGCTTGAATTTGGGAGTGTTTTGGTGGGATTTGAGAGTGGTGAAAGTGTCCAAGTGCTTGGGGAAGCTTGGGTACTTATAGGGAGGTGTTTAGGGTTGATTAGAGGTGTTAACAAGTGCCAAAACTCGGTTTAAACTCGAAATCCCGCTCAAAAATGGAAGCTGGTCGCGACCATCCAACTTTCTGCAGATCAGGGACCTCACGCGGGCCGCGTAAGAGGATGGGGCAAGTTCACGCGGGCCGCGAGCTCTTTGTGGTTCCGGATTTAAGTTTCGTTTATTACATTTTGGCCCCTAGAGTTGTGTAATTGACATTTTTAAGGTATTTAAGGGCCATATTTGCCATAAAGGCATATTTCAAGACATGATTTAGTATGAGGAGTATAAACCAAGTATAATTAAGCGTATAAGTATCAATTCAAGTGTAGTTGTTGTTCAAAATACGTTCGAAGCATAAGTTTCATGTATTTACAAGTTTAGCACCTAGTTTCCAAGAATTATGAATAAGTATAATTTGTTCCACGAAATTGAACGTATGAGCATATATAAAGTATGTATAACATGTGATTAACAAAATACGAGTTTTATTCCTGATCCAAGTCTCGGATTTTTCAACGCTTTTAATGAGAGAACGATTTCAAGACTACGAAGTTTCCAAAAATAGTTTTACAAACGATGGTTTCTAATTTTAGGAAGTATGAAAACGCGGGGCGTTACATGTAGGTTGAGTTGTAATGATCTTGAGCTAAGTTTTTCACTATAAAAGGCATGGTAGTGTTCCATTGTGAAACACACCTCAAACCGGCCTTCTGATCATTTCTGGAGCTCTCAAGCATTCTCCTAACATCTATAGTCGTGCACCAAGCTTCTGTAAGTATGCCTACCCTTTTGTGGCTTAGTTTATGCTTAGTTTAGCTTAAAAGTCAATCCGTCGTAACTAACGATTGACTTTACGATAAATCACAAATGGTCCAGTGGTTTGTCGAATCAAAGATAGTTATATTTTGGTAATCATGTGGGCTTTAAACCCCTAAAAGGGCACCCTCTGATTCCCACTCTAACTAGTCCGAATGTCGAGTCAAACGTGCTTAGAAAAAGTCAACAGAAATGCCATTTTGCGATTTAATGCATAATCAGTAATGTAGACGATGTGTAACCTATTTAAACACTCATAAAACATGATAATAAGTATATTAACTAGTCTAAGCTTGTTTGATCCGACCGTTTACTGTTTTGACCCGGTTCGGAGCCGAAAGTCGCAAAGCTTTGACTTTTGCTTTGAATTCAGTTCTGACCCGTTAAAGTATGATTTAGATATGCCTTAGGACTCTCTTAGGACCAGGTTACATGATGGTATAACCCTCTGTGACCGGTTCGTTGTTTGTCCGAGTCTTTTACACATTTCTGTCAAATGCTTAAAAGTTGACCGTAACGCCCTTTTTAATTTAAAACGAGAATTTCGGACATGTGAAAGAACCATAACCTTAGTTACTGATTTCTAAGCATGTCCCTAAAATTTCATGTCAATCCGAGGTTCAGAATAGGAGTTATGCTAAGTAGCGCAAATTACGGAAACTTTAGTAATTAAATAGCGCAATTAGCATAACGCCTATCAAAACCCGGATTTCGACACCAAACCTTTTACACACTGATGTAAAATAATATTTTGGGATTTTTAAAGATTTTTAATCGTTTTTAACCTGCTCATAACCTGCGGTTATGGCAACGGTTCGGTAAATACCGAATATGCCCTTTTCGGCCATAACTTGAGTTCTACAAGGTCTTTTGACCCGATTCCAGTTGCTACTGATTTTAAATAATAAATAAAGTATTTTAGACTTTATAAACTGTTCGGGAAACTCAGATTTCCTGTAGAACTCAGAAACCTCTTTTATAATCTTTAAAAAGACAGAAATACCCCTACGGGGCATAAAATGGATTTAAACTCGTTACAGGCATTACGGAAGGTATCCTACTGATAACCCCAACCTCTTTAAAGTATATTGACTTAGGAAACCAGTGTAGGACTCTTACGGTTACTCGTTGCGCCTTTTGCGCGCACGGTTCGGCTTATGTAACTAGTTTACATAAACTAGCCGAAACGGGTCAAACCATATTGTTTTGACCCCAAAATCCAGAGTGTGGTTATTAAACCCATATAAAACAAGTATTAAAACTTGTTGGGTCCAAACCACATTCCATTTCGCCTTTCACGCGACTAAACCGTAACTATCCTTTGAAACTGACCGGTCTAAGCTACGGCTAAATTAAAGACCCGTTAGGATTCTAATAGGTTATTTTTAAACCTCCATTCCAGAATAGGAGACCAGTAAAAGCTATCTGCAATTTATTTCGATTAAGGATTTATACTTGCAAAGGTAAATACTTTTAACTTATTTTCCGTTATACGGGCTTGGGTTACGGTATATAGTATACCGCTTGATCGGGCATCAAATTCTCCACCGCTTGAGTGGGTAATTGAATAAATTTGATCGGCTCGTTTAAACAGTCTTGTTACTTAAAAGCCTTTGGGGGGTTAATGACCATGTCCCGGATATCCTTGGCATCATTTTACGAAATGGCCACGACCTAAGCGCGGAGTGTAGGCGTACACTCGTCAGTGCATAAATAGTCGCTGTGGTGTGTCTATTGATCTTTAACCCGGACTTGATCCGAGCTACTGAACGCATAAGGAACATGTAATTCGTTCACAAGATTATATATTTAAATAATTCTCCCAAGTTATAAAAGAGTTTGTGCCTAGTGCATTCAAATCAATTTTAATAAACATTTTTCAAAAGTGTCGGTTGAATGTATTTACCAGTGTAAACTGACGTATTTTCCCAAAAAGACTAAATGCAGGTACTATGCGTAATTGGCTGGATAATTCTCCTTAGCATCATAAAGAGTCTCGCAAGCTTAAGATGCCTACGTCTGTTGAACAATACTTATATTTTTATTTGATGCCCTGTGGATACTTTTCAACTATTCGTAATACATTTGATATTACAAACAATGGTTGAAATATAATTATCTTTATGCTTCCGCTGTGCATACATATGTTGTGTGGTTTGACTATATTATTGCCAACTACGTCACGGTAATCCCCCACCGGTGAGACACGTGGAAATCAGGGTGTGACAAAACGCCATATATAATAAAAACGCCAAAACAACCAAAATGCTTGTTTAAACGATATCATCCAGTTAAACGCCCCCCCAAAAAAAAAACTCCCAAACTATAATAAAATTAGTTTGAAAAAGTATTATAAAAAACCAAAAAAAAAAATAAAAATAAAAAACAAACTTCAAAATGTAACTAGAAACAATAAATTCAAATCAGAAAAACCGAAGATAGGGAAAATTTATTATATTAGAATCTAAAACGCCAAACTTAAAAGATGGGACGTGTTACAGACTTCAGAGATAAAACTTGTCAAAAACAATAATTACAAACAGTAACTGAAAAGACGAATACTTTATTATAATAACGCATCGCCTAAATTTGGCGCCAAAAAGAGATCCCATAAAATGACACATCTCAGCAACTTCCATTTGATCAAACCAAAATAAATAAATAAATAAATAAATAAATGCCAATACTACTAAACACCACTCACTGTAAAACGCCAAAAAAAAAAAATCAAAGATAGCAATTATGCTTTCTTGGATATTCAGTATTGTTATTCGTCAAGTTTCACTAAATGAATTGTTAGGGGAGGCGAGTAACTCAGAAAGATTTTTGCTGCATGAGATGGACAAAAATTCAAGAAAAAAAAAATACTAATGCCAGTCATATGGCATTTTGTATTTTTTGTTCTTGAAGAAGGCTTGGATGAGGAGAAGAGATCAATGACACTGAAGAGTGGGATGGTGATAAAGATGAAGATCAACATGAAGAAAAAGTGAAAAACCCACCCACACGTCATAGATCTATGTCCACAAACATCTAGAAAAAAAGTCACTTCAACAGACGAGCAGACAAAATAATCAAACCGATGGGTTTGTTAAGTTTTACATAAAACACCATATTTTGGTTTCAGTTCTTGTATTATTAAAGAACAGAGAGACTGATGACAGTGAATATTGTGAAGAGATATCCTATTAGGATTTTTAATTTATTTTCTTCGCTTGATTTTTTTCTGTTGCTGAAATATAATCCAACAATTGTAAAACGCCAAGATAACCCAAACGCCAAAAAGTTTATAAAAAATAATAGAACAATGGGCCATCTTGTTTAAAACACCTTGAAAAACGCCAATCAAATAGATTTCTTGCCCCCTGGGTTACAATGGCATACGATGTGAATAAACGCCAAAAACGCCATAAACGCCAAAATGTTGATACAATGAAACCATTAAAACGCCATTAATTATTGAATTTGGTTAATGCCAAAAATCTTAAAAACCAAAAATTAAAACAAAATTGGGAAAAGCGGAACTGGAAAAGCAGAAGATGAAAGGACAAAAAAGCCACTCCGCCCTTTTCTAAGCGGCGTGACACGTGTTTGTCCAGGAAGCGTTCTCACCGTTCTCACACTTTTGAGCGTTTTCTCCCGATCTCGTTTCTATATATATATATATAAGGAGAACATGTTAGCTGCAGGAACAACTTGATATTTTTAGTTTTTGTTTTTATAACTTGAATTTTTTTTGTCCTTTTGTGAACCCTACTCTTCAACTTTTAACATTGACACTTACACCCCTCAACTTTCTTAAAATGTTGTAAAATGTTATTTTAACCCTCTTGAAAATTTACGAACTTATATTTATGTACGTGTCAATAAATTCAAGTTGGTTTACATTTTGACGTAAATTTTGTTCGAAAACGAGTCATGTCATTAAACGGTATAAGTTCGAGTTACTTTACGTTTCATGAGTAATGTCAAATATAATACGTTTTCGTGCTTATTTTTCTTGGAGGTTTTCGATTGGTATACGTTTCGACCTAAATGTTTTTCAGAATAGAATCGAGTCAAATATAATATGTTTTCATTTGAGGGTATAAATTCGATTTACTTTACGTTTAATTAGTGATGTGTTCGTGCTTATTTTTATGAACGTTTTCAATTAGTCAATGTTTTAATCTATAAGCAAGTATAAAAAATTTCAGCACTCTCAAATCACATTAAAAATGTCTTGGCAATAAGGGAATCAATTCTAGTTATATATAGTTACAATAACACATTACATATAGAGTAACTTCAAGTGGGCCAATTTTCCTTTCCTTTTTTTTTTGTCTTTTAGTATATTTTTCTTTTTTTAACCTTTACCCTTCAATATTTAGTATTACCATTTACAACCCTTCAACTTTCTAAAAATTTTATAATATTTTTTACGTGCTTATTTTATGTATGTATCAGTATAAATTCAAGTTGATTACGTTTCTTTGAAAATGGATATGCTCAAATATAATATGCTTTTGTGTTTTTTATTAACGTTTTCAGTTTTATACGTTTTGGCATAAATTTTGTTTTAAAACAAGTCGGGTCAAATATAATATGTTTTCATTAGACTTTATAAATTCGACTTGCTTTACGTTTCTGTGCCATCGCAACGTACGGTACCAGTTTTCACTCCAAAAACATAATTTTGTACTTATCTTTATGTACGAGTCGGTATAAGTTCAAGTTGGTGCTTGACGTAAAGTTCTTTCGCAAATAAGTCGGGTCGAATATAATACGTTTCCGTGCTTATTTTTATCCACATTTTCAGTTTATCTACGTTTTGACGTAACTTTTATCAGAAATGATTCGGGTCTTGACGGTACAAATCCGAGTTACTTTACATTTGGACCCGCCGTAACGTGCGAGGAAATTTACTAGTTGTATATCTATACAAAAAGTAACTAGCCACCACCGGCAAATGAATAGTCGTGTCTCCACGAAACAACCCGTTTCAACAATATAATAATTTCAACCAATAGGTATTACAAAATATCGCTGCGATGGTAGTCATGCATATTCAAAACGCAACTGATGTCGGTTCAATACCAATACACACCGTTCCTTTTACCAATTTTCCTATCCTTTTTCTTTTATTAATCCCACTTTCCTTCACCCAACATATATCATTTATTAATTAAACGAGCAAATGAAAAGTGCCGCTCAAATGTATATTATGATTTATGAACCATTCCAACTTTCAATTTCTTATATCCAAATCCATTTTAGTCACCCGCTCCAACATTTATTCCACGCACAGTCGCACACCGTATTCATTCTCATCAACGCAATTCATGGTTTTCTGTAACCGTTTTTCAGATTCGTAAGCATTCTTTATCGTTCCTTCTAATAAATTGAGTTTTGGTTACACAAATATTTAATTAGTAAATGTGTGCACATGTTGACTTTTAGGGTAATAGTAGTGGGAATTTTTTAGTGATACACTATATAACAACCGAAAGAGATATAGTCAAGAGAGATTTATACATGTTTTACATTGATCAAAAACCATAAAAATAAATATTGGTATCGATGTATGGTCGGTATCGGTTCAATTACCGATACTTGGTATAGCTTAGGGTAGCAAAAAAATATTGTATTGCGAACACAACGTTGTTTTCAACAAATTTATACCACCGTGTCTAGAAATCCATAAAAACGATATAAGGTTTCAGTAGTATATGTTCGGTTCTTCATAGTAAAGAACAAAAACAACAACTATATTTAACCCATTTGAATAAAACTTTTATCAAATCGTATATAAAAATAAATACGTCGCAACGTTATATTCAAAATTTTATAAGATGTTTTAAAATAAAGAATAAAGTACAATTTGCATCTGTGTGGTTTACATGAAATCACATGTTGGGTCCTTAAAACCAAAATCTTACCTCCCGGGTCCCCATGATTGCATTTTCATACACCGTTTGTTTACCGTTAGTTTTGAGGGGTATTAAAGTCATTTTATGTTAATTAATGGGGGTATTATAGTCTTTTTGTTTCATTTTCACCCAATTTATATATAAAAAAAATCATTATCATGAAATATCTAGATGAGTGTGGGTGTTTCGCTGGTCAAAATTAAGTTTGCTGGTTTTGTAGTGTTATGAAGTTGAAGTTTGTAGATGGTGACCAAACCCCACGACCACCGCCACCACTACCCACCTGACCTCCAAACTGCAGGAAAATGCAACCATAAGGACTCCTAAAGTACTTTAAAGACAAACTATAATTTCAGATCACATAGATGCAATTACGCTAATTCTACTTTTGTCTAATAGACACAATCACGCTAATTCTACTTAGTCTAAAATAAATATGTAACATGTCAATTTTTTTTGTTTTGTTTTAGTATAAGGTAAAAAAATTAAAACATTCTCACACCTCAAACCAGATACAAATCCTTCCCAGATTCTAATAATCAAGGGTTCGAGCCCCGCTCATGACGGATTGAGTGTGATTTAAGCTAACCGTAAAAAACACAAACCAAATGCCGTTAGGTTTTCACCCTTTCGTTTTCACGACAATCAACTAACCAAACGTCGTTAGACCCATTAACTTGTTGGGTTGTTTAAGCAAGGTCATATCGAAAGTTTTGGCGGAGCGAATGAAAAAGGTGATAAATTCGGTCATTTCCGATTGCCAATCAGCTTTTCTTAAATATCGTAATATCATCGACAGACCACTTATTAATAATGAGATCATTGCTTGGGTCAAACAGAGAAAACCGAAAGTACTAATGTCTAAAATAGATTTTGAGAAGGCGTATGACCACCTTAATTGGGGTTCTTGGACTCGATCCTCGAGCAAATGGATTTCCCCCGGAAATGGAGAAGTTGGATTTCGGCGATTGTTTCCTCGGCTAGATCTTCGGTTCTAGTTAATGGTTCCCCGTCGTTCGAATTCAATTTCCAACGTGGTATTCGTCGTTCGAATTCAATTTCCAACGTGGTATTCGACAAGGGGATCCCGTTGCTCCTTTTCTTTTTCTCATTGGCATGGAGGCGTTTTCTTGCATGTTTAAGAAGGCGGTAGAGGAAGGCATCTTTGTTGCTGTTAATTTGCCTAACAATGGCCCCCTTCTTTCGCACCTTTTATTTGCGGACGATGCTCTCCTGGTTGGTGAGTGGAGTAAATCGATGCTCTTTGGAGTTGGGGTATGAAAAGGATTCTAAGGAGTTAGCCGAGATGATAGGTTGTTGTGTTGGTTCCCTTCCATGTGATTATTTGGGTTTGATTATCGGAGCAAATATGAATAGAATCGCGCAATGGTAGCCGGTGATCGATAAATTCGATAAGCGTCTTTCGTCTTGGAAAGCGCAAGTTCTATCGGAAGGAGGTAGACTTATTATGCTTAAATTGGTGATGGAAGCTCTTCCTACATATTTTTCTCCCTTTTAAAGCGCCAATAAAAATTATTGATGTTCTCGAAGCCAAACGTCGCAAATTTTTCTGGGGTGGTACCGACGAAAAGAATAAAGTTAATTGGGCGAGCTGGAATGATATTACAAGACCCAAAGATGGCGGGGGGGATGGGTTTAACTCCGTTGAGGGATGCAAATATTGCTCTTTTGACGAAGTGGTGGTGGCGTTATAAGATGGAACCTGAAGCTCTATGGAGAAAGGATATAGATGCTCTGCATTTTTCTCCTAGGAGTTGTACGACCTTACCTGTCAAAGCCAATAGCTCTGGTATGTGGAAAGTTACAACGAATCTGCAGAAACAATTGTCGGGTAGTAACTTAAGCATCTCGCACAACTTTGTGGGAGTTGTTAGGCAAGGTGTTGAAGACGCCGATCATCTCTTTACGGCTTGTGCGGTGGCTTTAGCGATTTGGAATTTTATTAGTAATTGGTGTAATATATCGGAAATCTTCGCCTTCTCGTTTAAAGATCCGGTGTCAAGTCATAATGTTCCAAACTGCGATTCGAGTAAAAAGAAATGTATTCATTCAAGTGGTCATTTTTACGGCGGTGTGGTGCATTTGGAAGGCGAGGAACAACCTCATTTTTTCAGATAAGGAGGTCAGTATCCAAAAGATTAAAGAAGACGTTTTAGCCTTGGGGTTTCTGTGGATCAAAAATAGATCGAGATATAAATCGGATTGAGTGGAAAGAGTGGGTGAAGTTTAAATTGTAATGTTTTGGTGTTGTCCGCTAGCGTTTTGCTTTGCGTTGTTGTTTGTTTTGAACTTTGCCGTTCAAAAAAAAAAAAAAAAAAAAACTAACCAAACGTCGCCGTCTCTTCTTCTTACGCCGATCACCGCAATTCTCTCGGTGTGTACTTTTTTTTTTAAATTCGGCCGATACAATTCTCAAATGATACATTAGTATTTAGTTATTAGCCCTAGATTAGTCTCTATGTAACATATACTTGTAATCAAAATTATCACTCACTAAAGAATAACCCAAGTTGTCACCCGTGGACGTATGTCAGCTTAGACCGAACCACGTTATATCTTGTGTCATTAATTGCTATGGTTGTGTATCCTAACATAAATATGCATGGAATTCATTCTAAAACAGCCTAAACTTGCCCTAAACATGCCTAACTAGTCTAAAACCTCTAAAAATGGTATTTTATACTATGCGTCTAAGCTTAAAAAAGCGCTCGCATTTTAAGCACCGAGTGCCTTGGCTCCGGGCTAGGCCTGTGCTCATTGGGCTCTTGACATAGTCACTCTACAAGGAAACTCAGTAAACTTCAATCATGGAAACAAAGGTTTTTCTTTTTCTTTTTTTCCTAATCATGGTGTAGGAACGTATAACACTAAAAAAACATCAAGGGGGCGTCCGTCCACCCACGGCTAACTCTAGGCCCGCCCCTGAACAAAACCTTTTACTGTCTATTTGCAACTTAGGAGATTGTAAACCCATTTTTAGGAGCAGTAAATTGGTGAATAGGCGATAATTTTGTTATGAACCTAAGCCTATACAGGGCCCAATTGCCCAGCCCAGTTCAAGTGGCCCAGCAAAGTGAATGGAAATGCAGAATATAAACAAGACGAACGAAGAACAATGGGAATGAAGATTGTTTAAGCAAATTGGTTATTCTTCTCTCATCTCAAATTCTATTCTGATTCCCATCTCCTTCTGAATTGTTCTTATTTCTCTATTGTCTTCTATATCCATTGTAATCCGTCATAATCAAGCCGTTTAGTGCCTAAATTGATTAGTAATTGGTTGTGATTAGATCTGTTCACAACAAATTTGTGGACCCATTTATAGGGGTCCATTGTTTCTACTCCTCCAAAGCCCTCAAATTCTTATGAAATGCTCAGTTCCTGGTGGTCAACGATCATGACATTGTCTCCCCTTTTTATCAACGTACCGAGATGACTTCTGAAGAACATGCTTTTTGACGACCCCAACATCAACCAAAACAACTCTAACTACCGTATTACCTAACAATATCCAAACTTAACCTACTAACTTGACACATATTTTCGAAAAAGTAATACCACTTCCAGGATTACTGGAATCCTGATTTTATTAACCAATAACTAAAGCATTATAAGTAAGCTAAAAGACACCACATATTCACCTAAAGCTACATAATTACCATATGAATTTAAGAATTTTATAACAGATATCCGTTCTGAATCAAGGTATTTATCAAGACTTTAGAAACAATACATCCATAGATAGGTTCAATTGGAATGGTACATCATATAAGTTTGACATAAGAGAGAATAGAAAATAGCTGATGACTCGTGGTTTATTATAAACTTTCTTGAAATGGGCTCGTTTATAATCGAGATGAGCCAAGTTCAAGCCACGGTAAGCTTGCTTGTTAGTTTAACTTGTTTAAGTTAAGCCCAGATTTTATTCTAAGTAATAACCCGATTGCTTTTATAAATAAGCCATGTTATATAAGACAACAATAATATTATTAAATTTTATATAAATGAGCCTCCACTCCACTCACTAGCTCCAATATACGACTTTAGAATTACTTAGGAAACATTAATAATATAACTAAGATAATTATTATTATACTTTTATTATTAGTAGCAGTACTAATATTTTTTTTGTCTAATTGATATTAGTATTAATATTATTTTGATTAATATTATTGTTTTTGTTTTCATTTATTATTTGACCCCTACATAACCAAGTAAAAAAAACCAGCTTTAGTAAAACAGATATAATGTCAATTTTTTTAGTTTTCTTTACAAAGAAGAAAAAACACTAAATTACAATGTAACTGATGTGTAATGACATAATTACCCTTGCAACCAAATCAACCCCGAACACACAACCAACTTCAAAGCACAATAACAGAACAAAGACGAAGACAATTTGGATATGAAAGTGATCACATAATTTCCAGGCTAGTTCCTTCGGAGAGCCGCGGCCGACAAAATCACCAAAACCGCCAAAATGAGCACTCCAAGGAAGGAACCCACCACCGCACCGCTAACACGTGGGCAAAATTCATCGAACTGCTGGCAAAGCGCGGGCCAATTGGTGTTGGGGTTTCCATTGTGTGCCAAGTAGACTATAGCGGCTGCCGCAGAGGCGGCTGACATAGTCAAAGCCAACGCTAGCTGAAAAACCAAAATAATATTGTTATAAGAACGTCGCAAACTAGGCAGCAGGTTGGCCTAGTTCGATAACGGGTTGAAAAGTTGTTTCCAACCCTTTAATAAATAGCCAAATAAGATCAATTTATCGTTTAGATAATAATCCATATGATAAAGCCATTTAAAAGTGGAATATATTTTACATGAGTTTTAAATAATTTTATTCATTCCTTTTTTATTTATTATTTTAAAGTTTTACTCAAATCAACTCATTTCTTCCTAATAAAATATTAATCCTTCAGGGAAAACAATACCGTGTCGAAAATAAGGAGCAACATCCTAGCACCTATGATATGTGGACGAACAATGCAAACTATGGAGAAAGGCAAAGATAGTACAAGATACGTGCATGTTATCGCGTTTCCTGCTAAGAAAAACCTGCATAAAATTTCACAAGATCCTTTATTTTTTTAACTCATAGTACTCCGTTAAGACTATGCTAATCAAGAGTGTTAGAGCTTAACACGACCATTTACAAAAATAAATGAACAAAAACAACTTACGTGAATGTAGGGAAATCATCATAGCTAGCTTGAAACTGAAAAAACCGAGTAAAAAAGGGGAGATCTTGGCTAGTGGTACCCATGACTGCTGCCGCACCAAGAGTAGCAGCAATCGCGCATATCCTTAGAATTAGATCAATAATGGCAACACCTCTTTTCCACCCCGCTGGCAACGCTTGGCCAAGTCTCGTGGGGGCCGCCACCACAACCGTTGGGGCACCCTTTCCTGACTTAGAGGACTTCACCTCCCTTACGGGGATCGCGATGTCACCGCTTTCTTTTCCTGAACGACTCGACTTCACCTCCCTTACGGGGATCGCTATGTCACCGCTTTCTTTTCCGGAACGACTTAAATCCATTGAGGTAGTTTAACTAAGGATATTTGTATAGTGAGCAGTGTGTTCGTTCTTGAATATATATGCAAAATGCTTGGAATTGGATGAAAATAAGTTGTGGATGATGTTGTGGTATATATATGCATACAGGATACATACATATATAATATATTTGGTGGGTTCGTTTTGGTTGACATAAGAGTAAGTGAAGTGCTTGTATATGAAGATTAAAGAATTATAAGAGGGGAGTTGTTTTCATTTCTAACTTGTTCCACTTCAACGAGAACAAAACCCAAAAGGTGATTACTATAGAAAGTGATAATTTTAAATTCATAGATGTATACATGGGCCCATTTTACCTTTTGTTATATGTATATAGACTATAGAGTATGAAAATATAAGGGCTTAAACGAACCGGTTATCATTCAGTGTTTTTTTTATAACATATAATATTATTGAACGATATACGAATATGATAATCATAAGAATAGAATATATTTACAAATATAACACAACTAAAATTTCATATATATATCTGCGGATCTAGTTTTTTTGTGTTCTAATAAAAGTTAAGTTATTGTTTGATTTTAATTTTGTAACACGCTTTGATAACTAAACTTTAGTTATTTACTAAATAAATTTACTGAAAAAATCGTATACATGTTACCGTTTAGCTACACAAGCTATATCGTCACCATACCATGATAAACGCACCTCACAACTCATTTCGCTAACCTTGCAAATCATTTTGGGCATGTAATTACGCTTTGTAATTGACGAGAGCAGAAACACAAAATAAAACATAGGTTATATTCTATATATAATAAAGAGGATTGACTAAATACTAAAAGAAATAAGCACTACACGATCAAAGGGAAAAATAAAACTGAAAATAGCTAAACCAAGTTCGAAAGGTAGGCCAAATCGCCTATGGCTCACTTGTCATAGGCCAAGTTATGCTCTTTAATTTGTCCACTAGTTATGGGCTAGTGACTCCCATCATTGGTCAAGTTATGCTCTTTTGAAATTTGGACACGTTCTGCTATATTTTCCCTAGTCCACCTGACCTGACCCAAGTAAAAACATGTCAACTCTTGATTCAACTTCTTAGACTAACCGATGCGGGGTAGCGCTCCATGCCACTTAGGCATGATGGTTCCACCAACACCGGTACCTGATCGTTAAAATAGGGCGCTATCGAAGGGTTCGTTGTCACGTTGGCGAGCGCCAAGGCTTGGAAACGAGTTGGGTGCATTTTGCGGAGCAAGGGTACCCCTCCAGATTCTGCTTCTACTTGGAACGAGATTTTCACACACTTTCGTCAACAAGTGAGTGCAACAATCGTAATTTGAAGCACGTTACTGGAATGTTTATTATTATGTGAGTAACTTGTGGGTTTTTTCAGAGGCTCTTTATCAATGCCATGAACCGCGGTCCGCGAATAGGGAATAACTGAAGATCAAACGATTGAGACAACCTTTTCCGACTACCAACTACATTAGAATAGAAGCTTCCGTCATTTTGCGGCTTGGAGAATTTTGCATGCCCATTTTAACAATTTAAACCGTTTATTTTAATTAACTATTTATGTATTGTTTTTAATTAAGTTAGGTTGTAATGTTTTTTATGCTAGTTTAATGAAACGTTTTATGTTTTATATCATTTTGAAACTTATTTTTTATAAAATTTATGTATTGTTTTTAATTAAGTTAGGTTGTAATGTTTTTTATGCTAGTTTAATGAAACGTTTTATGTTTTATATCATTTTGAAACTTATTTTTATAAAATGTTTATTAATTTAAATAAATGATTCATTAACGATGATAGGAGCTTAATTCCACTGCAAGCGAATTAACAATGAAGCCCATTGTCCAGTTGGCGCTTACGTGGCGTGAGATTTTTCCCACACCACTCAGCCTTTTAAATGACCACAAAACTAAACTTAACGAAAAGATGCAGTTCAATTTTGGACTAGTTGACTCCCTAAGCTTTGATGTATTTGATGTGTTTAGAAAGTAATAATAAAAATGAACATAAAATACATACTAGTTTTAAGGTACAAACCAAATAAATACTATCTATACACGTTCTAGGCAAATGTACCTATCAGAAGATAGTATAGCTAAGGTAAGGACCCAATTATCAATCATTGGACACAAAATCTACTAGTAATAATCTTTTCACTTGATATGCAATCTATGAATAATTATAAATTAAACTCAAGAAATACGAAAACTTTAATTACTTAGAAAGGTTACCAAACGTTAAGAAAATATAACAATCCTCGACTTGAATCAACAAAGATTGACTTGATTGATGCTAGACAGAACTTATTAAACCAATTCAAGACTTAATTTGACAATGGCGTACGAAGTACTAAAATGAATTAAGACCGATTAAGGTTAATCCAATTAAACTAGGGTTAAGTCTAAAGACACACATTTAGACCTAATTCAGTCAAGCTAGTAATAGTATGGATTCTTATAACTTAGAGTTTCTAGACTAGTGCCAAGGTGAACCACGAACATAGTGGTTTACGAACTACAAAGGTAAGACGATTAGAGAAAACCCTAATTAGTTTCTAGACCTTTATAATCAGATCCTTCCCTTAAGCTGAATACATATTTTACCAGTTATGACATTTAATTATCTATTACCGATTAAAGTTTCAAGCCCCAAGCTAATGGACGTTAATATAACCTAGAGATAGAAGATATTGAAACTTACATGCATAAGCTCATAGAAAGATCAATACCACCATACAACTAATATCATAGCCAACATGAACATGTACGTATACACATCATAAGAATTAATCATACCATACTACTAAAATCATACTAATAAGAAATCCATCATCAATCAATAACCAAATCAACGAATCATCTCATTTGGACAATTATACAAGAGTTTAGCCGGACATGACAAACAAATTCAAAACACCAATAAAAATTATCATCATGAACAAAAGTAGAAGACTTGAAAAAACTATAAAGATTAACATGTGGAATCAATTCTTGCTTCCCCGTGCGTTAGATCTTTAAGTCTCGTGCCTTATCTCTTCAGAATACTTGTAGATCACTTTCTGCAGCCACTTTTTCACTTCCTGTCGAACTCAAGTTATCTTTTAGGGTTTCCATCACATTCCTTTTATATCACGCTCTGAATTTGGGCTTCGATTACCATACGAACGTAACCTTTAAACTGAGTACGAGCCGTAGGCCCATATCCCAACTTGGAGCTTCGGCGGCGGTTACGAGTCGTATCCAATTGGTCGGGTATGGGCCGGGTCCTACGCTTCTCACACTTCACAGCTTCCTTCCGCTTTTCTCTACTTCTCCAACTTCACTCTTTCACGTCCAAATTACTTTTTTTTAGTATTTACCTACAAATCTAAAAAAAACATTTAGAACTATCTATTCTTACCAGGTTTGAGTTAATTTCCCTTAAAGACGGGTCTTTTAACACTAGAATATTACGTATCATGCGGCCAGTATTGCGATAGATTAATTATTGTTACGCTATAATTTTGAAATAGCATAATATAATTACTTTAGTTCATTTTGTTGTAATTTTTTTTTGAATAACAACGCTTGCTCCTACTCTATTACACCAATAAACTTAAATTAGTCGCATATGCCTTTAGTCCTCTACCAAGTGGGCTAGCCTCACATCGGCATTTTGTTGTAATGTAATAAGTATTATTATACAACAAAATGAAGTAACATAATTATTATTACTCTACTTTGAAACTATAGTGTAATAATAGTTGCTCTAGTTTAAGCATAATTACACTAAGTTATTTATACATTCACCCTTTAAAAGTTGTTTGTACCAAATCTCACCTATATACGTGTGTGCGCGCGTGTGTGAAGCATTTAGGGAGTACTCCCCAATCTTAAAGCTTTTTGTCGACCCTAAATGACCGGGAGAGACAATGGTGTATTCAAGATTTTTTTTCCATACGTGTTTAAGAACTTTCATGGGACGAACAGTGGATTGTCTATCACTAAGTTTTGACATTTTCTGTCCAGTTCGGTTGAGCGATTCGGGTCGGGCCACATAATTAAAATAAAAAAATTAAATTAAATGCGAATAATTAATTAAAAAAATACGTCAATCGATATTAAAAATAAATGAAAGAATTTCTTTAAAAAGTTGCTATCTATGGGGTTTCTTTTTTTAAACCTATCCCATGATCTATTGAAACCTTTCTAAGCAAGTCTTTTTCAATAAAACAATTGCAGTTTATCACTTGAATGTTCATCACCAATCCGATTACGCAATTCGCAAATGGGACTTCACGTACTTCAGTTATATGAACAGAGCCAATAATTCGTTCTTAACAACCCCTGATTTATCAACGCATCAAATAATCACGACCATTTGGGCAACGCCATCCGGTGAGGTGGACAGTGCGATGTCTGGTGACCAGCGATAACTGATGGTGGTGTACTGGTGTCAGGTGTGAAGCTTCTTCTCCCAACTGTCGTTTTGAGTTCCTGTTTATTTATTACCCTCATTTTTTCTATACTGGATTTAAATGGTTTATGGACATACGTGGTGGGCTTAAGCCTTAATGAGTTATTTTTTTCAATTAAAAGTGGGCTAAATGAGTTAATGGGTTGTATTTTTTTTAATAGAATGTGTGCTTAACAAGTTATTCTTTTTTAATTGAAATGTGCATTAAGTTCGTTGTTTAATTTTCTAAGGTTCAGTGTCAAGTTTTCTAAGGGTTCAGTGTCAAGGTTTCTAAGGGTTTGGTGTAAAAGTTTGCACAAGTTCAATGTCGAAATTTTTGCAGGTGCGATATTCGAAACACACATATATAACACTATTTTTTTGTACGGGTTAAGCCGAACCCACACCTTCCTATATGCTTACTTCCCTGGAGAGACCAGTGTTCCTGCGCTGCCCCAACCTCTTTGTTTCCTTCCCAAGTCGATACCGCCCACCCTCATTAGTCATTACTACCATTATTTTCAAGTTCTAAAATACAACCTTACCTAGCATTATAATTGAGCATCTGCGACACCTTTGCTCTCCTTCATTTTTCAACGTTACATTTTATTTTAATAGAAAAACAATTTAAAAAAAATTACAGTCATAAATGGGAACACGTGTTTTTTTTCTTTCCAAAGGGGGGTGTTGTTTTCTTTAGGGTTTGGTGAATGAATAAGAGGTCTTCCTGAATTCTGGGTGTTTCACTGACTGATTCAACGACCCCAATAACTATTTTTTTAAAGCATTATTTATGCAGTTTGGTGAGACATAAAGGCTTGACCTGCATGACACCAAAAACATCGGAATACTTGTGTGGTCATAAAATCTTATTAATGGTAGCAATGTTTGTTGAACTTGAAACCGTCATATTCAATGCGAAAAATACTGTTCTTGTTCTCTAAAAAGCCGGGACAGCCGGTCAGAAAATTGATTATCGAATCGTTACTTGTTATTGAAAGCGAGCTATCGGCTAACGTTGATAATCTCATGACTAGAATTGATATTGGTTATGTTAGTTTGTTCGATGATGAGATTGAGTTAGTTTGTGATGATAATTTGCGAGGACCGAATGTAAAAATTAGGTCATTTAAATTTATAATAATACTAGGTTAGTTTTCCGTGTGTTACACGGGTTGAACAATTTAAACTATTTAATACCAAATTGACATAAATAAGTTAATATAAAAATGATGTATGCTAGTATTAAAAAATTCGCTGTGTAACGTTATTTTCTTTCTCATCATTTATTTCCTTGAATTTATTCTATCACTAGTATTAAGCCCCCGCGTTGCAACGGTTGTAATAAAACTGTGTGAAGTAGTAGTAATACTATACCATTGTCAGCGACCACCAACACCGGAAAACTCGTAAAAACAAAATAAATAACGCCGAGCGAAAAGTAGACGTAAAATCTTTGAATCACACACGCTCATTGCTGAGAAATTAAACGAAACGTAAAACATAGAAAAAAATAACTAAGTCCATTCAGGACCCGCGTGTTGGACGAACTTGTCAAACGCAGAAAAAAAGATGTGACGCGACGGGCTAGTCAAATGGGAAAAAATACACGAAAAATGTTGAACCTCACACACACGTTGCGGTGCGTTAACTCACAAAATTTAGAACGAAACGAAAAACTTGGGAAAGATGAAAAGTGTGGTGGACCAAAATTGAAAATAAAAAAGGATTGAGATTAAATGGAAAAGATGAAAAACTTTGGGTTAAAAGTAAAAAAACAAAGGGCCTAAATTGCAAAATTGAAGTTATTTATTAATTTTAGATAAATATAAGAATAAAAATAAAAATAAGTGACATGTATATATTGATTATTAATTAATATTAAAAGAAATTTATTAAATAAATATAAATAAAATTTATGAGGTTATAGGATGAAATGACATGTGGCATTATTTGGAGTCTTTTATTATAATTTAGATTAGATTGGAAAATTAATTAAAGTTCAAAATCTTTTAATTTGTTGTACATTATTATTTGTTTATATCATTCTCACCAATTGGTGTTCTTAAACAATACGTAACAACTTCAATAATATATAAATCAATTAAGTTACAACTTAATCTTTAATCATATCTTTGATTTGCTTTTATAGATAAATAATAATAAAAATATTAAACTGATAAATATAGGGAGATTAGATTTCAGGATTATTATTATTGTTATATATATATATTTTTTTAAATTTAGGATTAACTATAAAACTAAAGGGATTATATTTTAGGCGGGAAAATAGAATTTTAGATAGTCTCAATGATTGTCATGTGTCTCAAATTGGTTTACTTTATTATATGTATAGATTAATATACTATAAGGTTACTTTTTTTTAAACTTTCTTTATGTGAATTTACAAATTGCATAATAAGTTATAATATTGGATCAAATACCAATGCTCTTAAAAGTAAGAAGTCGTAAGAAGGGTATCAAACGGTTTTGATTGTGGTTTGCTTAATTACTACTTAGCACGGTTTTACGACGCACACCCGCAACGCAACCTATAACTAATTTAGACCATCAAATTAATCAGGTATTACAATTTCATTACTTGAACATATTGTAAATTTAGCTAATCCAGATATCAATTTCTTTAACGGATTTTAATTCTTCCAAAACGCTTTAGAAATTACATGAACCAAGCTGTTCCTGGGTATTAAGTTTGGTGTATGTGTGGTAGACGATGAGTAATTAACCCATGGTCTAGTGGAATGTTGTTTGTCTTTACAAAAGTGGTATAAGTTTAAATCTTTGCAAGTTAAGATTATGTACTATTTATATGTACTATATATGTAATTAAGTCAATGTAATAGTATTTAGTTCCAAGTCAAACTTCGTCCTAAATAAATGAGAGATGTAGATAGATAGGGAGAGACTGAAAGTTGCAAGATACACAAACATTAATTAGAAATTAATTAGAATATATTATACATCCGTACTAAATACACATAAGCATTTTAGCATATATATCTTGCTTGTCACTCCACATAACACACAAAGCTAAACTTTTTTGAGACATACACACCATTGCAATAAAGTAAAACACATGCCCAAAAGTCAGGATCAAATCACGGGATGCCGATGATAGGGAATAAGGGAACATAATAGCTAGACGGTGCGAATCCCCATTCTTTTGGTAGTGGTAGATCAACGGTCTTCGAAGACCCGATGTTCCTTCCGGTCGCATCATTATGAGCCCCACATTTCCCATCATGGTTTTGTGACAAAGGGCAAGATGTATAGAAACTCAATGGTTGAGATGTGGTGTAGGAGTCAGTCTCTTGGACCTTCTTGATGCTAGTGACCATACTATTTCTTGAAATGTAGAGTTGTTTGGGTCCACCCAAGATCTTGGCTTGACAATTGCTTGATGGTAGTTGTGTTTCATAGACACCATGCTCATTGGTTGTAGCCATGACTAAGTTCTTCACCTGGTTGCACTTGACTAGTATCTTTATGCCTGTGGGAAAGTTAAGGAAGTGGTGAGAAGTGTGCTTTAGTAAATTAGTACTATCTTGTACGTACGTACACAGTGATAGAACAAAAACTTTTTTTTTTTTTTTTTGTTGGCGGTGGTAAGCTTCTTTTGTCTACAGACAACAATTAAAGGGTTCAAATCATGTTTTTTTTTTTTTTTTAGAAAAAAAAAACATGGTTTTATATATACGAATCCCATAAATTCTCGTTGTCGGAGGGTTAGTGGACTCTCTTGACCCTCTTGTTCCGCCACTACTTATACATTACACATTATGTGTATCGACTTGTACTTCTAGACATGTAAATAGGCTTAATTTTCAAGAGATATCAAAATTAAAAAAAAAATAAGACATTAAAGACAATGTGAGTCTTCTAGAACAAAAATCAAGTGTACAAGTTTTTAAGCCGAAAATATGAGTTTTTGAGAGCATTTCCACATTAAGAACCGAACCTGCAAGGTCAGAACCGGTTTGACAGTCGAGACATGTAACCGAGCTTTTCAAGAGATGGCACATTGAGAACTCGATCATCGAAAGAGCTAATGCGCACAAGATCAGTCGAGTTATGACCATCTTTGCAGCCATAATAACTTAACCAAAGCACAAAATTAAAAATATAAAGCCAAATACTAGTATGAGATGCAACTATAGTGAATAGAAAATAAGGCGTTCAAACATTTATATGGAAAAACGATATGATCACAATAAATAGAAAAGGGACCCGGAACCAAGAAGGGTAGTTGGATTTATAAATAAGTATAGTGAACTTATTAACTATAGAACCAACAACTTCTTTTTAGAATCACTACAAAAAATGTCATTTAATGGCATACAATGCCATAAAAAACCAAAAAAAGTGCCACTAAATAATCTTATAGGAATGAGTGGCACAAAAAAAATCCACTAGGTGGTGCCACTAAAACCTTTTAGTGGCACTTTTTTTTTTTGAAAGGTAAAATTTCATTCACAAACAAGCCAACCCAAGCTGGGCCGACCAAACAACACAACACAAAATTACATATTTACAAAAGAGTTCCACTCATCCCACTCAATCCCTTTATACTTCGATCTATTAGAAAACCAAAAATAACCCAAAGCTTTAACCTCACTAAGAATACTATTGATCCTTACCGCTTTGTTTGCAAAAATAAATTTTTCCTTGCACGCCAAATACTCCAACATGCTATCATAATGATACCTTGTACAGCCTCTTTCTTTCTATCCGACACCCTGAGATCCTTATGAATGGCGAGAAGGTCCCTAATAGAAAATGCGTAGATGTCTGGGATCTTACACCAAGAACTTATGCCGTTCCAAATGACCGCAGCCACATGACACGCAATGAATAGGTGCTCCGTTGACTCTTCACCCGTACCACACAACTGACACGTAGAGTCTTCGAGCTGCACATTCCTTTTCCTTAAAGTCGTTCCTGTAGGTATTTTCTCCATTTCAGCTTTCCAAAGGTGAATATTAACCTTAGCAGGGAGCCACTTACACCATTCCATGATAAATCTGCCACTTAAGTTGATATCTGCAAGAATTAGGAGTCTCACAGCCTTAGCCGAGAACTTCCCAGCCGAATCAGACACCCAGGACCACCGATCAGCCGCGTCCGAGACCTGAATGTTATCCAGCATAGACTGAAGTTGCTGAAAATCGTTGACGATCCCTGGATCAATTAGCGCTGACTTCCAGCTCCACTGATACATAACACCGCTGCCAGAATTAAGAATACGATCCGCTACCATACATTTTTTGTTAGATTCCAGTTTAAAAAGATCAGGAAACCTGCATTTAAGAGGTTCACTGCACACCCACGGGTCAAGCCAAAACGAAATACTCTGACCATTACCTAATTCTCCCTTAAAAAAGTTCCGAAACGGAGAACCCCCCACTTTAATTTTTATGAACAACTTAGCGATATTACTCCACACTCCATTTAGAGTTTTTTTAAACGGAATACATTCCCACCCAACTCTAGAGGAATGTAACGCATCGATGATTCTTTTCCAGAGGATAGTTGTTTCAGTTTTATATCGCCAACCCCATTTGGCTAAGAGAGAAGTATTAACATCCGAAAGCTTTTTAATCCCGAGCCCACCTTCTTTCTTACCGCAAGACACCCGTTCCCAAGCCACCCAATGCATCTTTTTTTCTTCATTGGAACCGCCCCATAGGAACTTTTTAATCATAGATTCTAAGTCCGAAATGACCTTTTTGGGAGCTTTATAGAGGGAAAAGTAGTAAATGGGCAAACTCTCCAAAACCGACTTTATGATGACCACCCTACCCCCTATGGACAGAAGATTCGATTTCCATTTAGCTAGCCGAACGCGGAAAAAGTCATAAGCCGGGTACCAATTACTAATCCGGTTCATATTAGCTCCCACTTTCATCCCAAGATATTTAAAGGGCGTAGAATCTGGATTACAACTGACCTCCTTAGCCATATCCTTTATCTCATTCCATCCTACTCCAATACCAAATAAGTTTGATTTTTCTAAGTTTATTTTCAAACCCGAGCAAACATGGAAAACCCGAAGGACTCTCACAACATTGGAAACCTCCAACTTGGACCAATCCCCCAACATAATGGTATCATCCGCATATAGAAGATGCGTCATAGTAGGGCCGTTATTAGGCGTGGCAATACCTTTCAACGACCCCGCTTCTCTAGCACAATCAACCATACAAGAAAACGCTTCCATCACCACCAAAAAAGGAACGGAGATAGGGGGTCGCCCTGTCCCATACCTTTTTCCCATTTAAAGGTGAATGTAGGAGCCCCGTTTACCAAAACCGAGGAGTTAGCCGACCTGAGAGAACCCTTTATCCAACTACACCATTTATTCCCGAATCCCATTTGATGGAGGACATCAATCACAAAGTCCCAACTTACATTATCATACGCCTTTTCGAAGTCTATTTTGAGCAAAAAAAAGCCTTTGTTTTTCTTTTTTTGATCTAGGAAATGAGCTCGTTAACAATCAAGGGGCCATCCAAAATAAAGCTTCCTTTCAAGAAAGCCGATTGGGAGTCCGAAATCACACCATTTAACACCTTCCTTAAGCGATTGGCTAAAACTTTGGAAATCACCTTGCTTATCGCTCCGGCCAAGTTGATCGGTCTATAGTTATTTAGGGACACAGGATCCAGAATCTTCGGGACAAGGGTAATAAAAGAAGCCGCACTACCCAAACTAATCTCCCCACTACCATGAAAGTTTGCTAAAATTCTAGAGAAATCATCTCTAAACAAGTCCCAAAAAATGCTTAATAAACCTGAAGTTCAGCCCATCTAGACCTGGAGCCCGATCATCTCCACAATCGAAAACAACTTCCTTAATTTCTTGAGGAGAGAAAACTTCTTCCAGCATATTGCTATCAACCTCCGAGATCCTTTTAATGTTCTGGCAGAGCAACTCGGGTCTATTCGGATGAAATTCTTTGAACTTATCACGGAAAAAAGCATGGATATGTTTTTTAATTGTAGAAGGTTTCGTGCACCAATCCCCACTTATGGATAAACCATGAATAGCATTGACCGCTTTCCTATTATTCACCACTGCATGAAAGAATTTCGAGTTTTCATCCCCGTCAATTGCCCATTTTAATCTAGCCCTCTGTTTAAGATCCGTGTTCCTCCTAATTTCCGCTTCTTTGATGAGTTTCCTATTCTCCGCCAAAATCCATTCCTCCTCTTCCGATAGGTCCCTATTTTCCATTTCAATCTCTAAAAGCTCCAATTCAGCCAAAGCCATTCTTTCGGATTCATTTTCCTTTGCTATATACTCGTCCCTCCATATCTTTAATCCATTTCTAATCCGAGCAAACTTGGCTGTGAGACATAAGTCAGGGGGATCAAACAACTCAAAATCCTCCAAAGCTTTCTTGACTGCATCTTCAAAACCCGGTTTGCCAATCCACGAATTATAAACCCTAAAAGGACGAGGGCCGAAATTCAACTCAACCAGTTCCAATATAATCGGGCAATGATTGGAGTATCTACTCGGTAAAGCTCTCACACAAGCCGAAGGCCATTTGTTAAAAAAATCCGGACAAACTAAGAAACGGTCCAGCTTACTTAACTTCTTTCCATTGTCCCTAACACATGTGTACTTCCGACCCTGCAACGGATATACTAACAAGCCATTACTGAAAATAAAATTATCAAAATTCTTTGCACATACCGGCTTGAAGTTAGAGTTTTTTCTCTCATCCGAAGACCGAACTGCGTTAAAATCGCCAGCAAGAACCCAAACCCAGCATCCGGATCCATTAAAGCAGAAATATCATTCCACAACTGAAGTTTCGCTGTTGTTCTCTGAGGGGCGTAGATATTCACCAGATTAATCGGGTTCCCATCTCCAGTAATGAACCCTTTTAATATCAAGTGATATCTGTTATGGACAACAGACTCAACCTTAATCACAGCAGGATCCCAGTTCCAAGCCAACCCCCAAGATAAACCAACTGAGGCCGCGCAGGCAGACTCGAAATTACCTATTCCCCAAAAACCAGCACAACAGGCACTAGACACAGACTCCACCTTTGTTTCTTGCAGAGCAATAGTACTTATCTTGTTCGAGATCCTAAGACTTTTAATCCACGAGGCTTTAGCACCCCCGTGAATACCTCTGATGTTAAAGGACAAGAAATTCATCGAGGAACCGCATTATTACCTGAGTTATAAATAGCCTCCCTAATAATATTACTGTGATTCCCAAGGTTAGCTCCCACGATGTTACCGAGCTGAATAGTGGCCTCAATCTCGTCACAAATTTGGGCTTCTATAGTATTCCTGACCTGATCCGGATCATCCACCACCACATTAACATCCGGGGTATCATCCACCAAAGAGGGGATGCCTTCGGGGATGGAATTAACACGATTCCCCAGTGAAGCATCTGAACCCGAGGACACCTTATCTGAAATTGGGTTGTCGGCTGAGGAGAGTTGTTTCCAGAAGCATCCTTATTTTCTTCAGTAGCCTTAATATTGAGGTCAAATGTAAATTCCTCGTCATCCCTCATCCTTTTCTTGGGCCTTTGGTCAGAATTTGGGCTCTTGTTCCTTACCCGGATACCATTCCTGGGCCTGTGCTTAAAAGACTTTTTAATGGGCCTATGGGACTCCACAGGGGATCTAAATAATAAATTACTATCGATGTGGAATTTCCTAGGAGCATTAACAAACTGACCACCGTCACATCCATTTTGCGGCTCACCTTGCATGTGTTCATTCAAACCGTTCATATTTTCTAGGGAAGTTGGAATGTCATCATTGTTGTTTTCTCTCACCTCACGCATGGGATCCACTTCTGCATGGGAACTACCATACTCAAAAAGAGACGGCGATCCATCTCCCCCCATCTTTCCAGGCTGCACCGTTCCATCTTCTTCCAAGATAACAGGCTCCGGTCTACTAACCACCGAAGAAGACATCATCGGAGATTCCGATCCTGAGCTTTGCGAGTGATTAACCGAATACCCCAAGCAATCTGGAACCCAAGCATCTAATTCCTCCTCTACCAGAATTCTGAATTTCATGCTCTTCCATGACAGCGAAATCACTTCCTTGATCCTACTTGCTTCACCAGCTAAGACCCCCACCCTGACTAGCGAGAGATCCTGATTGTCACACCCCAACCAATGGCGGAAACATCGGGATGAGACGAAGTGTGAAGATTGCTAGAGTCATCATAACGCTATTTGTGACAATATTTAATAAACCGATTTCATTTCATAATTCTTTTGTCAACATTACAAAGAAATCAAATAACATCAAGTTCAAAGGAAATACAATACAACATAATCAACATTGATACAACGATTAAACCTAAACGTCTATATGTGTATCTAGGCATCAACTCTACTTCATTTCATAGCATCATCGTCCTCAACCTGTAACATGTTTAAAATAAAGTTCAATGCAAAAGCAAAGGCGAGTATACACGTTTGATAAGTACATAGCAAAAGATAAGTTTGAACAATTCCTCATAGCAAGCATGTGATTCAAGATAAACATTTAAACATGGCATGTGTCTAACATATCAAACCAAGAAAACGCAATATGCTCATGACATAACCGATGATAAAGGGCGGGTCGTTAATCCTATAGCGCTACATATGTCACGGTTTGGCTCGTACGAAGTTAATGATAAGTTCAACACATAAGTTTCACCCAAGTTTAAAGTATCAAGCCATCACGTATACAAGCATGTTATAGGAATGTTCATGTGTTTAAGCAAAATGTTCATATGTAAGTTTGTTGATAGGTAAACATGTTACACCCCAAAAGTGGTTAAAGTAAAAAGGGGAAATACGAGTATACTCACAAAGTTTGCATATGTTTTCCGATTATCCAATGTGACAAAGTTGCCGAGGTTGGAAGGTTGAATGCGTAAGGTTTAAGTTCAAGCATGTTTAGAGTCGAGATTTGGAATGAAAGTGACATGAAAATATTACATCAAAATATTCATCTTCACACATAACACTTGTATGACACTTGGTAACCTCATGGGTTATAATGATTTTATGAGTTGAACACCCATAAGAATCATAACAAGGTTTAGGTCCTTAGATGATAACCTACTACTTTGACAAATGAATATGATTTCAACATCAAAGATTCGAGTGTACATAGATAGTATGTAGGTCGTATATTATACACATATTATTAAGTCCAAGTGTTCAAGTATTCAAGTAAGAGGTAGAAGATTACATCTTCATTTAGGTACCTCAAGTTGAGTCATGGGTGTCATGGATGGGGTAGGAAGACAAGGCTTCCATTTAGGTACCCCTTTGATGTTCACCACTACACTTGATGTAAAAACAACCAAGGAGGGTCATGAACTAAGGTCTTTACATGTATGTAAAGTAAACTAACTAATAGAAATCATCAAATCATGTGAGGATTGTATGTTTGGACAACCCAAGTTGTTCCATAATCACTCATGTATCAAAGACTATGTTTGACATGATTTGTGGGTTGAAACCCTAGACAAAACACCAAGTTTATGAGGTTTAATCCTCTGATTTCAAATGTCTCAACCTTGTTTTTAAGCTTAACCAACCATGAGATAAGTTGTAAGCATTAGGACATAGGCATGAGATGTGTTAGACACAAGTTGCATAGGTTTAAACAAGTTTTGAAGAACATAAAAATCAAACAGAAAGTTTATGGACTACTTCGGGGCATTTCTAGGTCTAATTTCTCCAAGGAGAAGTCTAGGAATCGAACCCCATGATTATCCAAGCAAGTAGGAAAAAGAATCAAGTGAATCGGATAAGAATTGAGTGAGTTATGCTCATTTTTGTGAAGGGGTGTCAATCTGCTCGAACCTTTGCTTTCAGCTATGGTTTGGAGGATGTTTTGAGAGTTTTTAGTGTTGCAAAAGTGGTAGGGAGGCTGGTTATAAGTGGTATTTATAGGGGGAAGGATTAGGGTTTCAATGGGTTGGGCTTTGGAAGTGTTTAGAAGGGGTTACACCTTGAAACTAGCCCACAAAACCCAACTATATGGGGCTGAATTTTGCTGAATTGGGGCTGCCATATTTCTTTATTTTTTTTTTATTTTTTAAAACATTATAATGAGTAATTTTGTTAATTAAGTTGTGTAATAATATGCAACAATGTTTCCCCTAACTTGTAACAAGGTGAAATATGAAATAAAACATGATTTAACTAGGTAAAAAGTGTAATGTACAAGTATGTAACATGTTTGTAAGTGACAAGTATATGTCACATATTAGATGATTAACCGTTGTATAAATAAGCATATTATTAGGGGTTTTTAGGTATCAACAATATAAGGACAAGCATGGACATGCATCGTGAATAAGTATAAGTATGAATTACAAATAAGGATTCGATGTACAATGAATTCGAAAGTATGAACATGTATGAATATGTAGATGGTGAATTTAAAGAAATACGAATTTTATTTATGATCCAAGTCTCGGATTTTACAACGAAAAGACGACTACAATAATACAAGATTTCCAAAAATAGCATTACAAGGCGAGCTTTCTAATTATGGAAAGTATGAAAAAGCAGGGCGTTACACTGATCATCATCCAAACTTTTAGGGTAGTGTAAGACTTTTCCGAAGAGACCCCGATAAGAGAAAATACGTCTATTTCCAACAAATGAAGAGGGATACCAACCAGCCTTAACCAAGCCACCCTCTCCATAGGGAGAGACTGACCCTTCCATACTTCCACCTTGGTAAACCACGGACCCCAGACATCCCGGTTCTCCAAAAAACTATTAGCCGACGCCTCATCCACGAACGATATGAGTAAAGAGAGCCCACCCAGGTATTGAATTCTGATATACAGGACCTTAGCTATCCGAAGGAGATTATCGAAGTCTACTAGCGTCTCAAGATCCACTGTTCTTCCCACTACTGATACCCCAAATGATTCTTTGAATGCCGACGTTCTATCAGGCACCACTAACACCTTGTTGCCCGGAACCGTACCAGAAAAACCATTCATCCTCGAAGAAGATGCCTTAAGATCCGACTCCTTTTTGAATAAGTCACTATATAAGCGCCCACCACATTGGTTAACAAAAGCCTGACCCATACCAGAAACCTGTTGAGCTACACCATTATGATCTTTAGAGACTCCCTTCCCCTTATCCTAGAACGAGCCTCCATACTTGCCCGAATTCTCTGCCACGAACTTTGCAATGTTCACTCTAAGCTTAGAGTTACCAATCTTCGTCCCATTTAATACCTTCTCCAATTCTATTGCATCCCGAACATCCTTAAAACTTATGAATCCAAACCTCTTACCGACTTTATCCTTCTTCCTGGCGATATACACTCCATAAACCTCCCCGAATACCTTCACAAACTCCGAGACCTCCCACGGAGTACATCCCTGTGGCAAATTCGTCACAAAGAATTTTGTAATGGACCCTTTACCTGCAGAATCAATGGAAACCCCTTTCTTACGGCGGTGGTGCGGATCCAGCCATGGACCTCCTTCATCCTCAGGTTCCATGAGACAACCAACCGGACTTAACCAATCCTAAACGGCGAATGGAAGAAGAAACAACTCAGAATAGAGATAGAGGTAAACTCAAGATTCACTACCCAGAGGAACCGAACAGACCTCACACGCTATATCAGGTTGATCCCCATCGTCGAGCACATCCGGCGAAAGAGAAGTTCCGGCGACCTTTGGTTGCTCAGAGAGAGAGAGAATTTTTTTTATGACCAATTTTTTTAGTGGCACTTTTTGGTCTACCACTACAAAAGTTAAGCCTTTTAGTGGCATTTTTTGTATGCCACTACAAACGGCTTTTAACGACATTTATTGTATCAATTCAAACTAATTAAATTAATATTTATTTATAATATAAAATAAAAAATAAAACTAGAAAATATAGAAATCATAATATCATTACTTCAATTAAAATACTTCGTCTTCTAAACATTCAAATGTTTGCAAATAAATATCTAATAAGTGTCAAAGTAACTCTAATTATTAAACATATGAAACATAAGCTAAAAGACATTTGAATAAAAACTTAAAACTTCATTGCGTTCGTGAACCTCTTTCATAATTTCATACGGTTATAGTGATTCTCATGCAATCATGTTCCCACATAATAATTGTTCCCTGCTTACTGTTGCCACATCAACCAATTCACTGTATATTCAACCTGAAATTTCACAATTTATGTTAAATCGATTATGTGACAATCCGCACGTTCCGTTTTGCACCGATCCTACTTAAGATGTAATCCCGTTAGTTAATGAGAGTTATTAATATAAAAAGGATTTTTATATATATTCGAAGTACTTGTGGTGGTATGTTATTGTTGTTAATATATATATATATATATATATATATATATATATATATATATATATATATATATAGGGGGTATATATATATATATAGGGGATCGTTAAAATGAAAACTACCTCTAGTTGTAAGAACCATGGGAACCACTTTCTGGCTTTAGATCAACTAGATGGATGGATGTGATTAAAAGTAGTTAATATTAATATTAAAAGTTTTTTGTCTTATTATGTCTTTAATATTATAATCCAAAAGGGTATTTAAGTAAAATCAGTCTATTTTGTCTTTTTATATATATTAATTTTAAATTACCTTTTTTGTCCTATTCATTAATTAGTTTTTTTACTTAATTATTTTTTATTGATAAACAGATTTTTTTTAAAACAATTTTTTGAAATCAAAATTTTATTATAATTTTTTTAATTTTTAAGATTTACGTCCTGGTTTTTTACGTCAACGTTTTTTTACGTTTTACGCGCCGGTTTTTTGCCTTTTACGTCAACGTTTTACGCGCCGGTTTTTTGCGTTTTACGTCCCGGTTTTTTACGTCAACGTTTTTTTACGTTTTACGCGCCGGTTTTTTACGTCAACGTTTTTTTACGTTTTACGCGCCGGTTTTTTACGTTAACGTTTTTTTACGTTTTACGCGCCGGGTTTTTTACGTTAACGTTATTTACGTTTTACGCGCCGGGTTTTTGCGTTTTACGTCCCGTTTTTTTGCGTTTTACGTCCCGGTTTTTTACGTCAACGTTTTACGCGCCGGTTTTTTTACGTTTTACATCCCGGTTTTTTACATCAACGTTTTTTTACGTTTTACGCGCCGGTTTTTTACGTTAACGTTATTTACGTTTTACGTGCCAGGTTTTTGCGTTTAACGCCCCAGTTTTTTACGTTACCGTTTTTTTACGTTTTACGCGCCGGTTTTTTGCGTTTAACGCCCCAGTTTTTTACGTTACCGTTTTTTTACGTTTTACGCGCCGGTTTTTTACGTTAATGTTTTTTACGTTTTTACGTTTTACTAAAAAAAATTTACGTTTTACGATTTACCTAAAAACTTTTAACCTTTCACGGAAAACTTTTTACGCTTTACGTAAAAACTTTTTACGTTTTACGCTTTACGTAAAAACTTTTTACTTTTTACGTTTTACGTTTTTACGTAAAATTTACGTTTTACGTTACCGTTTTTTTACGTTTTACGCGCCGGTTTTTTTACGTTAACGTTTTTTACGTTTTACGCGCCGGTTTTTTTACGTTTTACGTTTTACGTAAAACATTTTACGTTTTACGTTAAAATTTTTACATTTTACGTTTTTACGTAAAAAGTTTTACGTTTTACGTAAAAAGTTTTACGTTTTATGTTTGGCGTAAAACTTTTTACGTTTTACGTAAAACTTTTTATGTTTTACGTTTTAAGTAAAAAAAGTTTACGGTTTACTTTAAAAAGTTTACGGTTTAATTTTTTTTTTCTTTTACAAAAACTTTTTTGCACAAAAACGAACGCACCCAAAAAATCGTTACCCGGTAGGTGTCTCAGATAGTTTGCTATCATCATCGACGCCTCAAAAAAATATAAAAAACCCAGGAAAACAAAAATAAAAAAGAACGAGTGGATTCTGGAAAAAAAAAGAGTTTTGGCTCAAATTTTCCGAACATCAGAGGCTGCAAAGTGGGGTTGCGGGTTCAAAAACCTACCCTCCACCATCCTTGCCACGGCATCGTCCTTTTTTTTGCATCACCACCGCCGATTCCAAAAGCCACCAGATTCAACATGAACAACATTCAAACCCCATATTCAACATGAACAAACATTCAAAAACAGAATATCATTCAAACGCAGATTCAACGGGATCAAAAAAGGTCCCAATAACATCAATCAAACCCAGATTCAACATGAACAACATTCAAGCCCAGATTCAACAGAATCAAACCCAGAAAGTCAAACCCCCAAAGATTCAAAACCATATTTTCAACAGAATCAAACCTGCAGCAAAAGATTGGGACAAAATAAGAGACAATATCAGAGATCGGGACAAAAACATCCAAAAAAACATTCAAAACAACCTGCAACATCAAAAGATCGGGACAAACACATCCAAAAAAAAACATTCGAAAAACCATTCAAACAACCCTCCTCGGCCCACCCCTCCACCCATCATTCACCGCCGCCGCCGCCTTCGACCACCGCCCCCAACCCACCACAACAACCCCCCTTCACCCATCGTTCACCGCCACCAACATCAAAAGACCGGGACAAAAAGGAGACACAATATCACAACCAAAAACATCAAAGAAAAACGTCGATACCTTTGTCGGCAGCCCACCGGGCCACCGCCGCCGTCCTTCTTTCTCTCTCCTCGGATGTCTCTCTCTCTCTCTACAACGTTTTCTTCCTATTTCTCTAAAAATCCAACTGTATGTGCGTCGGATCCCCCCAAAAACGAAGGGTTTCATGGTGGTGAAACAAAGTGTGAAGGAGAGAGAAACAGGGGTGTGAGAGAGAGAGAAACAGGGGTGAACGGGTGTGAGAGAGAGAAACAGGGGTGGGTGGCGGTTTCATCCTCACCGTCAATCATCATCATCGCCATCTTCGCTGTTTAACCAGGCGGTGGTCGACGGCAGAGAGACAACCGAATGGGGTTGCAAAATATGAGAGCTTGGTTTTTAAGAAGGTGGAGAGAGACAAAGGGTTTCAAATATGAGATCTGATTTTTCAAAAAGGTGGAGAGATAAAAATAGTACTGACATTATAAATGAGGAGAGAGGATTGTGAAATGACATTTGGTGCTAAATGACCAAACTACCCCTTTGAGTGGCATAATCTGATTGGTTGAGAGTGGTTCTCGCGGTTCTTACAACTGGGGGTGGTTCCTATTTTAGCGGCTCCCTATATATATATATATATATATATATATATATATATATATATGTGTGACAAAGATCCGTTAGGAACCACCCTTTATTGCGAGAACCGCGAGAATCAATGTGAACACAACCAAAAATGCCTAAAATTAGCTAAAAAACACACAAATTTTTTTTTATTATTTTTTATAAAAAAATCGCTATTTTTAGTAGAAAAAAATTAAAAATTTAAAAAAAAAAATTTTTTGGGCTACTCAAAATAGCGATTTTAACATAAAAAATATGAAAAAAGGTGGTTCTCGCATGAACCTTACCCTATATATATATATATATATATATATATATATATAGGGCGGTTAACATACAAATACACTAATCGTACATTATGTACACTACAACAACAACCGTCCGATCATCCCATTTAAAACGCGTGTTTAACAATTAAATTAATCAAAATAAAATTAATAAAAGAAACCGCCAAGGTTAAAATCGTCCATGAGAACAAAACCCCTGATAATCAGCACACAATAACTCAGTAATCATACCGTAAACCCAAAATCAAAACATTGCATTCTCCTTCTCCAAACGTTCCCTGCTACTCTCCATTGCGATTTCAACTACGATTCCATGAATATTGAGAAAAGAAGCAAAGCAAACAACGACAGACCACAAGCGAAGAAGATGAATCCAGGTATCTATTGACATTTGTGATTTTATAGTGGAATATACAGGAGCTTTAAAGTCAAATGCGATTTTGTTTGTTTATTAACGTTTTAACTGAAACGTATAGTTTTATAACATTACATATTGATAACAACTTTAATTTTGCTAGGGTTTATTACTGGTATGTTTATTTATTAGGTTTTGCATTTTTTATGCAGTTTTGTTAATGATATCTGATAGATGTGCGATATCATATAGGGTTTTGTGGTGGTTTTATGACATCTGCGATTTCATATGATAAAAAAAGTATGTCAAGGTTTTTTGTTTTAGGTTAGATTAAACTTGCGAATTGATTTAAAGACACATGCGATTTTATATCATAAGTTTGTTGTAGTGTTTATGATTTATAATGATTGACTGGTATAGGTAATGCTTACGTAACAAATGCGAAATCATAACTCATATATGCGAATTGATAAATAACACATGCGAATTGATACCTAACACATGCGAATTGATGACTGTTTTACATGATTAACTGATAAATGCGATTTTGTAAGTGTTTTTAACTATAGCATGCGATTTTGTAGAAATAGAATCTGATGATGACTTTGAAGGACCAATATCAACTCTGATAAAAATTAAAAAGAATAGAAAGAGGTTGGTGGTTGAAGAAAGTTTAGAAGATGATGACTTTGTTAAGCCACCCCCAAAAAAGAAAAAAATGAGAAGAAAGAATATAAGAGAAAATCAAAGATAGAGACAAAAAAAACATTAAAAGAAAGTGCAACAACCTAAAACAGAACATAGGGAGTTCTTCAAATACAGCAATGAAGCAATACTGCTGAGATGCCAACCTAACTCATATCTGGATACTGTTAGAATATTTTCACAAAAACAAATTGATGATGTGAGGGATATGGGGTTTGGAGCTATTCTGGATATCAATATCAACCATATTTCAACACGATTGGCATATTGGCTAGCGAGAAACTTTGATGAGAAGTTCGATAAGCTAAACGTAGGAAAACACCAAATAAAAATAACATCGGACACAGTTTATGAAGTATTTGGAATACCAAAAGGTCCAAAGAAGGTTGAAATAATAGCCGATAAGAGAAAAGTCAAAAAGAAAGAGAAAATTGAAAAAAGTCAAGAACCGGGGAATGCTGTCCGGGATACATTCATCCGCCAGTGGGGCAAAACGCGAGAATTACCTATGGCTTAATTGCAAATACAATGGAAAATCAAAGAGACGGAGGGGGCTGTTTAAATTAAATTTCCTTGTATATTGGATGACCTTTTTTGCAGAAATTACAAAGGCAACACTTGCAAATGATAGATGTTTGCTTGGTGTAGAAGATGTTGAGGAAATAAAAAACCTAGATTGGTGCTCATATCTACTCGAAACCTTGCGTCGGACACGAGCGGGTTGGAAGAACTATAAGATACAGTTCGTGGGACCTGTTGCCTTTCTTACGGTATACATTACTACATTTAATAACATGTTTGAAATACTAGTTTGTTTTTTTATATAATTAAATGATCTTGCGATTTATACAGCTTCTATACACGCATGAGTACAACAAAAAGCTTAACCTGTTTGAGAAAGCCGTAGAGATACCGGTTATTCGTTATATAACATCTTCGGAGATTGATAAAGTCGAAGATCATATTTCGGATAATGGACCTCTATGGATATCAAGTGAGAGTGAAGAAGAAGAAGAAAGTGAAGAAGAAAATGAAGAAGAAGAGGGTCCTTCGACGGATGATTATACACTACGACCACCGGTTAACACCACGATAAGCTACAAAAGAAGGACTGCACGTGTAGTAGAAAACAAAGAAACCGGAGAAGAGGCAAAAGATAACGAGAACATTGATGATTTCATGGATTTCGGTTCTGAAATCCATGAAATGTCTCAATTGAACCTTGAGTTTGAAGTTGGAACACAGACACAGAAAATGATGGATTATTGCAACACTCCTGCTCAACTTTCACCATCAGTATTCTACGACTCAGACCACGAACGACAACTAGAGGCTTGGAGAGCCAACAAAAAGGTAAGCGCAAAAAAATATTAATTTAACTTATTTAACTTAATCAATTATATTTAACTTCTAGATTGATAGTATCTTAACTCAAAAAATATTACAGAATCTGTTGAAGAAAATGAAAGCAAATGTCAAAAAATACCTTAAAATGGTTCAAGATGTTCAAGTGATGAACAACTTAGTTTTAGAAGCAAGAACTAAGTGTTTTTGGGATACGGAGTTTATGAAGGCTTGTAAGGAGTGGGATCAGACGCTTCAGAATAATCCCATTTGTGTGCCACCTGATTCGGTTCAAGAACATGAAACTGCTTCCTCTCCTGTTCATCAAGAACCTGAAAATCCAGCTTCTGAAGTTCATCATGAAGTTACTACAAACGAAGAAGGTAGAGAGGATGACGAAGAAGGCAGAAAGGATGAAGAAGCTCAAAAAGTAATATCAACAGTTTTGGTACAAATGGCATTAGAAGGTAAAACATGCGAACTCAATATTAACACGTGCGAAATCATGTAAAAAATCACTACATTTATACACATGCGAAACATACAAAAAACACATGCGATTTTGTTAAAAAACACTTCAAAGTTTGATTTCGCACAAATATGTCATGTATAACCCTGCGATTTTGATTCTACTGTATTAAGTTAAATATTTTGTATCTATAGGTACACTGCAACCAGATGATGGAGGAGTCACAGACACCCTTATTGCAAACATTCAAACTGTGGAACCGGGTGTATATGCTTACCAAACAACTGCCAAGGGTAAGAAAACCCTTTATTTTAGGAGAAAAATTAAACATCATAAATTATTGTATATCTTAAATTACTCTGGCATGCAGAAACTGGTGAAAACGAAACTGTTATCGAAGAAACAGTGAACTTGGCAGAATCTACACAAAACATTCAACAAAAAGTCCAGGAAGAAGTGCCAGAAAAAGACCCTCAACAACTCGATACGGACATTGAAGTTGAGAAGGAAAAGGAACCTGAATGCCCACAGGTAACTGCTGAAGAATTGCATTCAGTTGAGTTGGTTTTGAGCCTAGGACCCATGTTGGGAGAAGAGAAAGAAAAAAAGAAAACTAAGGGGAGAAAACCCTCAAAGACAAAGCAAGTTCCAAAACAAGTTATACCAAAAGGGTTAAACGAACTGCTTTATCAGACAATAGAACAAGCAAAAATAAGAGGTGAGAAAAGATGTGCAGAGCTTGGAGACAAATTTTGTTCCCCTTACTGCAATAGAGTGGTAAACATGCATGAAGCACTCTTGAACCAAGAATTGAGTGTGATCCGCTTCACATTTGCTACCTTTGCAGACTTGCAGTAAGTAAAAAACATATATCAACAAACAAACATCTAAGAAAAATATACACAAAACAAAAACTAATTATTTATTTTATGACTGGCAGAGAAGAATTTTACCGATCAAAAACTGAGGTTGCAACATTCAAAGCTGTGTTTGAAAGCTTCTACAGGGAACAATACGTAGCATCGAACGGAATAGATGCATTTGTAGATATTCTAAACCTTGAAGAGAAGAAAAGGGATAGAAAATCATCACCACACAGATTCTTCTTGTATTCCACAATGATGGTATGTTTTCATATACATTTTGTCATTTGAATTTCTAAAAGAAAATGCATATTAAATGATTTCGCAAACTAGTTATATCTAAATCGCATGTATTATGGCAGAATTTTTACTTTTGAAACATTTTCATACTGTTATAATTTCGCATGTGTTATATATACTATTCGCATGTGAAAAAAATCCATTGTTTGCATTTCCCATACTGTTGTAATTTCGCATTTGGTACATACACTCTTCGCGTGTGGGAAAAAAAAAACCATTGTTTGCATGTCTTTGACTCTGGTTTACATAACATACAGCCGAGTATCTTTTACGACGAGAAGAAATACACAGACAACCAACGACTCAAAATATTTGCCTCAAATTTTGAAGACATGTTACTTAGATATGAGGTAAAAAAACTTGAATCGGTTGATCTGGTGTTTATTCCGGTACTTCAAGGTGACCACTTCTATGTCTTGTGCTTCAACTTAAAATCCGGCAAAATTGAGCTGATTGACAATTCAGCAGCAGAACAAGAGTTTGAGGAAAGATACAAGGGGCTCCCAGACACACTGGTAATACAAAAACTTATACATATACATGTTATATATTATGTAAAAGCTACTAACACAATGTTACAGAGGAGGGTATTGGTTTTATACCTACAAAATGCTTTAAAACCAACACCGGCTATAGAAGAACTTGCAACCTCAGTGATAGAAAGAAAAGAGATGGATTGGAGGACGAAGAATAACGGCGTAGACTGTGGAGTGTTTACGATGCGTCACATGGAAACGTACAAAGGAGACCAAATACCATGGGTGACTGGATTTGTGAAAGAAGATGAAGTAAAGAACAGACAGAAATCACAACTTCATCTCCTAAGGCATAAATATCTCAGTAAAATCATCCTATCAGAACACAATATGCATCGTCAAAAAATAGTTAAAATGGCCAATGCTTTCGACAAAAGGCCAGACAAAGACAAGCATCTGAAAGATCTGGATGAGATAATCCCAAATAGGATGAGTACATATTTTGGAAGGGGATAGTAACTTCATTTGATGATGTATTTATGTTACATATTTCAACTGTTTCAACTGATCCAACTGCTTTAGTTCCCTTTTTAATTTCGCATATATTGGTGTTTCTGAATTGGCAATTGTGTTTTTATTTCGCATGTGTTTTGTTTGAAAAAATCGCATGTTTCACATTGAATTATTAAAATTTGCGAAATACAAGTCCATTACATAACAAAACATGCAAATTTGTTGGAACATACACCAAAAAAAAAAACAAAAAGTTCATTCAAAAGATGAAAGAAACTCTATTTTCATCTTCATTGAGCATCTTAATACAGTTATTGCACCGGCCAACTCTTTCAACTGTTTCTCATCCCTCTCACCCAAATCCACCATAAACATAACTGCAATTTCTTTAAGACTACTCACTTGCATCTGGGATAACAAGTTCAGAATTTCTTGTCTTCTCTTCATGTTTTCCGTTACACGAGAAATGTTGGCCTCCAACATCTCTTGACAAGATTGATCCTCTTGAATCTGTTGCTGAATCCTTTTCCTCAAAACCTGCTTAATACTTGGTTCAGAAGAAGAAGAAGAGGATGTTGGTAGATCTGCCATTTTTTAATTGGATGTTTGCAATAGTGATGAAAACATAAAATAGTTAAAAAAAATAATTATTGATATGAATTATTGAAATCAATTATTGAACTGAATATTCAATTATTGAAAGACACTGTGCGAAAATAATAATAATTACTAATAAAGATTGCGAAATGAAAAGCTACAGTTGATAAACACTTTAAGGTTTGCGAAGTCTCGAATTAAACTTGCGAAATTATATATTAAACTTCATTATGTGCGAAATGACTATTTTTAACATGCGAAATGAAAAAGCTACTATTGATAAACACTTTAAAGTTTGCGAAGTTTCGAATTAAACTTGCGAAATTATATATTAAACTTCATTGTGTGCGAAATGACTATTTTTAACATGCGAAATTATACAACAGATCCATTCTTTACTAGTTGGATTAAAACATCACATGCGATATATAAAAAACACATGCGATATAGTAACACAACAATTAAACCCAGTAAACACTTATCTTCAACCCTGATTACAAATCTAATAATAAAAAAAAAACTTCAAAACAAATAAAACCCAGAAATCAAATAAATGACGAATCAAGCATTTTCTGAAAATGGTCGTTCTGTGAGCAATCAATCAAAAACCCTACAATCGAATTAAAACGAAGAATACTTAAATGGAACGGTTAGGAAACGAACTCCATAATTGACGGGATTCCATGATTAGCAGTCGAAAATGTTAGAATAGAATGTCTGATATACCCTTATTTATTAAAATTGAATCAGGACACGTGTATGGCTGTGGGTAGCGTGTACATAATGTACGATAGTGAGATTTGTACCATACTCTTTACCTATATATATATATATATATATATATATATATATATATATATATATATATAGGGGAAAGTTCTATGCAGAACACTAAATATTGCGAGAACACGCAGAACACAATGAATCACCCATATTTTCTGTCCTAAAAATCCAAAAAGTAAATGAAAATATTACAAATATAAGATTTATTGTTTCTTACACTAGAATTCAAAACAAAACATGGAAAATTTTCATTTTTTGTATAACCTACACATATGTAGGTTATGTGTAGGTTAAATTACCAACATGTATGTAGACTATGTGTAGGTTAAAATCTTTGGTTTTTTTATGTATATATAATACATATATGAATGTAAGAAACATAAAATTTTAAAAAAATGTACTTTAAATCCCAAAATTTAGTGTTTTAGAGTTGTTCTTTTTGTTCTCGCAATAGTTAATATATATATGGTGGGGTTCTAGAGTGAACACTAGTATATTTGTGAATTAAGTGAACAAATCCTGACCGTTGATTTACATCATTAGATCGTAAAATACACTAGTGTATTTTCATTATCAAATCTGGACCATTGATTTACACTTGTGTATTGATATTCAAGGACTAGAATTAGTTCACTAGTGTTCACAATGAAGGGGGTTGTTCACTAATGACCCTAACCATATATATATATATATATATATATATATATATATATATAGGATAAAGATCCGTTAGGAACCACCCTTTATTGCGAGAACCGCGAGTACCAATGTGAACACAACCAAAAATGCCTAAAAATAGCTAAAAAACACAAAAAAAAAAATTTAATATTTTTTATAGAAAAATCGCTACTTTTAGTTGCCAAAAAAAAAAAAATTGGCTACTAAAAGTAGCGATTTTAACATAAAAAATATTAGAAAAAAAATTTAGATTTTTTATGGGTTTACTTTTTAGCATTTTAGCTTGAGGGTGGGGGGGGGGGGTTTAGGTTTTTGGGGGGGTGGGGGAGGGGGTTTAGGTTTTTTTTGGGTGGGGGGGTGGGGTGGGTGGGGCGTTAGGTTTTTTTAGTTTTTTTGGGGGTTTTAGTTTTTAGCATTTAGCTTGGGGGGGTGGGGGGTTTAGGTTTTTTTTTTTTGGGAGGGGTGGGGGGTTAGGTTTTTTTAGCTATTTTAGGTTGTGTTCACATTGGTTCTCACGGTTCTCGCAATAAAGGTGGTTCTCGCATGAACCTTACCCTATATATATATATATATATATATATATATATATATATATAGGATAAGGATCATGTGAGAAGTAGTAGGCTAATTGAGAAACTTGAGAAGCATTCTGGACCACACATTTTCCATAAGCAAAAAAATGCAAAAAAAAGGTGAAAACAATGCAATTTTTTTTTTTTGGAAAAATCGCAGCCTTTTCTTTTAAGGATTTAATTTTTTTTTAAATTTTTTTTGGATTTATACACATGTGTATATTGTTAATCTTTTAACTATACATATATGTATATTATCAATTATACATATACATATATGTATATACATGTTTAAAATTGAAAAATAAGTGTTATTTAGGGTTTAGCTTTAGTATTTAGGGTTTATCATTAGGGTTTAAAGTTTAGCTTTATGGTTTAGGGTTTAGCTATAGGGTTTAGCAACAGTATTTAGGGTTTAGCATTAGGGTTTAGCTTTTGGGTTTCGCATTAGGGTTTAGCTTTAACTTTTGGGTTTAGCTTTAGCTTTAGTGTTTAGCATTAGAGTTTAGCATTAAGGGTTTAGCTTTAGGGTTTAGTTTTAGCTTTAGGGTTTTAGCTTTAAGGTTTTAGCATTATGGTTTAGCATTAGGGTTTAGCTATTGGGTTTAGAATTAGGGTTTAGCTTTAGGTTTAGCATTAGAGTTTAGCTTTAGGGTTTAGAATTAGGGTTTAGCTTTAGGGTTTAGGGTTTAGGGTTTAGCATTAAGGTTTAGCTTTAGTGTTTATGGTTTAAGGTTTAGGGTTTATAACACATATTTTTTTCAATTTTAAACATGTATATACATATATGTATAATTGACAATATACATATATGAATAGTTTAAAGATTAACAATATACAGATTGGTTCTCAAGTTTCTCAAATAGGGTGGACTTCTCTTAGGATCCCTACTATATATATATATAATATGTGTATGTGTGTGTACACAATCGGATAGTTTCACGTTACCTTGGGTCACTCGCACACCTTCACAAGGTCGCATACTTATACTTCCTTGGGCCAGCACACACCTCTCCGATTTGGAACTCAGACCCAACATGGCAAGCCCAATATTCATTCCTGTTTGCCCTAATATGATCGCACACAGGGTAAAGGAGTCACACAAGGGTGTGCGACTATTTTGGGTATCTATATCTCTAATAAAAGAAACCATGGGGGACACGTGTCACTCATTGGTTTAAGCCAAATCAGCATACATATCATCAGACACGTGGCATAGCTCTTAGGGGCGGATTGATTTTGGCTTCTCACATACGCTTGGCCTATTCTCTCTCTTATTCTCTCAAAATCGTTCAAACCATTGCACCGAAACCCTAACTCTAACTCTATCTGGCGAACAAGAATCCTCTACTCTCTCTCTCTCAGTACCATCGGCGACAACCTTCAATAGGATCTTTCAATCATCATTCTATCGAAATTGACGGATAATCCTTTGAGTTTAAGGGTGTTCAAGGTGAGTTTTAGGGTTTCAATTAGGATTTTCGTATGATTTAGTGTTCGATTTTGTATGATTTCGTATGATCACCTTAGATAAACAGACTAGTGATCTTAACAGTTTACCAACTTTTGCCTTTTCTTTTGTGTATAAACGGTTCATGTGAAGTAAATGGCAAGTTTCATGTCTTTCACATTAGAATAATCTATCATTCTATTTGTACACACTTCATCTCATCGTTTAAGGGTTTTCCTTTTTAGCCTTTTGAGAGCAGTTTTCATGATTAATCAGGATGTGTAAAATCTCTCCTTGCAAGTTTGGTACGTAATTTAATATTCTCTTTATTATTGATTATTTTCGGTAAGTTGATTTTAACCTAATTGGACTCTTGCAGAGTCTTGTGGATCTTGCTGGCAGTGAGCGTGCATCTCAAACGTATGCTGCAGGTGCCCGATTAAAGGAAGGCATCCATACAAACAGAAGCCTACTCACATTGGTCGGATATTGGTGAGCTTTTCATGTTTTCTAGGGTTTGCATGTCTTAATATGTTAAAATTGGTGTTTCAACTTTTGATTTTGTTAAGTCTTTTGTTAAAGGTAGTGTTTGTTGCTAAATTCAGTTGAGATGTTAATTTAATTAGTGAACTTTTAGTGTTTTCTAGGGTTAGTAAGCTTTAATATCTAGAAATTGGTGTTTTAGTTTTTTATTTGTTAATTAGTGCTTTTGTTTAAGGGAGTGTTTGTTGCTAAAATCAAAGTGGACATTTAAAAAAATTATTGGTGACGTGTTTCTATTAACTTTTCATAGTTATTTTTATCGGATACACTTTTACTACTGCTACGGAATTCTCTCCTACTGTCATTCCATAGGCTACAAAAATCTTTGTAAATGGTCTATGGGTGAAAATTCTTTGCCCCGACATGTTTGCAGCAGATCCAGCAACAGAAACGGGTCAGTTGCGAATAGTAGCAACAGGTATGTGAACTTCATATATGTATGTGAATGTTTGCTCTTAATAATGTACCATTATGGTTATTGTATTTGCAAATGGGCCTGCCATTTCAGATGTTAGTTAGTGTCAAGCAGAATTGCCTGGGTTCAAAAAGTTGTTCAGCAACAAATTTAGCAAACAGCAACGGGTCAGATGCCAAGAGCAGCAACAAGCATGCATTAAATAGTTGTACCCTTCGCATATAAGTTTGTACCCTCCATGAAAGCCCATATTTAGTATATTTAGTGGGCCGAACACTAGCTGGAAACCCAAATAATTGGGATTAATCGCACACTTCCTTTGAGACGTATACGTGAATGAGTAGTCGCACACATAATGAGGTCCGACCGTACACCCTCTCACTAACACATTTAAATAGCTTGGCCCCACCACTATATTCTCATTCTCATTCTCATTCTCAACAACTACAAACAATAATGTCGCGGCAATAGTGACTGCCGTGTATTGGGTTAAATGGGCGGCAGGGGGAATAGTGTTAGGCAGCTGCCTCGCACTCCTCTATTGGCCCAACAAATTTACGATTTTATCCCGCTTTAAAATTACGATTTTGCCATTAGTTCAAAAATATGTTTTTAACCCCACTTAAAAATAATTTTGCGCTTTTGCTCCCCGCTAAATATTTCGATTTTTCCCCCGATTCAAAATTACGATTTTGCCCCGTTTCAATTTACAGTTTTGCCTTTAGTTTTTTTCCCTTAAAAATACAATTTTGCCATCAGCTAAAAATTATGTTTTTACCCCCAGTTAAAAATAAATTAACGCTTCTGCTCCCAGCTAAAAATTTCGTGTTTGCCCTCGGTTCAAAATTACGATTTTGCCCCGTATAAATTTATACTTTTGCCATTAGTTTTTTTTTCTCACAGCCTAGTTACGATTTTGCCCTCAACTTATATTTACATTTTCTCCATCGTTTTTGTAACGCTCCGCGTTTTCAAAACCTTCCTAATTTAGAAAACGAGCCTTGAAAATCTTTTTTTAGAAACTTGTCCCTTTTGAAATGGTTAATCATCGAGAAACCTTTTATTTTTATACCATTCGTTATAAAGATGGTTGGTTATCTATTCTTTGTTTAAGTAATTAAATTAATTAATTTATATGTAAAAGTTTACTTTTATAATAATCTAGTTAACATCGTTAAATTTTTAAAATGAGTAAACTAACCTAGTTAATTCTGTTGTTAAGTTGATTCTTTTAAAGATAGCATAACCTAACCAAATTAATCAAAACACAGGGGCTGAATGTGCAATTTCTACAAAACCTACCAACAATGACCACTCCACCAAGTTCCTATATTGCATATGATTAGTAATAATGTAACTTATGTATTCATACATTTGAAATAAATTTTCATTTTGCCGCCAAAAGGAAACAACAACGAGTTCCCATATTTTCTCTTGATTGAAGAGTTCTCCCTTAAAAAAAAAAAAAAAAAGTTGCCGCCCCATGACAGCGAATAACCAGCCAATGTCGACTTCTTGACTTCTCGGTAATTTATTAGAACCCGCGTTTCCATTTTGTCGATCAACATGAACCTAGACTCTATATTACACCCTTACAAATCAATCACGAACGATTGTTGGTTGAACCTTACACCCTCACATCTCGACACCCTCACAAACCCACACATCTCGACACACCTCACACTCTCTGTTGATAACACCACCGGAGTTACGTATTCCGTCGGAGCAAACTGAGTCGCCGGACCTGCAAGTGGCCGGACAAGTACCGACGCCGGAGTTTACGGAGACCACGACCGAGTCTCGTTATAAACGTATGTAAACGAGGAACGAAGCCAGCCGGAGTTTACGTCGGACCCGAACCTTCATCGTTTCGGTATATCTTCCTTCTTTCAATCAACTCAACTTGTCTCCTTTCTTTTATAATTTAGAACTACATTCTTAATTGGTAGTTAAGGTCATCGTTCAGTTGGTTTAATTAAGTGGAGATGATGAAGTCGGTAACATCGTGATTAGTATACTTATTTTTTTTTTATCAAAACCGATTTCTTATTAACCCCTTGTTAATGATATGCTCGATTCAATGTTAATACTTGTATAAACAAACTGAACCTTATAGAAACTCTCACGAGTCAGTCGATGGTTTCTTTTTGAAACATAGAAGATATCACCTCGCGTCGTTTCGGTATCTTATTTGCGTACCTGGTCGATTCGTTTTGATTTTATACATAAAACCAAAGCTGCGAACTAACGAAAACGAATTATAAACAGGATACAAAGATATTCAGTTTCGTTTCGGTATGGGTTCTTGGTCAGTTGAAGCCATTAACCAAAGCAAAGAAATCATTTCTGTTTGTAATTAAACAACATTCGCTGGTCATGTTCTTTGTCTCTGAAGCTAGACATACTAAACCTTTGGTTTCATGCACACTAATCCTAAAAAATGAACAGATGGGTTTTTAGGGGAACATGGGAAAAAGGTGGCCAGAACCTTTGTTTTGTTAAATAAAACTCTAAATTCATATTGTTTTGTTAATATAATGATATTAAAAAATCATTATATTTTCCATGTTAAATTCTAAGATACATGTGTTCTTTATTTTAAGTAATAATAATAATAATAATAATAATAATAATAATAATAATAATAATAATAATTTTACTTCTATTAATTCTTCCCTTTTAATACACTTTTAAATCAACTTATTTAACTTATAAATAACTAAGACATTCATGTATTCCATATTAGGGGTAATCACTCTTGTGCATTCGGTTTTCTCAATCTTTACTCGTGCGTTATTTTACTAGGAGACGCAATCGCAAACACTCATAATCTCGAGACTTCGGTGTTCCTTCCTCCTAATCTCTTACACTCGTCAACATTTGGATAATCGGAAGACTTAGCAATTTTGTGAGTATACTCGTATCTTCCCCTTTTACTTTTACCACTTTTGGGGTGTAACATGTTTATCTATCAACAAACTTACACATGAACATTTTGCTTAAACACATGAACATTCCTATAACATGCTTGTATACGTGATGGCTTGATGCTTTAAACTTGGATTAATCTTATGTGTTGAATTTATCATTAACTTCGTACGAGCCAAACCGTGACATATGTAGCGCTATAGGATTAACGACCCGCCTCTTTATCTTCGGTAATGTCATGAGCATATTGCCTTTCCTTGGTTTGATATGTTAGACACATACCATGTTTAAATGTTTATCTTGAATCACATGCTTGCTATGAGGAATTGTTTAAAACTTATCTTTTGCTATGTATGTATCAAACTTGTATACTCGCCTTTGCTTTTGCATTGAATTATTTTAAACATGTTACAGGTTGATGAGGATGATGCTAAGAAAAGAAGCAGCGTTGATGCCTAGATACACATATAGACGTTAGGGTTTAATATGTTGTATCAATTTTCTTATGTTGTCATGTTATTTTGTTAGACTTGTTGTATTTGAATTTCTTGTAATGTTGACAATTTATCTTATGAAATGAAATCGGATTATTTAAATACTTGTCGCAATTATTAGCGTTATGATGTCTCGAGCAATCTTCACACTTCGTCTCATCCCGATGTTTCCGCCATTGGTTGGGGTGTGACAGTTTTTGTTTGTTTTTCTGGTGAAATTACAATTTTGCCCCCAGTGTAAATTTACAGTCATGCCGGCAACTTCCTGGCACTCCCCTATTGGTCCATTTAATTTACGATTTTATCACTGAATTAAAATTATGATTTCGCCCTCAGTTAAAAATTACATTTTCCCAATCGTTTTAGTTTTTTTAGCAAAACTATAAAGGTTTTTTTTTTAATTGGTTTACTCGATTTAATTTTTTTCGTGTCAAGGAGCTGCCTAATACTCTCTCGTTAGTTCTGAAAAATTACAGTTTTGTCCTATGCCCAAAATTACGGTCTTATCATCGTTTTTGTTTTTTTTTTCTACCAAAATTATAGTAGTCTTTTTTTAATTGTTTGAGAATTATTCGGCAATCGCCCCGCAACGCGGACGGGCATCAACTAGTTTGATACATTTGTTTTTGATGGCACACTGTGTTTGTAATCGCACACTACATGCTTTTCAAAACATGCAATATTAATAGACCACATAGTTGGGCCACATGAAACCAAATTGGGCCGCACTGTGGGTAAACGATTTTTAAGTTTGGTTTGAGTCACCCAATTTGATTTCCAATCGTACACTAGTTCTTGCATATAAATATTTTTGGGACCCAACTTGTGTTGGGCTACTTAAACTAAATTGGGTCACACTAATGTGAGAACCCAAGTCTCTATAACAACCGCACACTGTTTATCATACTAGTCGCACACCGAATTCGATTGCACACTCATGCTCGGGTTGTGTGTACCTTGGGCCGCTTGTGTTGAATCCATGAGGCCGCACATTCGATTTTGTTTCATCTACTTGTGAGTTACTACCATTGTTACAATATAACCTATTTGTGTGTTTGTGGTACAAAATACGTGTTAGGTATCGTTCGTATGCTACATGTGAAATACGTGTTATTTGTGAACTACTTGCAATACGGTCCTAACATTTGGTAACCGTTATAGGACGAGGTTGAACATGTTTAGGATTAACATAATTATCTACCGAGCAATCTAAAGTGAGTTCACAACTTTTACTAAAAGCATGCATTCCCGGTGTTTGGGAACTTCATAAATATACCAAGGTAACGGTATGGGAATTTACGGAACTCATAATTCAAAACATGTATTCCCGGGATTGGGAACTTCATATTAAACGAAAACTCTACCATGAAAGTCCCTTTACATATATACCGATTAATCGCTGGGAGCGAACGGGATATTAGTTGATAGCGCTATTAGGTTTGACAATCCTCACACTGTGCTGGGAGCCGGGAGTGAACTATTATCTGGAATCTGGTCAATGATGGTAGAAAATTGACCTGGGGCGAATAACAATTATGTCAAGGTTTCGTTACTGCACAGTTTAGTAGCTCATTATGGGATGGAAATCCCACAACATGTTCTGGATAACATGGTAACTTACTGAATTAATGTTTTTGGGATAAAACAAGAAAAACGTTTTTGAAAAACCGCGAACTTGCCAACTTTATGTTGACATACTACTACATGCTTGCAGGTCCGTAGATGCTGCGCTGAAGTCCGCTTGGAGCGTTGTGGTGGTCGTCTACTATCTATGTTTCTATGCTTCCGCTAAACATTTGAACCTCATATATTAACTATGTTTGGAACTTTATTTTTTTAAAGACTTAGCTCTAAGTTGAACTTGTTATGTTTTGAACCTTATTACAAACTCATTATGTTTTAGACTTAAACGTTATGTCACTAATCACAGTGGTGATGGTTTTATGTTACTTATATGAAATGTTCATGTGATTGGTGGCTTGATCCTGGGCAGTCACACGCTTCGCGATAGTACTCCGCACGTGGAAAATTTGAGGGTGTGACAAATTAAGCTCTGTTAGTGGTAATAATAGTTATCAAAGATGTAAGAGCAATTAATAAAAGGTAACCTCACGCCTTTTGATGTTAGTTTATGCTTTTCAGCCAAAGATTGTTTTTTTAGTACCTTTGATCAGTAGAATTGAGTTAGCCTAGAGACATTTCTCAAATTGTAGCCTTTCCAAAAGGAAATATTGATATGGAAATTGTTTGTTTGCTGAAAATAAACCTGAAAGCAAATCGCCTTGTTGGGCCGCCCTTAAACACATTTGCGATAGTCATACTGGAAACACTTTTGAATTATCCCAGGAGCGTTATTGATTTTGCAACCCCTGCATAATAATCATTTGAGCGCTTTGTTCAACTTTAAGTACAATACTATATGCAATAAAAATGTTTTTCTTTGTAGTTCAGTTTTAAGTACATTTCTTTTCAATTATAAGAGAAAGACCTTTATGCCCGATGATCTTAATTTACAAATCCCAATCCTTTTAATCTTTATTCTAAATAAAGGTAGTATTAATTTTTCAATTCAAATGAGTTACATTGTAATAAAAAATACAGTCTTCTTTTAACTTGTTCTGTGAACTAGATTGATACAGCAAGGTCATATAAAGTTTGACAAACGGAAGATTTTTGGTAATGGACAAGAAACAAAACCCATATCATTTGTGTTCAAGAAGTGCTAAGTATGGAATCAACATGATGATTCAAATTTGCAACCCCTGCATAATAATCATTTGAGCGCTTTGTTCAACTTTAAGTACAATACTATATGCAATAAAAATGTTTTTCTTTGTAGTTCAGTTTTAAGTACATTTCTTTTCAATTATAAGAGAAAGACCTTTATGCCCGATGATCTTAATTTACAAATCCCAATCCTTTTAATCTTTATTCTAAATAAAGGTAGTATTAATTTTTCAATTCAAATGAGTTACATTGTAATAAAAAATACAGTCTTCTTTTAACTTGTTCTGTGAACTAGATTGATACAGCAAGGTCATATAAAGTTTGACAAACGGAAGATTTTTGGTAATGGACAAGAAACAAAACCCATATCATTTGTGTTCAAGAAGTGCTAAGTATGGAATCAACATGATGATTCAAATTTGCAACCCCTGCATAATAATCATTTGAGCGCTTTGTTCAACTTTAAGTACAATACTATATGCAATAAAAATGTTTTTCTTTGTAGTTCAGTTTTAAGTACATTTCTTTTCAATTATAAGAGAAAGACCTTTATGCCCGATGATCTTAATTTACAAATCCCAATCCTTTTAATCTTTATTCTAAATAAAGGTAGTATTAATTTTTCAATTCAAATGAGTTACATTGTAATAAAAAATACAGTCTTCTTTTAACTTGTTCTGTGAACTAGATTGATACAGCAAGGTCATATAAAGTTTGACAAACGGAAGATTTTTGGTAATGGACAAGAAACAAAACCCATATCATTTGTGTTCAAGAAGTGCTAAGTATGGAATCAACATGATGATTCAAATTCAGTTAACAATAAAGAATGAACGTGTTATAAATCAGAAAAGAAATCATGACTATCTCTCATTATTGAAATTTATTGAAGAATATGAGAATGATTACAAAGGAAATTGAAAACAAGATGAACGAACTGAAAAACTAAACCATAAGACACATATTTATCCCCAATTACATCCAACTGTCATTAACAAACTGTTAACAACATATTAACTCTCCTAAACCTCACACTTTCATTATTAGCAAAAATAGTCCCTGTACATTCAGCAACTAAGTAAGCATAACAAATAAGATTGCTGACCATCATTGACATCTGACTCCACTCCTTAACAATCTCCACCTTGGATCAAATGTCAACCTATTCCCAGCAACTCCAAACAATTCAAAAATTTCCCAACTAACAAAGGTTTCGTTAACATGTCTGCCCCATTATCATTTGTGCCAATCTGCTCAACACAAACTTCACCAGAATTAACAACTTCTCGAATGAAATGTAGCCTGACATTTATGTATATCGCCACCATGTATGCTCCGGCAATCTTCATCACACCGTTGTTGGTTGATGACGTAGACATCGTCATCCTCACCATCCGAAACCTCTATTTCTTTGAACAATGGAGGCCTTTCTTCCAGACTTACCATCTGATCAATGTTCAAGATGGAGATCCATCCATAAAGATCTGAGTACCCGAAGGATACGATTACGAACTCTACAACCGTAATGATATCAGTCGGATCCTTGGCCCGAAAGCTAGCTGCATTTCGGTCAAGGATGTCGCTTGTTAATGCTTCGGGTTTCTTGTTTCGAAGAAGAAGTATATCTTCACCATTGATGATGACTGCTTTGTAAGCTCTTTGGTTCTCTACATCTTCTCACTACTAGAAAACTGGGTATTTTTGTAACAAGTAGTCGCAAAATGGTGGTGGTGGCGGCTGAGAGGTGATGGCGGCTGTGGAGGTGGAGGTGGAGGTGATGGTGGTTGTGGTGATGGTTTTCCAAAGGAGGGAGAGAGTAGAGAGAGATATGTGGCTGATATTATATACCATACTAAATTAATTCATTTTGTTGTAGTTAAGGGCATTATAGTCATTTTACACCAACTTAACTGATAAAACTAACCTCCATCCACGCTAGAGACTATCCGGGAACGAAAATTGAAAAGTTGGGAACTATAGAGGTAATTTTAGAAAGTTATGGACTAAGGCGAAAGGCCAAACCACATGGACTATCCGAGTCCATGATCTTCCTCCTCAACCTTCACATCTCTTCTTTTTTTCTACTTGTATAAATTAAAATGATAAGAAAAGGAAATGGGAAGCAAATGAAATGAAATTCGTAAAAAGAAACAAAAGAAAATGGAAACAGCCCATGATGATCAGGACGGAGACTAAGATCTCCTAAAAAAACCCAAAACCTGTTACCAAAACCCCAATGGATAGCCTTATAATTGAGTTTAATATGATGATGTAATATTCTAACTTCGGTTTCAGTTGCTTGTTGACCCGGTTTTCTAATTTTAATAGAAGTTTCACCGTTCGAAAAAATGTAGGCGGATTGTGACTTTCAGTGCGAATTTCTTAGGGTGTAAGGAGTGGTTAAACACTTTGAAATGGCAAACCAAAAAACCGACCAATCAGAGCGCGTCATGTCAATCAGTCAAAAGTATTTAAACTTTTGTGAAAAATGTTGGCAATGGTTTAAACACTTGGTGATGTGGTAAACTATTTTTTTTAAAAAAAAAGGAAAAAATTGTGATTGGTTGAGATGGGAATGGACCCCACCCACAATATCCCCTCTCTCTCTCACTACCCTCACTCTCTCATGTTCCCGATCGGCAATATGTCACCGAGCGACAAACAAACCGACGCGGCAAAGGAGTTGGCGGCGGTGTTGCCGCGCGGCAAACCACTTTGCCACTTCCCTTTGCCGCACCACACCGTATACCTTAGTGGATCTCATGATCAAAATTCTTGTTCAACACTGAAAATGACATATTGATTTTAGTAATATTTTGTTTGGATCTCATGATCAAAATTCTTGTTCAACACTGAAAATGACAGATTGACATATTCTATTGTCAACTTTTTGACTAAGAATTTTGGAAAAATAAAATATAACAGATCACAATTTCATTAAAATCTTCCCTTAAAATAAACCCTGTTTAAGGGAAAAAGGGGATTCAAGATTAGTACCTTTATTCCAACATATCAAAGCTCGTCATGTCCAAAAATTTAAAAAGTACCATTAGTCATAAAACACTTATGGCGTCTTACCATTGCCATAAACTATTTATTTCTTTTTTTTAATTTATAAAGTTAAATATTAGGTAAAAATTAAACTTCATTAAAATAAAAATATATAAGTCAAACTAAAAGAAATACCGAAATAAAAAAATATCACTTTTTTTAAAAATAGAAAAAATTACAAATCCGGTAAATAGCTCGTTGGCCAACCATATTTTCCCACAATTTCTTGTTTGAGGGCTACAAAGATTTTTTGCACTTCCGCGGTCATTACCATGACTAATGCTTACTTAACTAAAGGGCTTCCGAGTTCAAAACCAATCAACTTATCCGCACATAATAGATGATTCGACGGCGACGGTGACCTGAAACATTCACAAAGATGAATTTGTGATTTGAGTACCGAAATGGATTTCATCCCCAACTATTATACCCCGTAACCAAGCATGAATTTCCCCCGATTTAAATAAACATTTAAATAAAGTAAAAGGGGTCGTAAAGACTCACAAATTGCATTCCATGCAAATGCTAGAAATGACCAAAGTGTCCGAAAATAAATCTCCGACCTACACGTGTACTAAATTTGGTAAGACACTAGGCCTAAACATGTGTCTACTCTACAAGTCGTTCACCAAACTTGTTTAGACAAACAAAGATGTTAACCTTTTATTAAAAGCGTTAAACGTTATGACACATTGGTGGGTGGCTATCCACAAGGCGTTCCAATATATATATATATATATATATATATAGGGAGAGGATCATGAGAAAACTAGATATAAATGAGAAAACTAGAAAACTAACTAAAATCCACTAAAAGGGAGAGGGAGGGAGACTTTTAATGAAGGAGGGGGGACTTTTAATGAAGGAGGGGTAAAATTGGAACAAAAAATATATAAATTTTCAAACATTTCCCATTTCTCCATACGTTATCATTTTAAAACAAAAATGGCACCATAAGATCACAAATTTTCTTATCTTTCATTCAAGTATATTCGAGCATATTTTTTATGACATAAAAAAAGATTTATGGTGTCGTCTTGTTTTCTCCACTATTATTATAGTAGTGCACATGTGCAATGTAACATGTACTACAATTGCATTACATGCTTAAAATTAGCTTTTTGAGTCTAGTTTAGCTTTTAGGGTTAGTTTTTTTGGAGGTTTAGGATTAGGATTAGGTTTTTGGGTGTGGGGGGAGGGGGGTTTAGGTTTTTTTTTGGGGGTGGGGGGGGGTGGGGGGTTTAGGTTTTTTTCGGGTTTATGTTTAGTGTTTAGTTTTAGGTTTTTGGGGGGTGGGGGGTGGGGGGTTTAGGTTTTTGGGGGGTGGGGGTGGGGGGGTTTAGGTTTTTGGGGGGTGGGGGTGGGGGAGGGGGGTTTAGGTTTTTTTTTTGGGGGGGGGGGGGTGGGGGGTTTAGGTTTTTTTTCGGGTTTATGTTTAGGGTTTAGTTTTAGGTTTTTGGGGGGTGGGGGGTGGGGGGGTTAGGCTTTTGGTGGGAGGGTGAATTTAGGTTTTGGGGGGTGGGGGTGGGGGGGGGGGGTTTAGGTTTTTGGGGGGTGTCGGTGGGTGGTGGGTTAAGTGGTTTAGTCTTTCCGTATTAGTGCACATGTGCAGTACAACAAAAATTTTTTTTTTTTTTTTTTTTTTTTTTGAAAATTTTTTTCCATACATATAAAGTAACGATTTTTTATTAAAAAATTGTAAAAAAAAAAAAAAAATTTTTTTTGGTATTTTTTTTGGTTTTTTTTTAGGTTTTTTAGTTAGTTTTTTGGTTTTCTCATTTAAACTAGTTTTCTCATGATCCATCCCCTATATATATATATATATACATATATATATATATATAGAGTAAGGTTAACATACAAAAAGCCTTATCATACATCACGTAGGAGACAATGGTAACTGTTGGATCATGGGTATAATCACGCATGGGACCACATAATCACACATGGGACCACATAATCACGCATGGGACCACATAATCACGCATGGGACTATAATCACGCACGTTTTATGATAATAACGCACGTTATATTTTTTGTCATGTATGTTAATGTAGGTTAAGCCTTGAAGTACATTATACTTTCTCTATATATATATGGGTCAGGATTTAGAGGGAACGGTGAAAAGTGTGAGAACGGTGAGAACAATTTTGGTGGTGACATGTGGCATTGATGCTAAATTACACTAAGGGGTAATATTGTCAAAAAAAACCCACTCACATATGAACTGTGTATTCAAATAAAACGCTATAAAAACACCCAGTTCAGTAAAATGCCATGAAAATACACAGTTAAAAACGCCATAAAACACCTAGTTCAGAAAAACGCCATGAAAAAACTCAGTTTAAAACGCCATAAAACACTCAGTTCAGAAAAACGCCATGAAAATACCTAGTTAAAACGCTATAAAACACCTAGTTCAGAAAAACGCCATAAAAATACATAGTCTAAAACGCCATAAAACACGCCGTTCAAAAAAACTCCATAAAACTCAGTTAATTGTTTTCGAAAAGTATATCAATAGTATACTCGTTGGAAAGAAAAAAAAACGCTGAGTTTTATGGTGTAATTTTTTTTTCGAAAAATAATCACGTATAAACAAAGTTATTGTCGTTTAAATATGTTGGGGGAAAATGACATGTGATTAACATGTGCACCTTTGTTTGGATCTTCGCATTTTACCCTCCTGGTAGTTCCAAGACCCCTATTATTTACAAAAATGCCACCGCATCAATCTCAGCCACAAACCACTAAGATCTTGTGGCTGAGAATCGTTCTCACACTTTGAGTCGTTCTCTTGTTCCTATATATATGTATAAGGTTATTTTGGTCACTAATTTTTTTTTTATCTCTCCCGCTCTTTGTTTTTAAATCACTGTCACATTTCAACACTTTCTCTCTCATATATCCTGGATCTAGATATTAGTCAACATTTTATTTTTCACATCTTCAAGATCTAGATCTGAAGAAAAATCAAAGAGATTCTCTCATGAGACTCAAAGATAATAATAAGATTTTTATTTGTTGGCCTCAAGATTTTAATCGCCTTATTCGGAACAAATGATGAGAGACCATTTTATCATCTCCACTAAAAGGTATTTTTTTGTGGGTTTTGCTTTTTGTTTCTTTGTTCGTCATGAATCTGAATTCAATTCTCATACACGTTGATTGTTCTTGTTTGTTAAGGATATTTTACTTTTGGTTGTACTTAATATGTTACGAGGTGGTGGCGATTTGTATCAATAACGCAGGCGTCGACGCCGGTGGTGTTTCGTGATGATGGTGTTGTTTTTTTATAATAATTGTTTTTTTGTTTAACCCGTATCCACATTTGTTAAGACACCATACATTTTTTTTAATGTTTTCTTATGTGGTGTTTCTGCATAGTTTGATGTGTTGATGTTCTTTTTTACTAATGTTTTCGACTCACAATTGTTATGACATGTTTTTAAAGTTTTCACAACTCATGTTTTTAAGTTTTTCATGTTGCTGAGTGACTTTATATACTTAAAATTTTGTGTCTTATTTTTTGTTATTGTTTTCGTGATTTTTTTTTTTAGTTTTGATAATCAAAAAGCATAGACGTGTTATTTTGTGGCATAGGTTTCATGTTTGCTTCATGACTTATTTGACAATTTGTTTTTTGTTGCGAGATTTGACTTTTATTGTTATTTTTTACTAAAGTTTTTGTGTTTTTTTCATCATCCCCTCAGGTGGTGATTCTGGTGGAGTTTCAAAATGTAGACCCACATCAAACATATCTTGATTTCAGTACACCACTCAAAGAAGGTTTTTGATTCATGTCTTTTCCTATTATAACGTGTCTTCTGTGTTGGGTTCTAATTTTATTGTTTCCATCAATACGTATGTCAATGGTGCAATACAGACGATGATGACTTGCCGTTATCTCCACGTACGGATTATAAGGAAGGATAAGTACCAACAAGATATAAAGCAGGAACTCAAGTTTTGACCATGTTACACATGTTACAAACAAGTTGTAACATGTTACAAACAAGTTGCAACATGTGTAACACAATATTAATGTGTTATACATATATGTAACACATGTAACATTCGTAGCAACATGTTAATTTGACAAATATATATTTTATTTTTTTTTACAACTACATATGCAACAACCCTTTTGTTAAATAAGTAATAAATTGCTAGGTGGTATCTTTGTTTTTTGAAGTTACACACATGGCAAAAAAGAATGATGTGACCAACATTTTATAAGGTAAAATTTGCTATTATTTAGTCACTTCTTACACAAATTACTATTGTTGCGTTCGAACACTTTAAATATTTTATTCCAAAAAAAGTCACTTGTCATATGTAATGACACTTTAATAAATATGTATCACACCCCAACTGATGGCGGAAACATCAGGATGAGACGAAATAGATTGTAAGAGACATCATAACGCTATTTGTGTCAAGTATTTAATGATTTCATTTTACATTGTTTGAACTAGAAATACCACAAGTTAGAAATAAATAAAATGCGACAAGTATTAAAGTAAATAAATTTCATTTTATAATAATGGTTTATTACAAGATTGGAAACAAATTACAACAGGTTTGCAAGTATTAAAATTTAAATGCGTTTCTAGGCAATCCTACTAGATTCCTTGTATCATCACAACCTGCAATACATGTTAAAGCATAGATCGATACAAAAGTATTGGCGAGCATACAAGTTTGGGTATATGTATAAAAATGTCTTTAAACAAATTTTCCATGACAATAACTAATTATAAGCATATGAACTTAAACACGTAGGATATCAGGTATATCAAGTATGATTAAAAGTATAACACGTATGAACATATATAGAGATTATTTGTTTAAAAGTTCTAGCATGTTTGTGTATTTGATTCAAAGAACATGTATTGCATCCCAAAGATAGTAAAGCGTAAAAAGGGATCGAGTATGCTCACATTGGTTGTGTTGCGATTTCTTGTAATGACGCACAAGTAAGATTGGAATTTCCAAGAGAACGAGCAAAGAGCGATTATCCGAACCAACACGAGTCTTGGATTTCCGTCACTTTACGGGCGTCTCCGGTGGTATCCAGTTCTTCTCCGGCGACTTTCAGGTTCTCCGGTCGGTGACGGCGGCGATATCTGATGGAACCGCGGAGGTGTTAAGCGAGAGTGCAGAGAGGTGCCATGAACAAGTTGTGAGCTTGGAAACGTAAAGGGGTCTCGGCTTTATAGCCTTCATGAGTCTCGTAAGTTATGGCAATGATCTATAATTGATTCGTATAAAGGTGGAAACATGAAATCAATTACATTTCGACAAATCAGGAACCGAGAAAGGAAACCAAACCAAACCGTTACGCGTTTTGGAGTTTTGGACTATATTTGGAAACGCGGGATCATTTTATTCACCGAATAATCAGTGAGGTTCAATGCAAATCATGTTGTTCTTAAGTATGACCAGGTTTATGATTTGAAAGATATGGAAGTCCGTTAATTAAGATCAATCAATTGAAAAAGGAAGGTTGTGAAGGCTGTACGCGTAACTCGTTTTTTGGCGGCAAGCTTTAAAAAGGGAAACACTGACATAAGCGATTAAACTTAAAAAGAAATGATGTTTGAACGATGTGAAGACAATGGTGGAGTGGTTGTGTGTGCGTTATGGGAGCCAGGTGACTCGGGTTCGATTCTCACTAGGGTCACGTTTTTGTTTTGTTTTCCATTTTTAAGTTTCAAATTTTGCCAACTAACCCCTCAACTATATATAACTTAACTAACTTTGTTCCACTTTATATTACTTGAAAATCTCATTAAAACTAACTAGATTAATTTATAAAAGCAAAACTTTTAATTTTAAAGTTAATTAATTTAATTAGTTAAACAATTAAAATAAATAATTAACCATACTTATAAACGGATTAAATTAACGATAAAAACTTTCAACGATTACTTATTTCGCGAAAAATTCCCGAGTTTCAAGGATTAGGATCCAAAATTTCAAAACTGGTCGGATTTTGGGAATCCAATTTGACGGATGTTACAATATGTTAATGCCCAACTAGATGGCATTTTTGTTTTTGATGTTAGACACCTGGACAAAAGGAATGATGGGACCAACGTTTTATCGGGTAAATATTAGCTATTATTTAGTCACTTCTTACAAAACTTACACATGTTACATTCAACATCTGTTAAACATGTTAATCAAAACAAAAGTCACTTGTCATGATGGAATACATTCTACTAGGTTTAATCCAAATATGTTTACAATATTTTTGCTGCATGTATTACTCTAGTGGATAACACCTGTACCACCATGTTACCGTGTTACATATAGTTAGTTACATGAGTTACACCAGAGGCTAACACATGTATAACCAGGTTACACATGCGACCTATATGTTGTAACACGTGTAACATTACGGGTAACATATGTTGCATACAGAGTATTATATGTGTTACACCCAGTGGTTAGAGATGCATACATATTTACACACGTTACATCATGAGGATACTTGCGTTTACAATCTCTTGTCCAACACATGAGTATATACTTGTTAATGTGCTTTTAAATCCTTGCACGTCTACTTTCTAAAGATGATCAATGATGTGTGTAAAATGCAACATATAAAACACATCAATTAAGGCATAAAACTAACCCTTTTTAAGTACTAATGTTGGAAAAAGAGTGTTTTTGTCTTCCTTTTGTATTTTCAGGATGAAATGAGCTCAAAATCACAAAAGAAGCAAAAAGACCACTAATTCTACCATAAATACAAGAAAAGGAACAAAAGTAAACTGCCCGGACCCCCAACGGCACCTCCCAAGACAAAGAGAAGAGAACAGAGTCTGAACACGCCCCGTGTCCAGCGAACACGGGGGCGTGCCCAGGAAGCAGCAGAAAAGACAAACCAGTAGAAGCTTCCATTGCTCACCACGGGGCCGTGCCCAGCGGGCACGGGGGCGTGTTGAAAGTACAGCAGGCGCATTAATTGTAATTCGCAATTACAATTAATGAAGAGAGAGAATGTCAGACGGGCACGGGGCCGTGTCCAGCGGACACGGGGCCGTGTCCAGCGTTCTGTTCAGCCTATAAATAGAGGAGCTTGGTTTCATTCTCTCTCATCCCTTGGCACACCACCTCTCTCACACTTCATCCACCACCCACCACCACCATAACACCATCATCCACCACCATCATCCATTGTCCATCGTAGAGTGTGTGAGTCGTCTCGGGATCCAAGATTGATCGTAAGAGTTCTTGACAATCAAGGCCATGTTTGCCTAAGTCTCTTACATCACTTGGTGAAGACAAGTGTTTAGTATAATACTTTTTATTTTTAATCTTTTGCACTTTTTATTTGGTTTTGTATTAATGACTTTAATAACTAGTTACTTATGTTGAAGGTGATCTTTCCTTATCGTTTGTCCGTGGTGTCTTGGCGTTATTTTACTGTCTATATAAAATAAAAGATTTTCACCATTCATATCTCCACGGTCTATATGGAGGTATGTTGGCTACCTGGTCGGGGGTTAAGGGAACGGTTTGGTAAGGGTCTTGCCCTTGTTCAGCGTTTAGAGGTCCTGCTTGGGACCTGGGTCAAATTTAGTAGGATCTCCTTCAATGCCCATAGGTATTGGATGGCGGGGATCCAAACTCTTTGACCCCCTCATAAGCTAACTACTATTAATACTATAACCCGGCTATTTAGGACTGTATCCCTGCTGACTCAGACTACTTAGCCGAGGGTAACGTCACCGCCAAAAGCGGGGCCTACCATAATTTGCATTAATAACTTAATTCATTATCTTTCAATAATCCGACCCTTTAGGATTGTATCCTTGCTGACTCAAACTACTGGGTTGAGGGTAACGTCGCCTTCAAAAGAGGGGCCTACTACAATAACTAAGATAATCTCTTAAACAAGTGCAAAAGTGCGAAAATAATCAAAGGTTATACTAATACACGTGTCGGATCCAAGTGATTCATCTTGTCTATCTGTTTTTATTTTATTTTATTTTTCAGCATTTAGTTAGTTTTTATTTTTCTTAGTTTAAAACATTTTTCTAACTTTTTGATTTGGTTAGACATTGAGGATAAACCGGTATTAAAAGCTCTTGTGTCCTTGGACGACCTCGGTATCTTACCAACACTATACTACGTCCACGATGGGTGCACTTGCCCATATGTGTGTTTAGTGTTAGTAAATATCGTGTTTTATAAATTTAAAACTTGGTTAAAAGTGTAAAAAGGGCTTAATTATACATCTAAAATATATACACACTGACACGCATCAAGTTTTTGGCGCCGTTGCCGGGGACACAAGGATTTTAAGAAAGCTTAAAATCGACGGCCTAATCAGTTTTTCAAAACCTTTTCAAAACGCGCGCATTTTTCTGCATTTTAGTTTAGTTTTGCATTTACAGTAGCTTGAACACGGGGCCGTGCTCGCTGAACACGCCCCCGTGCTGCATATTTTTAGAGTAGATACCCAGATACAGAGTCTGACCACTGGGCCGTGTTCACTCAACACGCCCCCGTGCTCAACGTGACCAGTTAATTTAATTAAAACGCCCAGATACAGTCCCTGAACACGGGGCCGTGTTCACCCAACACGGGGCCGTGTCCAGCTTCTGTTTCCGTCTTATTTTTGTTTTCTGGTCCCGAGACTCAGTTGTAGTCTGTTGAGTGATTCCTATGGATCAATACTCAAGAGGTTACAACTACACCTATGATGAGGATGATTATAGAGGTAATTATTGCACTAATTGTCGTAATGCACGCTCGGTTCAATATAATACTTCATATCAACCATCCAATTCATACAACCATTATGAGGAGCCCAGGTACGAGCCATCAACTTCATACACATCCTATGAAGACCCAAGGTATGAACCTCCTCCCTCATACTCATATTTTGATGAACCAAGGTATGAGCCTTCATACTCATACTATGAAGACTCAAGATATGAGCCACCACCTTCATACTCTTATTATGAGGAACCATGGCGTGAACAACCCACCTCATATGAGTACTATGAAGAACAAAGTTTCGACCCTTATCCATCATACACTTACACTGAAGAACAATGGTGTGAACCATCTACTTCATATGAGTACTATGAGGAACCAAGGATCGAACAACCGGATTCAAACTTTGATGATCCGAATTCTTTCAATCTCACCGAAGTAACTAATCGGATAATAGAACAACTTAAAACTATCGAACGTTGCATAAAAGAATCTCGCGCACGGGAAGAGGAATCCCGCGCGAGAGAAGAGTTAAAAAGTGATAATAACGTAGAGATAGTTGAAAGTGTAAAAATGGAAGAACAAGAAAGTGAAAAACAGACACATGAGTTAAACAACGAAAATGGTGAGTCCGATAATGTTAAAATTCAAGAAGAGTCTAATTTAGAGGAAATTATTCTCTTGTCACCTACTTTCGAAAATCATTGTTTAATAACCACTCATGCCAAGTTTTTAAAAGAGTTAAACACTAATGCTAAAATCAATGACCTAGTAAGTATTAAGTTGACTAATGATCAAACCTCGCTAATAAAGGAAGATCCTTTTGAAATTAACATCACACCGGTTCCATGTTTCTTTCAAAATTCGTTTATTAGTAATATCACTATTGATAAAGATCTTTGTGTTAACATAATGCCCAACTACATTTTTGAAAAGTTAAGTATTAGTGATTTTACTCCACTTCAAATACCCATTTTTCTATCCGACCGAAAAGTAATGAAATCAATCGGTGTAGTCGAAGATATTTTGGTTCAAATAAATCAAATGGTAATCCCAACCGACTTCGTCATCTTAGATGATGCCCCCCTAGTCTTGGGAAAACCTTTTGTACAAACTCACAAAGCTTTGAAAAACCGGAAATTCAACAATCTACCTCTTCAATTAGGGGCATTCAAAAGGAGCATAGATCTTGAGCGCTCAATGAAATATCCTTTTGGCAACAATGACCCCCTAATTGAAGATGAAGCTGAACCACCCGATACAAACCACGAGGAAGACCACTTTGTCGACGAAGAGGTAGCCATAGAACAAACTTTTAAAGTTCTTGATCTAAATGAGCCACAAAATAAGGTGTCTCCTAAAGACCCACCCATCGAGCTCAAAGAACTCCCTAAGGGTTTGGAATATGCTTTTCTAGGCAAAGATGGTAGTTTACCTGTAATTATTTCGTCTAAATTAACTAGCATAGAAAAAGAAAAATTAGTTAACCTACTTAAAAAACACAAAAATGCGATCGCTTGGAAGCTTGTAGATATTAAGGGAATAAGTCCTTCCATGTGCACGCACAAAATTTTAATGAATGATGACTACAAAACGGTGATTCAACCACAACGAAGAGTGAACCCCAATGTTCAAGAAGTGGTTAAAAATGAAGTCATCAAACTACTCGACGCCGGACTAATCTACCCTATCTCCGATAGCCCGTGGGTAAGTCCCGTCCAAGTAGTCCCAAAGAAAGGAGGTATGACGGTAATAACTAACGAGAAAAATGAATTAATACCCACAAGAACCGTCACAGGATGGAGAGTCTGTATAGACTATAGGAGATTAAATGAAGCAACAAGGAAAGACCACTTTCCTTTGCCCTTCATTGATCAAATGTTAGAAAGATTATCCGGTCATAAATTTTATTGTTTCTTAGATGGTTTTTCAGGTTACTTCCAAATACCGATAGCACCAGAAGACCAAGAGAAAACAACTTTCACATGCCCCTACGGAACTTTTGCATATCGACGCATGCCATTCGGTCTATGTAATGCGCCTGCAACATTCCAACGTTGTATGGTCGCCATTTTCCATGATATGATTGAAAAAACCATGGAAGTCTTCATGGATGACTTTTCCATCTTTGGAGACTCATATGATCAATGCCTCGATAATCTTGAACGAATGCTATCCCGATGTGAGGAAACTAACCTCGCCCTTAACTGGGAAAAATGCCATTTCATGGTAACAAAGGGAATAGTACTCGGACATAAAATCTCAAGCGAAGGAATGGAAGTGGATCGAGCAAAAATTGAGACTATATCTCGATTACCTCCTCCATCCTCCGTGCGAGCAATCAGAAGTTTCCTAGGGCATGCCGGATTCTATAGAAGGTTTATCAAGGACTTTTCGAAAATTTCAAGACCTCTAACAAAATTGCTTGAAAAAGATGCACCCTTCATCTTTGACAAGGAATGCAATCAAGCATTTCTAACCCTCAAGGAAATGCTAGTCAATGCACCTATCATGGTAGCACCAGATTGGAAATTTCCTTTCGAAATCATGTGCGATGCAAGCGACTTTGCTGTTGGAGCAGTATTGGGACAAAGAAAAGAAAAACATTTCCACCCAATTTATTATGCTAGTAAAACTCTAAATGATGCACAAGAAAATTATACAACTACAGAAAAAGAGTTACTAGCGGTGGTGTTTGCTTTTGATAAATTTCGTTCTTATCTTGTTCTTTCTAAAACAATAGTTTATACAGACCATGCAGCCATCAGGTACCTCTTCAAGAAGCAAGACGCAAAACCCCGTTTGATAAGGTGGATTCTACTCCTCCAAGAATTCGACATTGAAATCAAGGACAAAAGAGGAGCAGAAAACACTGCTGCAGATCACCTCTCACGCTTAGAAGACCCAGCTTTGGAGACAACCAGGGACGAGCAAATCAACGAAAAATTTCCCACGGAGTCCCTGGAAATGATGGAAAGCAGACAAGAACCATGGTATGCCGACTACGCTAATTTCTTAGCCAGCGGTATAGTCACCAAAGGATGGCCACATCATCAAAGGAAAAAATTCTTTGCTGATGTAAAGCATTACTTTTGGGAAGACCCCTATCTTTTCAAAATGTGTGCCGATCAACTCATCCGAAGGTGTGTCCATGGTAATGAAGCACGAAGAATACTCCGTCATTGTCATGAAGGTCCATACGGAGGACATCATGGTGCCGCAAGTACCGCAAGAAAGGTATTTGATTCGGGATTCTACTGGCCAACCATTTACAAGGATGCACAAAACCTTGTAAAGACATGTGATGCCTGCCAAAGATCAGGTAATATTTCTTCCAAAAACGAAATGCCTCAAAATGGCATTCTCGTTTGTGAAATCTTTGATGTGTGGGGACTCGATTTCATGGGACCTTTCCCACCTTCAAAAGGAAACAAATATATACTTGTGGCAGTCGATTACTTGTCTAAATGGGCAGAGGCCGAGGCTCTTCCAACAAATGATGGAAGAGTAGTGGTAAAATTCCTAAAAAAGTTGTTCTCTCGTTTCGGGACACCAAAAGCATTAATAAGTGATAGAGGTACCCATTTTTGCAATCATCAACTCGAAAAAATATTAACAAGGTATGGGGTCTATCACCGGGTCTCAACAGCATATCATCCTCAAACAAATGGGCAAGCCGAAGTGACTAATCGAGGTTTAAAACGAATACTTGAGAAAACCGTAGGGATAAATAAAAAAGAATGGGCTGACAAACTAGACGACGCTTTATGGGCTTTTCGAACCGCTTATAAAACCACTATAGGCACAACCCCATATAAACTCGTCTATGGAAAAAGTTGTCACTTGCCAGTAGAAATCGCTCACAAAGCCTACTGGGCAATAAAAAACGTAAACTTAGACTTAGAAGTTGCCGGTAAGAATCGATTTTGTCAAATAAACGAATTAGAAGAACTTAGGAATTATGCATATTCTAACTCCGAAATTTATAAAGAAAGAATGAAAAATTTGCATGATAAATATATTAAATCTAATGAATTTCGGGTTGGAGACCAAGTTCTATTGTTCAATTCGCGACTTCGATTGTTTCCTGGTAAGTTAAAATCTAGGTGGTCGGGACCTTTTTCAGTCACCCATGTTTTTCCACACGGTGCAGTAGAAATTAAAACTCGAAATGGGACACCATTTAAAGTCAATGGCCAACGGCTGAAACTCTACAGAGGATCCATTGAGGATGAGGAAGAGGAAATCGCACTTCAAACGGTCAACGAATAAACTCATACCCGACATGTTACAGGTAAGTATACATTCGAAACCGGTAAAATCATCTAACCATTATTCGGAGATAAGGGGCATGCACACGAACACGTAAAAAAAAAAAAATAATAATTTTCAAAAATTTCACCCGGCACGGGGCCGTGTCCGCTGGACACGGGGCCGTGTCGAGGCAACTGTCGGGATAAAACCCTCTTTTTCTATCAGTTACACCATTCCACACGCCCCGTTTTGCCGAAAACTCTCTGGTTAGAGGCGATTTTCTGCAGATTTCGAACGTTACCACCGAACCTAACAACGTCAAGGTATGATTCTATCCTTCTTAGTAGTTAGATTAGTTACTTGCATGTAGTTAAAACATCAAAAATTGGGGGAAATCTAGGGTTCTTCATGTTCATCCGGATCGAACTCAAAATTTTTGATGAAAATTGTTAGTAGTAGTTTAGAGTAGAGTAGTAGGAAGTAAATAGACATGTATTGTTGATAGATTTGTCCGATTTCCAACTAAAAACACAAACCCTTGTTCTTGAACCGAAAAACACAAAATTGAAAGGGTAAATGGTTTGATTTTGGAAAAATGACACTTAGGGTTTCATTTTCGGGGGAAACCGCTGCTATTAGGCTAAAAATTTTCAGGTTTTCGAAACCGGGACGAAAAAATGAAAATTAGGTGTTACAGACGCCTGAACACGGGGCCGTGTCCGCTGAACACGGGGCCGTGTCCAGCCCACTGTTTGCAGTTTTCAACCTGAATTTCCATGTTTCGCACTAACTTTTGTTGTATTCTTTTCAGATGTCCAAATTTACACGGTTCAATGCCAGCGAACTTGACGCCAGGGCTCGCTACGAGGTCCTACAAACAAGGCCCGAAGAGTATCCAAGGCGGGCATGTACCGATCTTCTGACAATGGTAAACCAACTGGACCGCTTCAACAACATAGTGACGGGTCCACTGCACGTCGCATTGACTACCCGACTTCGGTCGGTCCATCAATGCACATTGGAGTTCTATAGCACGTTCATCTTCAACTCGAGACGCGAACCGTTTGATCACGAGGCGGTCGAGTTTCGATGTGGGGGTACGACCTATAGAACCTCCATGGCGCAGTTCGGATCAATCATTGGGCTGTACAAAGACGAAGAAGCGGGGAATGAAGAGAATACCGGGGGATTGCGAGACTTGGACGCAACTGAACGCCAAGCCGCATGGGCTCAAATCGGTGATGGGATCTACAACTCAAGCAGCACAAAGAGTACCAAACTGAGAGACCCGTTATATCGCTACATCCACAGGCTCCTCACGTACTCGCTGAACCAACGCCATGACAGTAGTGGCGTTGTTGGGGTTAGAGATTTGGTTGTCCTTCACTGCATCCACAACCGGAAGCCTCTCGATGTTCCTTACCTCCTACTGCGGAACATGCACTTGAACCGCCTTGCCTCTGCTCCTACACCAATCTTCTTCGGGGGATGGGTGTACCGTCTTTTCAAGCACTTCACGAACATCCCGAAGTCCTTCGAAAGGAGTCCATGGTCGGGACGGGTTGATTACCATATCTGCCGGGCCATGAACTTGCTCTATGAAGCGGAGGACGGGACGGTGAGCTTTCAGAGGACACAAGGCTACGCATGGAACCCGCAAGAGGCTCTAGTTCTTCATGCACCACCTCCACAGTACCAATACCCTCCCCAAGGCGATCCGGGTCAATCCTCCTCTCAAGGAGGCGGTTTTCCTAATTTCCAAAGTTTACATAATCTTTTGCAGGAAAACCTCATGTGCACCAGGAACACCTACAACCTCGCCAACAACACACACCTCCGGGTAGGAGCTATCGAACGCAGCGTCAACGATATACAAGATGATATCGGTAGCATCCGGGAGTACATGGCGAGGCAGGGAGGCGGAGGTGAAGACAGTGATGAAGATATGGAGTAGGAGGCTGGGAGGAGCAAGGGGCTAGCTGGTGATGAGCCCACAGGTTTGATTACCCTTCTTTTCCATCGAACAATTCATGGCCTGCGTGCCATTTGTCAAGACAATTTACTTTCCTTAACTACTTTTTATCTTTATTTTGTTTTTACTTTATGTTTGGATAATATTTGACTATGGTAAGATTAGGATGGTTTGTGCTTGGTTGGATGGTATTGAATGCTTGAACAGGTGCAATGCAAGGGTTAGAATGCTAAACATTAGCACTCGCAGCCCTAGGAGGAAGAAACCGGGAGAAAACCCTATTTTTTCTAGCTAACAGACTGTCCACACGGGGACGTGTCCAGCCGACACGCCCCCGTGTTCACCCTCTGTAAGTTTTTCGTTACTGGCAGTTCGCCACGGGGCCGTGTCCAATGGACACGGGGCCGTGTCCAGAACGCCAGTAACACGAATCTTTGTTTTCAAACACACTTTTACATATTCTAATCAACCAAAAACTTTATTTTTGGACACATTGAGGACAATGTGTAATTTAAGTGTGGGGGGGATGCTAAAACCTTGGAATTTTGTAAAATCCTAAAACAAGCCTTACACAAAACTCTATTGGAACCGCTAAACACCCCAAATTTTTTTCAAAAACTTTTTCATTTTTTTATTTTATTTTATTTACTTGTCTTAGTTTAAGTTGGGAATAACAAGTTATAAAAGGGTTATATTTTTACAAACTTACAACCGATAGCGTCGTGATAAAAAGAACTAACATAAGAAAATTATGAAACGGTATAACAAGTCTAGCTAAAATTCGATTATATATGCTTGGTCACATTAAAAACCCATTCCCACAAAAAGTGAGTTTTGAGCCTTTATTGAGCATAAAAATACACATATTTAGATTAAATGCTCATTTTTCGTTTCTTGTGTGAATAGCCGCTCGGTCTTTACAAATCTAGAACTTGCCACGACGATACATTCCCGGTCCTTACCAACTTAAACCCAAGTAAGTAAATGATGGAGGCATTAACTATTTTTCTTTCAAAACCATTATTTTTCATTTTTTTTTACCTACCCAAAATCCCCCTAGAAAACCCCTTTGAGCCTAAACCTTTCATTTCATTACCCCCAAAACAATTTTTTTTTACCCACCAAAAACCTTTTTCATTTTTTCACCTTTATTTTAGTAACAAACTCGGTTTTTCATAAACATACCCTTTACGTGACGAAAAAAAAAAAAAAAAAATGAAGTCAAAAACAAACATAAGCTACAAAAAGCTTGTTTGGAGAAATACTTCAAAAATAAATGTCACCAAAAATAAGGTATTTTACGAAAACCGACACTTGTTACGATTTTCGCCCTTTTTACTAACCACTAACCAACCACCCACCTTTAAACCCAAGCCTTCACCCCAAAAGACCTCTTGATATTTACAAAGGTAAAAAGTTAAAAAGGAGGAGGATTGATCGCTTGGCAAGCATATGGAGAATGTAAATCCGTGCCGCTCTCGAGCGATTCACTTAAATATACACCTTCGGCCGAGTGATTGAGTGATCTCCCGTGAGGTATGTGAACTTGTATATAAATGGAATTTTAATAAGGCATGCTATGCCCAAATAAGTAGTTTATCTTATGAAAAGTTCAAAATAAACCATGACGAATAAGATTGTAAATAAAATAAAAATAGAACCTATACAAACCTTGGATTCCCGACACTCTAGGACAAGTTAAAAAAAAACTTCTCTTCTACCTATTCCATTTGGGAGTGTAAGCCACATTAAAAGAGTTTTGCTTGAGGACAAGCAAAAGTTCAAGTGTGGGGGTATTTGATGTGTGTAAAATGCAACATATAAAACACATCAATTAACGCATAAAACTAACCCTTTTTAAGTACTAATGTTGGAAAAAGAGTGTTTTTGTCTTCCTTTTGTATTTTCAGGATGAAATGAGCTCAAAATCACAAAAGAAGCAAAAAGACCACTAATTCTACCATAAATACAAGAAAAGGAACAAAAGTAAACTGCCCGGACCCCCAACGGCACCTCCCAAGACAAACAGAAGAGAACAGAGTCTGAACACGCCCCGTGTCCAGCGAACACGGGGGCGTGCCCAGGAAGCAGCAGAAAAGACAAACCAGTAGAAGCTTCCATTGCTCACCACGGGGCCGTGCCCAGCGGGCACGGGGGCGTGTTGAAAGTACAGCAGGCGCATTAATTGTAATTCGCAATTACAATTAATGAAGAGAGAGAATGTCAGACGGGCACGGGGCCGTGTCCAGCGGACACGGGGCCGTGTCCAGCGTTCTGTTCAGCCTATAAATAGAGGAGCTTGGTTTCATTCTCTCTCATCCCTTGGCACACCACCTCTCTCACACTTCATCCACCACCCACCACCACCATAACACCATCATCCACCACCATCATCCATTGTCCATCGTAGAGTGTGTGAGTCGTCTCGGGATCCAAGATTGATCGTAAGAGTTCTTGACAATCAAGGCCATGTTTGCCTAAGTCTCTTACATCACTTGGTGAAGACAAGTGTTTAGTATAATACTTTTTATTTTTAATCTTTTGCACTTTTTATTTGGTTTTGTATTAATGACTTTAATAACTAGTTACTTATGTTGAAGGTGATCTTTCCTTATCGTTTGTCCGTGGTGTCTTGGCGTTATTTTACTGTCTATATAAAATAAAAGATTTTCACCATTCATATCTCCACGGTCTATATGGAGGTATGTTGGCTACCTGGTCGGGGGTTAAGGGAACGGTTTGGTAAGGGTCTTGCCCTTGTTCAGCGTTTAGAGGTCCTGCTTGGGACCTGGGTCAAATTTAGTAGGATCTCCTTCAATGCCCATAGGTATTGGATGGCGGGGATCCAAACTCTTTGACCCCCTCATAAGCTAACTACTATTAATACTATAACCCGGCTATTTAGGACTGTATCCCTGCTGACTCAGACTACTTAGCCGAGGGTAACGTCACCGCCAAAAGCGGGGCCTACCATAATTTGCATTAATAACTTAATTCATTATCTTTCAATAATCCGACCCTTTAGGATTGTATCCTTGCTGACTCAAACTACTGGGTTGAGGGTAACGTCGCCTTCAAAAGAGGGGCCTACTACAATAACTAAGATAATCTCTTAAACAAGTGCAAAAGTGCGAAAATAATCAAAGGTTATACTAATACACGTGTCAGATCCAAGTGATTCATCTTGTCTATCTGTTTTTATTTTATTTTATTTTTCAGCATTTAGTTAGTTTTTATTTTTCTTAGTTTAAAACATTTTTCTAACTTTTTGATTTGGTTAGACATTGAGGATAAACCGGTATTAAAAGCTCTTGTGTCCTTGGACGACCTCGGTATCTTACCAACACTATACTACGTCCACGATGGGTGCACTTGCCCATATGTGTGTTTAGTGTTAGTAAATATCGTGTTTTATAAATTTAAAACTTGGTTAAAAGTGTAAAAAGGGCTTAATTATACATCTAAAATATATACACACTGACACGCATCAATCAACAACACCCGCCTCGCTACTATGTTTATGAGAAGACGTAAGGCACCAAATATTGGACACCTATTGTCGACGAGCAGTTTCATCCTCTTATTGGTAAATCATACGAGATGTTATTGACATGTATAAATGGCAACCAAGCTGGGGTTCAATGTAAGATATATAAGTTAATGTAGTTTTGTTTTAGTTACATGCGCTCTGAGTTTGATGAACTTGTTGTTGTAGATGAAGATTTTTTTTGTGTCCAAGATCAAGATGCCTATCAAGAAATGAAACATAATTAGATTTTTGTTAGCTTATGCCAGTTTTGGATCATTTTTATATATTTTATTTATATAAAACACTTTGTTAGGTTTAACTTTGATTGTACTGTTGCTTTTTTATAAATTTATATAATATATTTGTCCATTTATTTTCTTAGAACACTTTTATATATTACTAGTTTATCAACTAGTGTGAGACTTTGGATGATGCAATACGATGTTACATAAGTAACTATGTATGTTTCTGCTCTAAAAAAATTGATCAGATCTTTTTTATATTAATAATCTCAACAAAAAAAAGTCAGAGAGAGAAGGTGAAAAATGTGGAGATAGAAAGTTAGACTGTGGGGTATGGTGGGTTTGGGTTGGGGCATGGGTTGGGGCATTTGTTGACACGTGGAATGGGAAAAAAATGGAAAAAAAAACTCACGCTCATGGGGTATGGTGGGGCTTGAGTTGGGAGCTTGGGTTGGGGGCATGAGTTGACACATAGCCATTGAGAGCCTGTCATGTCACCTTGCTAGCCCGCCCCACGCCCGGCTTCAAACCCACGAAAAAGGGGCCACGCCCAAACCCATGCCCACCCGTGGTGGTGGCTTGGGCTTTTTCAGCCCACCCACGCCCAAACCCCTGCCCCATACCCCGCAGTCTTAGTGAGAGAAAAAAGGTGGATAGAGAATGAGGGTGAGAGAAAAAAAGGTGAAAAGAGAATGTGAATGAAATGAAAGGTGAAGAGAGAAATTATAGATTATATCTAAAACACTCCTCAAAATATTTATCAACAAAAAAGTATTATATTTAAATTATAATCCATCTAATAATGTCAACCATTAGATCTTATTGATCAAGGGTCCTTATATAGTTTACTAAGTAACATCAGGTTTAACACTTCCCAATATCTATATGTATATACAATCCTACTTCAAATAAACTATTTCAATAAATGTAAAATGGCATTTCTTAATACCTCAAGGATTTCCCACAGGTGATGAATAATATTGATTATTACATAATCAGACTAGTGATAGTTTGATTTCTTTAGATTAGAGATCTTTGATCATTCATAAGGAATTGATCCATGGTTATACAAGTATGATCTTATTTGCAACTAAACTATCTTTAATTGATCACAGTTGATGGTTATATAAATTTTTACAGATATTTGCATTTTCGGTTTCGAGTCAGTCCTCGGGCCTAGACCTAAAAAGAACCGAAAGAAAAAACACCGCCCCGATTAAATTAATAGATATTCCAATAGTTGCATTGGAAGCGAAATACAATTAATTGGCAAAATAGACCCAAGCCCCAATACAGTGAAACACAATACCCATCTATATCTATATATAATAAAAAAGAAAGTCAATGAACAGTGAAAAAGAAAGTTGATTTATTAAGTGAAAAAGAAAGTTGATTTATTATTTATTTTTTAAATTAAAATTAGAATGGAATTAATAGTAACATCATTGATGATCAAATGGTATCGGGTATGTGTATCGGTCTCAAATTTACTAAACTGGTGTATTTTCGGTACCGGTTCTGCACAGGTATTCACCGGTCTTTACCCTCAAATGCCGGTGTCGTACCAGTACTGACCGGTACCGAACCGTACCATGCTAGGTATATTCGGTACCGGTACCCAATTTTGGGGATTTCGGTAACGGTATTTTCGGTACCGGTTGGTACCGAGCTCATCAAATCCTTTAGCAACGCAACAATGCAAGTAATTGCATCGTTTAGATTACTTTTCATACACACAGTAAGTAAACTGTATTTTGTTTGGATGAGGTTTTATATACATAACAACTTTTTTTGCTTTCTTTTTTGTCTTTTTCTGTAATGAATGAATTGTAGCATGTAAAATTAACTTGGATATTTAGGATATTGATAAGCAAATAGTATCAAATCCTGTAAACAAACTGGTATCGTATCGGTACCAAATTTACTATACCAAATCATTTTCGGTACCAATTTGGTACCCACCTTTTGTCGTTTTCAGAATCGTTACTTTCGATTCGACACCGGTCTAGCACCATACATGTATTTATTGATTTTTACCTTCAAATACCATACCGTATTGTACCGAGCATTTTCGGTGCCGGTACCTAATTTCGATGATTTTCCGGATCGGTACTTTCGCTGCCGTTACCAGTACCGAGCTCATCCATATTTTAACGTGTTAGCACCGTAATAACTGAACTGAAAACAACCGAATTTCCAACGTGTAGGACGCGTGGGTCCTATTATTATATATTAGGTTATTTAAAATTGTTTTTTTATGACGGGGTGACTATCCTTACCACGTCATTTTATTTATGATTTGATATTCGGTATCTGTTTGCCGTTGCTGACACGCCTTTTGTAGTCATTGGGTCCCGCCGCAACGCGCGAACGGAAAGTAACTAGTTGTCTTAAAATTTAAGGAATTGGGAAAGAGTTAAATTACTAGAATACCCATTGTCTTAAAATTTGAAATATGATGAGGTGTAATGTTTTGATTAGCTAAGACGGGTTCTTAGTGTTCTTATAAGTGGAGACAGTTCTCTCCTTAAACTGAATCCTATGTATACAGGGGTATGATCTGGTGAAAACGCTTAAAAGTGTGAAAAAAGTAAGAACAATTTTGGTGTTGATATGTGATATTGGTGCTAACTTACACTAAAGGTAATATTGTCAAAAAGCCCATGCATATGCCACTCACATGTGAAAGACCATGCACACCATCTTTTTAAAACTCCCGTAACTTTTTTATGCTTGATAATTTTTTTAAAATTACACCGTGTTTTATCATTTTTCCAAAGAGTATACTATTGCTATATTTTTTAAATAAAAAAAGACACGAACTGTGTGTCCAAATAAAAACGTCATAAACACACACAGTTTAATAAAACACCATGGAAATACCCAGTTGAAAAAGCCATAAAACACCCATTTTAGAAAAACACCGTGAAAAACCAGTTGAAAACGCCATTAAAAAACCTAGTTTAAAACGCTATACAAACACCTAGTTCAGAAAATGTCACCGCATCAATCTCAGACACAAACCACTAAGATCTTGTGGCTGAGAATCGTTTTCGCAGTTTTCACACTTTGGTGCGGTTTCACCTGATCTCGTCTCTCTCTCTCTCTCTATATATATATATATATATATATATATATATAGAGAGAGAGAGAGAGAGAGAGAGAGTAGGGTTCCTGCGGAAAGTGTGTTTTTCCTAGAAAGTCTAGGAAGTAATAAGAACGCGACATGTGGCATTGAAGGATTTTAACTAAAAGGGCAATTGTGTAATTTGAATATTATTTTAATTATTGATTATTTTATTAGGATAACTAACTAACCAGAAAATTATGGAAACTAAATATTCCATTTAAATCAAATTGACAGTTTCGAATTAAATCATACAAGACGTTGTGTTTTAACAGCAAGCAGATTTCTTGACGATGGGTTTTAACAGCAAGCAGATTTCTTGACGATGGGTTTTAACAGCAAGCAGATTTCTTGACGTTGTGTTTTAACAGCAAGCAGATTTCTTGACGCTGTGTTTTAACAGCAAGCAGATTGCTGGACGATTCTTGACACTGTGTTTTAACAGCAAGCAGATTGCTGGAGGATTCTTGACACTGTGTTTTAACAGCAAGCAGATTTCTTGACATTGTGTTTTAACAACAAGCAGATTTCCTTGACACTGTGTTTTAACAGCAAGCAGATTGCTGGAGGATTCTTGACACTGTGTTTTAACAGCAAGCAGATTTCTTGACATTGTGTTTTAACAGCAAAACAGATTTCCTTGACACTGTGTTTTAACAGCAAGCAGATTTCTTGACGCTGTGTTTTAACAACACGCAAATTGCTGGAGGATTCTTGACACCGTGTTTTAACAGCAAGCAGATTGCTGGATGATTCTTGACACCGTGTTTTAACAGCAAGCAGATTGCTGGAGGATTCTTGACACTGTGTTTTAACAGCAAGCAGATTGCTGGAGGATTCTTGACACCGTGTTTTAACAGCAAGCATATTTCTTGACATTGTGTTTTAACAGCAAGTAGATTGCTGGACACACTGTCAGTGTCTTCGTCTTCAACACAACCCAGTGTCTTCGTCTTCAACACACTGTCATCATCAACATTAAAATGGTAAAACACATAAACCTTAAAACACACTGCCATCATCAACATATTCAGATGTCATTTTCAAACACAATTACATCTATAGGTGCTGCCATCAAGACGTCTGTAGGTAACCCCAATTACATCTAGAGCCCACTCTAAGATGTCAAGCATTGAGGTCCATTGAATAAAAATAAGAACCCAATAATAGAATGACTGGGTGTTTCCGAACATGTTAAAAAATTATAACTAACGACCAATTTAAATCCAAACCGAAAATAAGAACAAAGATCTGAATCAGTTGTTCCGCGTAAGTCTGTGAAGTCGGTAGCGATAATGGTTAGATCTGAATCAGTAACTCTGGGACAAAAAGAACGTATGCAGGCTAAGAGAGATCGAGATGGATGAAACGAGTCGATGGAGCGTATTACGAATTTCACAAAGCATGTGAGGACCAGAATGAGCATATGACCAATCAGAGAAGAATATTTGTAGGAAATATGGCTGGTTCTTCTTTGGTTGCGGTTAGGGGGAGAGAGAGAGAGAGAGAGAGAGAGAGAGAGAGAGAGAGAGAGAGAAAGAGGGGAAATCCCATGATTTTAGGGATTGGTTATTGATATGGCAGTTTCTTGACTAATTTAAAACACTTCCAATTACCAAAATACCCTCACTATATTAAAAGTCTCTAATTATATAACTCAGATATTACGAAAATGTCATCCATTTGATCTAAGCCATTAAAAACACCAATCGGATGGCCCAGATCGCTTCCTAGACTTTCTAGGAAAAACACACCTTCCGCAGAACTCCTACTATATATATATATATATATACATATATTAAATCAAGAATACACAAACATTTTTTTTTATTTTTAATGTTAAATTACATTTTACGTCCTTTAAGTTCCAACAAAATTTTAAACGCCTCCTTTAATTAAAGAAATTACACCGGTTATGCTTTATGTTTTAATTTCGTTATAGCGGATGTCCTCTATTTTTTCTAATCTTTTTAATGAGAAAGGAAATTGCCTCTAATAAATTAGAACATCAAGAACATCCATTGTAATTTCGTTATAAGAAAGCCTGTAATCTTGCTGAAATTTAAAAGACGTAAAATGCAATTTAGCGAACAAATATAACCCCAAATTTCCATAAACGTTATAGGATTTGAACCTATTAGGCTAGAGGGTGTGGTTGGATCTCCCATGGGGCTTTATCAGTTCACCTAAGCTCCACGTCAGCGCCATGTCACCCCTGTGGCTTTATCATGCCCCCTTTAATTTGGAGGGTGTGGATGGAGCCCCCGTCATGATTACCTAATTATTTATTGAGTTAATTACACAAATGGGTCCTGTGGTTTATACCTAATTTCGCCTTTGGGTACTAACTTTTTATTTTAACAGATTTAGGTTATATGGTTTCAATTTTGTAACACCTTTGGGTACTAACACCAAAATTAGTTAATTAATGACTAAAATACCCTTGCATTTTTTTAAGTTTATCAATGTAACACATTTGGGGTACTAACACCTAATTTTATTTAAGTTTAAATCAATTTTACAAAATCTATTTATTTTTTTTATTTTCATCTTTTAATTATATCTCTTAATTAACATAAAGTCTATTTATTTATTTGTTTATATTTTCATGTTTTTTATTAAATTTCTTATTTAATATAAAAATCTACTTGTTACACCAGTATATTTTTAAATAGATTTTTAAATAAAATCTACTAGCTATATAGTTTTATGTAAATTAAATTTCTTACTAGTTTTAAATAATGTAAACCTTACTCGTTTTGAATTTTGGATATATATGATTGATAATAATAATAATAATAAATATCTTTCATGTAAAAAAAATTAAGCCATTTTTAATTTGTTTTTTGTTCATTTACATTTTACTATTTTAGAAAGATATTTAATTTACATAAAATCTACTAGTTGCACCAGTAAAATCTACTAGCTATATAGTTTTATGTAAATTAAAAATCTATTTTACAAAAAAAAAACGAGTTAAAAAGGCTTAATTTTTTTTAGTTTTATCTAAAATACCTAGCTATATAGTTTTATCTAAAATACCTAGCTATATAGTTTTATGTAAATTAAATATCTTTCTAAATAGTAAAATGTAAATGAACAAACAAACGAGTTAAAAAAAGTCTTAATTTTTTTTACATGAAAGATATTTATTATTATCAATCATTTCAATCCAAAATTGAAAATGAAAATTTAATTTACATAAAACTATATAGCTAATAGATTTTATTTAAAAAATCTATATAAAAAATATTGGTGTAACAAGTAGATTTTATATTAAATAAGAAATTTAATAAAAATATGAAAATAAAAAATAAATAAATAGAGTTTATGTTAATTAAGAGATATAATAAAATAATGAAAATAAAAAATAAATAGATTTTGTAAAATTGATTTAAACTTAAATAAAATTAGGTGTTAATACCCAAATGTGTTACATTGATAAACTTAAAAAAATGCAAGGTTATTTTAGTCATTAATTAACTAATTTTAGTGTTAGTACCCAAAGGTGTTACAAAATTAAAACCATAGAACCTAAACCTGTTAAAAAAAGAAGTTAGTACCCAAAGGCGAAATTATGTATAAACCACAGCACCCATTTGTGTAATTAACTCTTATTAATTTATGTAAATATTAAAATTTTTTAAATTAAATGACAATTTTAATAACTAGAAAATAAAAAATAAAAACACTACATAATTTCATTAAAAAAATAAAAATACTATATAACTTCATTAAAAAAATAAAAACACTACATAAAACGGCAATGTCATTGTTTGCACCAGCCATGCCAACCTTGTCTATGACATCGTCGAATAGATTCGAGGACATTAAATGGCAATGTCATTGTTCGCACCAGCCATGCCAAAGTACGCATGCCAAATCCATAAATTTTGAGAAGCAACCGCTTGTAATATTAGGGTAGGACCGTCGTGGTCACCACGATGATGTTGCCCTTTCCAAGCGGTTGGACATGTCGTCCATTCCCAGTGCGTGCAATCAAGACTACCCAACATTCCAGGAAACCCGTGTATGCGCTGATGAGCCTCGTATAAAAGTGGAACATCGGCTGCGGTTGATATCCACAAATATCGTCTCCCGTAGAGAGATTGGTGAGTTATTTAGTTTGGAATGGGTTTATATTTATATTTGAATTAAAAAAAGTTTTTTTTTATTTTTTTTATTTTCGAACGTTGCCAAACGGTCTAATTTGACCAACTTTCCTCGTTTAACACGTTTAAGACTCGTTATCATCTTGGCGGAGACTGTATAGCGCCCCTCCTTAAATCGAAGGGTGTGGATAGCGCCTCGGGGCGCTATAGAGACAATGAGCTGGCGGGGGTGACGCCCCCACACCCTCTGGCCTTACTACACTCCCTCTTGGATTAATAAATAAAAAATAAAAATGCACAAACATTGTTGAAATGTCTAAGGAAAAGAACGGTGAGGGCCAAACTCGTACGCCACTTGTCATTCACCGGTTGGCAAGTAAGTGAGTCAAACTTATGGCAGCCATTTTTGATTTCAGTTTTGAAAAAAATCTTCAATATCAATAGTTATTCGGGCTGCCAATTTCGTCATTTTCTTTGATATTTATTATATTAAGTCACGATTCACATTGGAAGGGGAAATCTTGTCACTGAGTTTTGTTTAAATTTACCATTTTAGTCCAAATGGTTTTTTTTTTTTTGCCTCTGAGTCCCTGACTTTTCTCTTTTGTTGCCATTTTGATCACATACACCAACTCCATCCAAAAACTCCATCTTTAACCAGGGTATTTTAGGGATTTTCATTTTAAATGTTTTCAATTGCCATTTTGATCCAATTCCAAAAAATCAAAAAAATTTCAAAAAATCAAAAAAATTCCAAAAAATTCTAAAAAATAATAAAAATTCTAAAAAATCATAAAAATTCTAAAAAAATCTAAAAAAATACAAAAAATCCGTTTCGGCGCGAACCATTTCGAACCCGAACCGTTTCGAGCTAAACTGTTTCGAGCTGAACCGTTTCGACGCGAACCGTTTCGACCCGTACCGTTTCGACCCGAACCGTTTCGAGCTGAGCCGTTTCGACCCGTACCGTTTCGAGCCGAACCGTTTCGAGCCGAACCGTTTCGAGCCGAACCGTTTCGAGCCGAACCGTTTCGAGCCGAATCGTTTCGACGCGAATCGTTTCGACCCGTACCGTTTCGAACCGAACCGTTTCGAGCTGAATCGTTTCGACTCGTACCGTTTTGAGCTGAACCTTTTCGACCCGTACCTTTTCGAGGCACGGTTCGCGTCGAAACGATTCAGCTCGAAACAGTTCGGGTCGAAACGGTACGGGTTGAAACGGTTCGGCTCGAAACGGTACGGGTCGAAACGGTTCAGCTCGAAACGGTACGGGTCGAAACGGTTCAGCGCGAAACGGTACGGGTCGAAACGGTTCGGTTCGAAACGGTACGGGTCGAAACGGTTCGCGTCGAAACGGTTCGCGTCGAAACGGTTCAGCTCGAAACGGTTCAGCTCGAAACGGTTCGGTTCGAAACGGTTCGGCTCGAAACGGTTCGGCTTGAAACGGTTCGGTTCAGCTCGAAACGGTTCAGCTCGAAACGGTTTGGCTCGAAACGGTACGGGTCGAAACGGTTCGCGTTGAAACGGTTCGGGTCGAAACGGTACGGGTCAAAACGATTCGCGTCGAAACGGCTCGGCTCGAAACGGTTCGGGTCGAAACGGTACAGGATCAAAATGGCAATTGAAAACATTTAAAAAGAAAATCCCCAAAATACCACTGGTTAAAGATGGAGTTTTTGGATGGAGTTAGTGTATGTGATCAAAATGGCAACAAAAGGGAAAAGTCAGGGACCCAGAGGCAAAAAAAAACTATTTGGACTAAAATGGCAAATTTGAACAAAACTCAAGGACTAAAATGGCAATTTACTCATTCACATATAATGTTTCTTTTGAAACATACGACGGAAAAACACTTGCAAAGAAAACATGTATCAAGTAAGATGCATTCTAGTATCTATGTTACTCTTTTTGGGTTTTTATTTTTGCACTTGTATCGACACCATCACACTCACTAGACCTGTTAAAGATGGGGATATTTTGGTCTCCAATGGAGAAACCTTTGCTCTTGGGTTTTTTAGCCCCCCAAACTCCACCAACAGATACGTGGGTATCTGGTATAACAAGATTTCGGAGCAAACTGTAGTTTGGGTTGCCAATAGAGACCATCCGATCACTAACTCATCCGGTATCCTATCCGTGGATCAAACGGGGAACCTTATCCTACATGAAAAAGATCAAAGTTTTTTGTTTTGGTCAACCAATGTTTCCGGAGTCGCAAATGGTGTTTCAACGGCTCAGTTGTTGGATTCGGGGAATTTGGCGTTGTTTCAAGGCCTAGTTAACAAAGAGGTTTATTCATGGCAAAGCTTTGATCACCCTTCGAACACATATCTTCCGGGTATGAAGCTCGGGTTAGATAGGAAAACGGGTTTAAACAAGGTGGTTACATCTTGGAAGTCTAGTCAGAATCCCGGTGTGGGAGATTATTCGTATAAAATGGAGTTTGTTGGGTCAGCCCAGTTGTTCTTGTTTAAAGGTATGGCTAGAATTTGGCGGGCGGGGTCATGGACCGGTCTTGGATGGAGCGGTGTACCAGGGATGACGAAAGATAATATCAGTAATGGTACTTATATAGATAACGAGGATGAGGTGACCATCGTTTACCTGATGCACAATCCGGCCATGTTGTCTAGATTTGTCCTTACCGAGTTCGGAACCTTAGAGAGGCTGACTTGGGAAGAAGTAAGTCGTAAGTGGATTGGATTCTGGTACCACCCAAAAGACCAGTGTGATGGCTATAACCATTGTGGTCCTTTCGGGTTTTGTGATCCATATGCATCACTTACTTTTGAGTGTGATTGTCTTCCTGGTTACGAGCCACGGTCACCACAGGACTGGTACATAAGGGATGGTTCGAAAGGGTGTAAGAGAAAGGTGGGAACACAAATGTGCAAGTTTGGAGACGGGTTCATTGAGTTGGCCCGTGTAAAGGTACCCGACACATCGACGGCACATGTCAACATGAGTTTGGGATTAAAAGCGTGTGCGGAGTTTTGCTTGAGGAATTGCACGTGCATGGGGTACGCAAGTGCTGATATTAGTAAAGGGGCTGATGATGGAGGTTGTATTACTTGGCATGGGGAGATGATCGATACGAGGACATTTTCAGATGGTGGCCAATTTTTTTATATACGGGTTGATGCAGCTGAATTAGGTACGCCCTTAATGCTTTTCTCTAATCTTATTTTTAATATTTATTATATGATTTATGTAGCTTATCAAATTTTTTTTACATGATACACATTTGTTGAGAAGTACTAGTGTCTTTAGAAAGAGAACAAAACAATAGGATTATTTATTGCCGTCAGCATGTTCAACGAGAAGAAAAAGAAAAACACGCGTGGAGGGGCTCTGATTTACATCCCCTACCTTCAAACATATACAACATATACGCGCCCAATCCAAGACTATGTGTTGTACCAATATCCCTCATTATTCACTCTTTTGACGTCACTAGTTAAACCTATGTTAATTTTTTTGAACTGCTAATTTCTTTTAGTCTTTATGGTCTGTGTGATTTGAACTAAGACATTGCCTTTCTCAACCCAGGTGTTTAAAGGCTTTGCCTTATCCCCATATATCACTCACTCATTTTTTATATCTATTTTTAAGTCAATTCTATATTACTAATTTAAAAAATTAGACTATATATTGTTAACTATTATTAATTAGTATGAATAACATATAGTTATATAGAACATTTAATTTTAATATGTTTTTTCATAAAAAAAAAACAAATATTAATTAAACACTATTCTACCCCTTAGAGGGTTAGTGGTGTGAGGTGTAGTGGCGCGGTGGATGTGATCATTGTAGTAATCGTGGTTTCCGTGTTGGCGATGATTGTATTGGTGGAAGCAATGTTGTAGAAGGCGCTAGGCGCTAGTCGGGCGGTGAGGTACAGCCTAAGGATTAATCGGGATTAATCTGGATTAATCGGAATGGGATTTTTGTATGTATTTTTTCAAAATTATATATATATACCTAATAATATAAAAATAATACTTCAAAATTCACATAAATACTTCAAGTTTCAGATGGTATGGTTCGATTTTGACCGATTTTGACCAATTTTGACCGCCTAGGACCGCCTAGGGCCGATTTTGACCGACTAAGATTGTCCGATTAATCCGATTTTTGACCGCCTAGGACCGATTTTGACCGCCTAGGATCGATTTTGACCGATTTTTTACCATGACCGATTAATTGACCGCCTAGCTCAAAATTAGGCAGTAGATGACCGCTTAGCGCCTAGGCGCCGATTAATCGGCCGCCTAGGCCGATTTCTGCAACCATGGGTGGAAGCATTTGTGTTGATGCACTTTGTGTATCTCGCTAGTGACGGTTCAGAAACGATCGACATTGAACGGCATTCCTCCCTCGTTCGACTCGAAGAACGAAGTTTCAAGTGACCCAAAGTCCGAGATGATAAACGAACTGAGATGTTAATCAACATGGAGCCATCATTTGGATGTAAAGTCAAGACCATCTTTTGGATTCATATAATATCCACATGCTGCCATAATTTGAACAAGAATGGTGCAATAATTTGAATATTACAAGTTGCATGCTTTCCATCGTTTGGACCCCCATATGTATGCCATCTTATGGAATATTATATCAAGAGATGTCACTATCGCTCAAGGGACATCACATGTACACTTTCATTCAAGATGGACCTTCGCATGGTACATAGTCACCTTCGCATGGAGAATGGTATAACCAACCAATAGAAAGCTATCATAAGGGGGCGGGGGTGGTGATCCCTCACTCATCAGTCACAAGATTCAATCAAATTCGTCATGTCATCAACCATTATTTCATCACTCACAACCTTTGTTTAGTGGAAATGGTTGGATTTTATAAAAAAACCCTCAAACAGTCATCTTGTCAACAGAAACAAGCCCCCAACGTTCCATTTTTTCGAAATTCAACCCGTGATAAATATCACGCGTGGTAAGTTTCACGAGTGATAAATGACGGTGGCAGCGGTGTGCTAAAGTTTTTCACGAGTGATGGGGGTTCCATCACTCACCACCCCGGGTCCCCTAAGGCCACTCGGTGCGCTACGTGGTGGTTCAATGACCACACTTTTTTACTGTGGAACACCACCGCCGTCTTTGCCCATCACGTGTGATCAGTAAAACGCGTTGTAGCCATAACGCGTTGTGGGTTGTTTACTACCGCACATGTTCGGTTGTTTTTCAATGGGAGATGTTTGTGTGGTGAGTGATGGACATTTCCACTAAAATCAATCACTAGTGATAGAATAAAACTCGATGGCGCAGCGGAACTTGATTGGATGTTATGAGTGGTGGAACTCCATCACTAGTGGAGCGCCTCTAACCCCTAAGAAGACCTTCGGTTAACACACATCACCTTCGTTTAGAACCAGTGTGTATAAATATAGGTGGAATGTCACTTGTAATTTGAGAGCTTGTATGAGCTAGTGAGAGAGTATATAAAGATAGAGAGTTTTGGTGGGTCTTATGTTTGTAATCTTTAACGAAACTCTGCTCGAATCAATACGAACCCGTTAAACATCGAAATCATTCTTGTTGATTACATCATCCGCACTTGTTGCACCATCCAAAACAAGAAATCATCATGTCCGAGATCTGACATCGAGACCTACAATTTGACCGTTGCCAAACGATGCTATTAGTGTTACAACCATAAATATTGTTTTCCTCCCTTTAAATAATTCCACCTTTTACTATTAGCATTACACCCTTAAAGATTGTTTTCCTCCCTTTAAATAATACCACATATACCATATTTTAACCACAAATTTTCTTACTTTACAACACTCTAAGGGGCTGTTTGGTAGCCTCTTAATGACCATTCAGATGCTACCTCTTAATGGTTTAAAACCTCTGAATGAATAAGAGGTAACCTCAAGTCTGAATGGTTAAGAGGTAACCTCTGAATGATAAATCATCACATGTCACATTCTTCTACCTTCTCATTGGTAAAATTCTTAATCGTTCCATTAAGAGGTAGCCTCTTAATGACCATTCAGAAGCTACCAAACAGCCCCTAAAACTTAAAGAAAGGACCAATGGAGGGTTCAAGTTCATTTTCAACCAACTCATCTATTTCGTACAATTCTTCTGGTCCTACTCTTGATTTTTTTTGCAATGGTTGCCGAAGCTGAGGAACTTGAAGATACTAGACGATCAAAGAGAATAATTGTGCATTGTGATTGGGAAGCGGCTCATGAAGTTCTAATAAATGATTTCATTTTCGAAAACACAACGTAAAAAGTTGAGAAGTTTAGAGCGAGATTCCATTTATCGAAATAGTTACTTTTAATGATTGTGGGAGATATTGAAGCTCAATTTGAATGGCTTCAAAAAGGTTTCACGAAGCTACAAAAATGCACATCTGCGATTCGTCAACTTGCAATCGGTAATGATCCAACGAATATGATGAATATTTAGCTATGTCTGCTAAGACTTCAAGTAAATCTCTTCATCTTTTTTGCAATGCGATTACTACGAAGTTATACCGTACAGAGTTTCTATGAAAAAAGACTAGACACAACATAACCCGTTTGTACACTCACATGAAGCTAGATGGTACCTTCCAGGGATGCTCGGTAGCATCAACTGTACACATTTTATTTGGAGAATCTGTCTAATGAGTTTGCGAGGCCACTTTATGAGAGGTGACCACAAAATACCGATAGTCCTGATCGAATGATTTATGTATTTGCCATGTATATTTTGATGTGCTCAGTTCAAATAATGACATTACTATTCTACATCAATCACCGTTATTCAATAACGAAATACATTGAATCGCAATTCCGTGTTCGTTTGTGGTAAAAAAAGGAGACATATAGACACGACTACTATCTTGTTGATGGTATTTACCCAAGTTGGTCTGTTTTTGTAAAAGCTTATTCATATGCAGCTAAGCACAAAGAGAAATTGTTGAAGAAGTTGCAGCAATCTGTGAGAAAAAGAAATTGAGTGAGCATTTGGTTTTTTGAAAGGCAAAGGGTGAGGGGAACACAATATCAACAGACTGTGTGATTGACCCTCCGACCTAGGTAGTCGTTCCCGATGATATTGTTTTGGAATGTCAGAATGAAGACACTCGCTTTCGACGATAATATTGTTTTGTAATTGGAATTTCTTATTTAATTTTATGTTTTTTAAAGTGTTAGTTTTTCGTTTATTTGTAATTTAAAAAAAGTCAAGTGATGGAATGTGATGGACGGATGGGTGCTACAAGTAATGTAGAGATGGTGTGACAGAATTGGATGGAATGAGATGTCAGATTTGATTGGTTGGCTGGAAGTTAGTGATAGTGTGATGGGTGCCCCTTCCCCTCTATGATTAAGAAATAAAACATAACCCTATCTTCAAACCTCCGGCTAGCAAACATCTTCACCACCTCAAGCCTTTCTCCATTTTTGGTCTTATCTGATCATGTCACACCTTCGAATACAAACAAATTTTGAACATCGGACAAGCGGGATGGGGTCTCGTTCACCCTCCCTGAAAATGCACAAGAATCGGGTTACGATGAGCTAACTATACTCTAGATAAGAAGCAATCCCACATTAGGATACTGAGATGATTGTTAAAATCTAGTAATAATGGTGGTTCACACATGAAGAAGGACGGTTACTGTAGTGATAATGATCAGTGTGATGGTGGTTACGACCGTGGTGGTTTGATGGTTGTTTTTATGATTGGTTGGGATTGTTGTGATTTTTTTTTTGTGGGGAATGAGGTGGCATTGTTGTGATTGGTTGGTTTTTTGTGATTAGTTAGAAATAATTTTGTCACGGATGTGATGAGTGGTGCAAGTGATTTAGTAATGGTGTGATTTAATTGGTGGAATGAGGTGTCATTTTATGATTAGTTGGTTTGTAATAGATGGTGTGATGAGATATATAAAGGGTGTCTGACCCCCCCTAAGAGGCTAAGACCATGTGTTATGGCTTAATTTCTTTTTCACTCCTGTCACTGCCACGTCATAAAGTAACTGCCACATCACCACACCACTTTCAGACACTTTTTTTTTTATTATTTCTTGTTATGTTTTCACTAGTTTTCACCCCACCTGAATTATTTTTTAATCAACATCCATTTATTTAGTTCTTATTTTTATATATATAAAATAGATTAATAAATAAATAAAAATACAATAGTATTAAAATAACTAAAAGAGTTAATCACACTGTTAGTCCATATGGTTTATATAAACTAACAATCTAAGGTACTAATAGTTTAAAATCACTTACTGTTGTACTAACTTTTCATTTTTTACATGTAGGGGTATTAATTACATAGTTAGTCCCTGTGGTTTACATAAACTAACAATCTAAGGTACTAATAGTTAACCAGGGAATTAACGTTAATACCCCTGCATGTTAAAAAATAGAAAGTTAGTACCATAAGAAGTGATTTTAAACTATTATTAACTTAGATTGTTACTTTGTGTAAACCACAGGGACTAACTATGTAATTAACTTTAACTAAAATATAAGTACATAAAAATAAAAATTCCTAAATTAAAAATACACTAAACTTAAAATTCCTAAAAAAATATACATTAAAACTAAAATTCCTAAAATTAAAATACATTTATAAAATAATTAATTCTTTTGTTGTAGAAATCGTTGGCTAATCTTGTTTTTTTATCTTCGACTGTTTGTTTTTCCACGTTCGATATATCATTGGTTTTCATCCCAAGCACCATAAGATCAACGACATCGGACTTTTGTTGTTTGAGTGCTGACAATTGTTTGATACTTTCGTCACGTTTATCAATTTTAGCTTGAAGATCCACTTGACTTGAATTTGAACCCACACCACAGTTTTTTTTTATTTTGCACAATCTCTCCGAACTGGGCGACTTACTTCAACCGGATCATCCAAAATATCAAAATCATCGTCCAAAGCATTTAGATTATAAAGGGATCGCGAATCCGAACCAATGTCAGTGGACGATACGTTTTTCGACCATTTGGACTGTGCCTCCTGCACGTCCTTAATCAGGGCAAGATTCCACTTGGTGCTTTTACTTAAAATTTCCCACGATTTATTCATTGTTTTATCTTGTTTGTAGATTTGAGGCTCCCTCGATAAGCAAATCTACATAATTTGAACCACTCGATCGCTTGACCACCACATTGGTTACGAGGTTGTTGTAGATGGCATCACGCCCCATGATCTCAAGAAGGGGTTTACGAACACGACTCCAGAATTCGCTTCCATTTTTATGATCCGCTGTGATACATTTATATAAGAAACATATTATACTAATAAACATAATATTAAAAAAATATAATACAATTAAAGTGTAATGTAAAAAAAAACGTAATATATAAAAAACATAATATGAATTTGAAATGCTAAATAATACTGGTAGTCGTTTCCTCTGAGTTGTCCACCCATGCACGAGGTAAACCTATCTCCTCCGTAACCATCCACAACTCTTTTCAATGGGTTCGGCGTCATTTGCCTTTTATTATATATGCTTTCTTTTTGTTGTTGTCGTCGGGAGGGAGTTGTTTGTGTTGGTTGTACGAAGTCGAGTTGAGTTTCGGGTACGGTGGATTGTGAATTTTGCGTGTTTAGTGTGTATTGATAATAAAAAAATTGTTGTTTGCGCTTGTTGTGACTTGAATGGTCCATCACAAGGCGGCCCAGACCGATAACAATCGGTGAGGACATTCTAAGGGAAGAGGTAAGTGTTGGGTTAAGAGTTTGGTGTGTTCGGGGTATTTGGTATGTTGGGCATATTTGGTGAGTGTCGGTTTTGCTTATACGGGTTGTTCAGGTCGATGTTGCTCAACCGAAACATTTTATATTTTTGTATAGATTTTATAAAAACAGAAAGAGACGAAGAGAAAAACGGGTTGAAAGTGAGGCTGTGTTTTAAAAATGCTAAGGTGAGGCCCGATTCTTAAAAATTCAATATTCTATACTAAAAAAATAAAATATTTCGAATGTGCCACGACCCAAGAAGCTCCGCCCTTGGATAACTGCCATCCACGTCCCTTCCTGCGGTATTGTTGATGCAGATTTTGTGTCCGATGCTTGTCGAATAGATTAGATTTGTATTTTATGCTGATTATGTAATAGTAAGTGAAACGGTCAAACAAATGTGTATTGACTCGCTCGTTTGAAGTGGTCAAACGAGAGGGTTATGGGTTTGACCGTGTGTGTGTGCAAGTGAAGTGGGTGTGGCTATAAATACCACCCCTTGTCTTTCATTTGCACTAGAGAGTGAAAGAGGGTGAACTCATTTGAGAGAGTTCACTGTGAGTTTTATGGTTTGGGGGGAGAGATCACCACTTGGTCTCTCCCCGGATGTATACTCCTTTGGTATTAGTTCGGTTAGCTAGTAATCGGGCCGATTTTTAATGTTATACTACCGATTAATACAAAGAAGTTGTGTTTATCCATCTCTAATCTCCCACGTCTTGAACTAATCTCACACTAATCATGGTTTTGGTCACGAAACACGATCCTACAATTGGTATCAGAGCGACTACATCCCAGCCTAGTTCTGAACATCAAAGGATATTCTCGGAAATGTCTCAAGATGAAAAGAACAACTTCTTATTTTCCCAACTTGAAGCTGCTGCAGATTATTATCCAAAGACGCTTTTAGTCTTTCATTTTCAGCTTTAAGTTGATCGGTCTCGGCTTGTTGGCGTCCTATCACAATTTGTTGTTGTTCAACAGTGGACTTCAACGTATTTATTTCCACCAGCCCTTGTAGGTCTGTTTTTCTCGGAGAATCCGATACGAAACCTAATCCTTGTTTATATCAAACACGGTGACGGGTGCGGAATCCCCGTGACGGTGCAAACCAAACACAATGTAAAACACACACGCGTAACCAAAGATTCAATATCTATTGATTAGGGATGAGTACAACCACAAACATATACAAACAATTTTTACAAACTCTCACTAAGTCTTTTTGTGCTCACTCTTACTCATGACTAAACTGATAAACAACTGAGCTATTTATACTGACCAACGGCGAAAACCCTTTGGACGAAAACCATTGTGATGAAATCAGGGATTTCGCCACACACATAGTGACGAAAACAAAGGGGATTTCGCCATTTACCATATTGACGAAATCACACAGATTTCGTCATGCATGGCTATGAGAATTCTAAATTGTTAAGTTTAGTCAAACTTGTGATGATGTCATGATGATGTGTCAGCCGGATTGGTTCGCGGCTCTCCGTGCTTCGCGTGTCGAACTCTGGGGCGCACGACGGAGGAATGTCGCTACGTCGGGCTTGAGCCGAACCTAACTGAGTCGAACCGAGTCGAGTCGAACCGAGCCGAGTCACGTCCACATAAAGTGTACTAACAAACTCCCCCTTGGACGCTACTCGTGATGGTTCGTCTTCCATGTCTTTCATGTCGGAGGATCTTAAAAGTCTTCACGTGACACAATCAGGGAGTGTATCAACAAACTCCCCCTTGAATGATGCTCGTGAATCTTTTGATCTTCTATACTTTAGATGTGGTGTTGATGAGTGATCAACTGCAACCCGATCATCTTGATCTTCTGATTGTATCAACGTCGTGTCTTCACTTTATGGCTTGTCATCTGACACGTTCTCTCCGCCTTTAGCTGATTCTGATGTCGCATCTGCACATACAAGAAAGCTAAACACGTAATGAGAACAACCGCTTGGAATATAGACAAATTAAACAACGACACATATGAGATCAAATCTCAATCAAACACCGACCGACAACAGTTTGAAAGTTTAAAAATTGATCAATTTTAATCCTTTAACTTTCAAACCTTGTTAACTTCGACAGCTTATGAAGGTGTAATTGTTTTCCGACTTACGATCAGGATTTTGGGTATGATAGACTCGAGTTCCAACATCGGTCAATCAAAAATAAACTAGAAGCAAAATCTTTTTGGCTTGTATAAAATTTATATTAAAACACACCTAAAATCTTTTTGGAATTTTTCGTTTTTCAAAAGTAAAGACGGAAAGCAATAAATAAATATATACAAAGATGCAGAAACTGAAAGCAGTAAATAAATATTTACAGACATTCTTTTTGCGAGTTTCGAGGGTAAGAGAATCATATCAGTGTACGGTCACGCCAAAACACTCTTTTTGTTCAATTAGTTAACATTTAGATAAGCATCCTATAGCGACCGGGGTTCATCCACACACGACACATTCCCGTATCAAGGTACGCACGAGAGTTCATCTTACCGGTGAGTATACCGTTTATCATCTGTTTGACTGTATAAAAGATGTGAGAAACTCACTTATTTTGATTTGAAAACAAGCCCTATGTGATAGAATCACTTATTGATGAGGAACTTGATTTTCAGATGCATGAGGTTACAGGAGCAAGTCCGTGAACAGGTCAGTACATAGTACAGCAGAGGGACGAACTTGACTCCCGGATAAATGTGATATATTATCACTTATTTTGTTTGGACATGTGATTGTTGATCACGTATGTATAGTATCATGGAAGATCTTAGACTTCGTCTCCGTTAATTTTCGGTAAAAGATACAACCATGATACCCAGATGATAAGACAACATAAAGACCGAATATCTCAGAACCTCGGCAATCTCTCAAACGAAATTTCGGTACCAAGACCATATGCCAATGTGCGGTTCCCACCTAGTCTTCAGTCAATGTAAGATTTATATCACCCTACACACTTTAAAATGATTGTGAGCCTACCGATACATCTTATATAGAGCTGCTTAACATTTTTCATTTTAATTCAGTTCAAAGAGGTTTGGACAGACCACTGGTGTACTATCATTTTCTCCTTTTCTCGCCAGGAAACTCATTTTTGTTTTTCCAATGTTTTTGGGTTTTTGACATTTTTCGATGTTTTTAAATTTTCAAATTTTGGATTTACTCCCCCTAAAATCAACAAACTATGATAAATTAAAAAGACACAAAGATAATAACAAAAAGGATTTCCCGATGTCGGTTAACTCATGTTTTACCTCAATTGTACCAATTGTAGGATCGTGTTTCGTGACCGAAACCGTGATTAGTGTGAGATTAGTTCAAGACGTGAGATATTAGAGATGGATAAACACAACTTCTTTGTATTAATCGGTAGTATAACATTAAAAATCGGCCCGATTACTAGCTAACCGAACTAATACCAAAGGAGTATACATCCGGGGAGAGACCAAGTGGTGATCTCTCCCCCCAAACCATAAAGCTCACAGTGAACTCTCTCAAATGAGTTCACCCTCTTTCACTCTCTCTCTAGTGCAAATGAAAGACAAGGGGTGGTATTTATAGCCACACACACTTCACTTGCACACACACACGTTCAAACCCATAACCCTCTCGTTTGACCACTTCAAATGAGCGGGTCAATACACATTTGTTTGACCGTTTCACTAACTATTACATAATCAACATAAAATACAAATCTAATCTATTCGACAAGCATCGGACACAAAATCTGCATCAACAAATTCCCCCTTGTCCGTTGCTGTCGAATGCTGAAAATGCAACTGCAATCTATCATCAGTCAAGTATTTATCTTCTCTGTGTTAACAAATTCCCCCTTGACCGATGATCCAGGTAAGTACTATCTTGACGCTCCTTGTATAATATTTCCCCCTCAAAGTATGCGTATTCGTGTTGGGTGTTGTGCAATTTCCTTACAAGGCTTAATTGACCGATCTTCCGCTGATCTTCCAATACTCCAACCGGCATTTGATAAGGGTTCCAATCTTTAAGAACTACATCAAGTCTTGATCTGTCATAACATAAACTCTACCACCTGTGATTGCGTTTAGAAATTTACCGAATAAATTCAACATATGAAAACTTTTATCCCCCCATTTCTTTGGTCAGATCTCTAAACCTTAACAGATTCTCTCCACTTCAAAGAAACTGTCGTTAATTTCACAGAACAAATTCTCTCCACTGAGTAAAATTTATATTCAAATGTTCACCAATTCCCTCCACTGAGCGGAACTGTCGTCAATCTTCACTGAATGTTCTCGGTTGTTCGAAAAATCACGAAAACGACTTTCTTCTTTGCATATTCTAGTTGAATAAGAACGTCCCTTAGTACCCCATAGGATCTGACTTGTATCCCTCCAAAGACTTTGTGAACTCGTTAGGACCGGTATTGACATTCTAGGTTCATTCATTCATTACCAAATGCGAGAATATGACAATAAACAAAAAGATTTCTTCGTTGCATATTCTAGTTGATAAAGAAATTTCGCCTAGTACCCCGTAGGATTTGACTTGTATCTCTCCAAAGACTTTGTGAACTCGTTAGGACCGGTATTGATATTCCAGGTTCATACGTTCGTTTTCAAATGCGAGAATATGACAATAAACAAAATGCTTTCGAACATTTGCGACTAACCGTAACAATCATAAACATTGACGTGCGGAAGTGAACATACCATTTTGGTTTTTGGCCCATAGTAGTCAAGTCACCAAAATTTGACGTTTGCATCGGTAACCGTGACTACCCCACAATTTTTCAAAAATCAATTGTTTTCATCAAGCTTCATCATCCCGCGCCCTCCCAAAACCCGTACGAATTTTGACGTTGACATTCAGAAGCGCGGTTCAAATCATTTTCGCGAATACCCGACCCCATGTGCAACCCACGAATAGAGACGGATCCACGACTCCATGTCTCATAATTTTCAACAACCAAGAATAATAGGCCCAGTAAAGTGTATCATCATGCTGGTCCAAAATGTATTCTAATGCCTTAACCATGTTTGTATTTTGTAAACATGCTCTAGCAAAAAAATAAAAAATAAATGTAGTACCTTCTACATCACGGCCCAATCAAGAAATATTTCTCTGGTTGTCTCGATACAAAATAAAACCCCAAAAAAAATTTGTGCAGTCATCTTCTCCCTCATCTTCGATACAAAGACCATCCAAAAATCCATCTTCAAGGAAATCACGCAATGGCTACGGGAATCACGGATAAACAAGGCCGTTACTTTCTCAACACCGGTGTATAAGACATTGATTAAAGAATTCTGGGATACTGCTCAGATACTGGAAGTTGATGGAAAGGAAGTGATTCAAGGGCAGGTTGATAAGCTGAATGTGGATGTATCTCCAGAAATTCTTAATGCTGTTTTGGAACTTCAAGACGTCGCTGATGCACCATTCTCTCTACGAATCATGTGCACGCGCGGATGTCTGCTCAGGATGAAATGTGTTGCTGAGATTTTTGTTGGGCAAATCAACAAAGCTTCATTGCCTATGCGGTACAAGTTCTTGTTGCATGTACTTATTCAATGTTTAGGCAAAAACCATGCAGGTTATGATAAGGTTATGATATGGCCGGAAACGATATCATCGGTCTGATGGTCGCGTTTGTTTTGAATAAGCCATTCAGCATCTCATAGTTCTTATTCGCAAACATGAAGGACAACCTACGAAGAACTGGATCTCGGACGTCCGGCAAGAAATTCTGGATGTATCCGAGATTCATGCAAATGATCATAAATGCTCAACACCCCGAACTTCCCAAAGCTGACACCGACATTCTCAAGATTGAAAATATGTTGGATCATTCTTTTAACTTATTCAAAGGTCACTCTGCTAAGAAATATAAAGAGTCTGATCCTCCTCGGAAGATGTTTGGTGCACTCCTAAACAAAGAATACGTGGCTCCTGCTAATGACAAATGGCGTCACGACGACAGCCAGTCAGATGATGAACCCAAGTTAGAAAAGATGAAGAAAGAAAAGTTCAAGCGCAAGCATTTTTCATCTGATTCGTCTGATAGTGATGATGATGAAGAAGGTGGTGATGGTGATGGTGGTGATGCTGGAACGACAGCAGCTAGTGCACCTGGCGCTAGTAGTGCTGGTGGAGATGAACAAGCAGATTCGGATTATGTTCCGTCGGATACTGAGACTGAATGTGTGCAGAAAAAGAAAACGGCTGTCCTTCGTAAGAAGAAAGCTAAAAAGAACATTGGTACTTCCTCGTCTGCTCAGCAATCTGTTCCTTCTAAGCCTATACAGGAAGCTGCAATTGATCCAAACTTTGGATTCACAACCGAAGAAGCTTCAACAATGGTGCCGTCTCCTCCGAGATCTACAGAACCACCAACTTCAGCTACTCAACCACCTCCTGTGGTTACATCGGGTCCTGAAACTCCAACAGTAACTCCTCAAGTTGCTCCACAAAGATAAATGGCTTCTGCAATCAGAGTGACTACATCTCAGCCTAGTTCTGAACGTCAAAGGATATTCTCGGAAATGTCTCAAGATGAAAAGAACAACTTCTTATTTTCTCAACTTGAAGCTGCTGCAGATCGTATTCAAAGGCAAACCGATTTCATTAGGATCACCAAGAATGATCAACTCAGTCAACTGGTGGAAATAAATACGTTGAAGTCCACTGTTGAACAACAACAAATTGTGATAGGACGCCAACAAGCCGAGATCGATCAACTTAAAGCTGAAAATGAAAGACTAAAAGCGTCTTTGGATAATAATCTCTAAATCGTCAAAAATCGTGTTGCTGTTTTGTGGGATGAACGATGCAAGAAACAGGAAGTGTTGAAGAAGCATGATCATGATTCTGAAGGTCAAGGGAATCCAGATCCCTCAGCTGCAGCTCAACAACCTCCAGCCTCTACATCTACACGCATTGTAGCTTACCAGCCTCCACGAGTCAAATCTGCTCAAGGAACATCGAGTAGTGCACAAGCTGAAATGCAAATGTTCGAAAGCACTTCCTACATGGAAAGTGATATGGCTGGTACTTCTAATGTTATTAGCTCTTCTGATATTGCCTTACAGGTTGTACATCCTGTATCTGGAGAACTTTTAGAAGAAGGGAAGTTGGTGGAAGACTTATCATATGAACAGAAACTAGCTTTGGAAGAAATGAAAACAGTTGCTGATGCTGTGATTGATCAAATGCCAATTGAACCAGAAACAGATGACACCAATAATTTGGAAGAAATAGTTTTTGAAGGCGAATCGAGTAAATCAACTTATGTGCGTGCTGACCGAACGGAATTTGATCCGTTCGATGAAGAATGGCGGAAAGAGAATCTTGACGATATCAACGAGCAATTTAATAAACGTGATTCTTCAGACGATACGACAGACACATTCCAAGAATGGAGAAAAAGCTTTTTGTCGAAGATCGAGAAACCAACTCCTCCAGAAGTGCGAGTTGATTACATGCAGTACCTAAAAGAAAAGCCGCATGGAAAGATACTCAGCTGGATGTTCGTGCAGGATATTCACTGTATGGCCATCAAGCGCGATCACGACATCCAATATTTCAATTCGTTGCTGAGTAGTACATCTCTGCCATTCTATGACGTTACTGCCTTAACGAAGTTGAAACTGATCAATCGCTCAAACTATGATGGAGCAACGTTGTTCGAAAAGAGATTGAGGTTCAATCGTCGAAACGGGTGGAAAGATGAACTATACAAACCGCAGTTTCCGATCTATCAGCAGATCAAGTATACGCTAGATCCAGAGACCAACACGGGTCGATACAAGTTAATCTATCAGCCACCGAAAGTCATGGATAAAATTCCGCGATGCCGATGAAACAAAATTTCTTGGAGAATATTCGGTTATGGTGTTACGACTCGGATACACATGAAGCGGTGATTGTATTTAAGGATCAGGAGAACTTCCGCATGCTAGATCCGATGTGGATTGTCAACATGTCTGCGGCCGACATCAACAAACTGTTTCGGCATGATATCTTCTATGAAGACGAGTACGCTCAACAAGCCTTAATGTTCCAACGCGTTGCTTGTTTCTGCTTTTATCGTGGTATTCATGCCGGAAGCACCTGGTCCGCAAAACACTGAAGATTGAAGACTCAAGAACAAAGACCAAGCAACAGACAATGGGGAGTTTGTTAGTGCAGTTTTGTGTCTGTAACTTGTCTTGTTTCGTTGTATGTTAAACAGTCTTTTGTTATCGAGTCTGTACGTTCCGTCATGTCTCCCTAGTCGGATATCCTCCTATCCTACTTGGTATGACGTCTTGTCTTTGTATTTGTATGTTAACCTAATGCTAGTGTGCATTATGTTTAGAGGTTGTGTAATCATGCTCTTCTGTTCATGCCTTAGAATATATTCTGGCCATGTTGGTTTTGACGAAATCAGGTGATTTCATCAACAATCATATCAACGAAATCCCTTCGTGATTTCGTCATACATGTGTGGCGAAATCACTGATTTCGTCACTCATGATTTCGTCCAAAGGGTTTTCGTCCAAGGGTCAGTATATATACTAAGCATGTTTCACAGTTTAGTTTATGAGAGCATAGAGAGAAACTGAGAGTTTATCGTCAAGCATTGTGTGTATGTGTTTGCAGTTTGTTCTCATCCTGTTAATCTAAGTGAATCTTTGATTATCTGTTCGTGTTATCCGCTTTACATTGTTTGGTTTCAACCTTTACGGGGATTCCGCACCCGTGATAGTGTTTGTGATAAACAAGGATAGGTTACGTATCGGATCCTCCGAGAAAAACAGACCTACAAGTATTCCACGCCCTTTCGCATAAGCGAATATGCCACGTCATTGGGGTGTTACTCCATAGTGGACGGTCTAAGGAGCTGTGGGTTGGTTTCACACAAAAATCAACCAGGTGATTTTGAGTCTCACAATTTAACTGTCTAGCATTAGTAATTGGTAATAATAATATTTAAATAAATACAGTTAACAATACTTGGGGGACTCTCAAATCCAAACCAGAGGGTCTAACTTTTAAATATCTAATATTTATACTAAAAGATATTTTTGAAATTTTGGTAAAAGTACACTACGATACGAAAAATCAGGGGAGCCTCGGGCTTCCCTGGCTCCAAAAAGCTCCGCCCTTGGATTACCTCCATCGACACCCCTTTTCGCGGTATTCCATGCCCCTTCACGTCAGAGAATATGCCATGTCATCGGGGCATAGTGGACAGTGTAAGGAGCTGTGGGTAGGTTTTACACAAAAATCAACAATATGATTTTGAGTCTCTCAATTCAACTGTCTAACATTTATAATAGGTAATAATAATATGGAAAAATTACAAGTTTTGTCCTTTATCTTTATACCATTTTTCAAGCGGTGTCCTTTTTAACGAATGTTGACAGACGGTGTCCTTTACTAGGTATTTTGTTGCAAGTTTAGTCCTTTACATCCAACCCAGTTAAAAAACCCTGTTAATTGTTGACAGGCGGTGTCCTTTACTAGGTATTTTGTTGCAAGTTTAGTCCTTTACCTAGGTATTTTGTTGCAAGTTTAGTCCTTTACCTAGGTATTTTGTTGCAAGTTTAGTCCTTTACACCCAACAATTAACATGGTTTTTTAACTGGGTTGGGTGTAAAGGACTAAACTTGCAACAAAATACCTAGTAAAGGACACCGCCTGTCAACATTCGTTAAAAAGGACACCGCCTGAAAAAAGGACACCGCCTAATAATATTTAAATAGATATATTTAACAATACTTCCAACATAAGAATTTCATCAAACACAGGAAGTGTTAACCTCATTATTACCAATTATTATGTTCTAAAAGAGGTTTAGATCTATTAATGTTTGACAAGGTTGTCCAAGCGACTTAATATAATATCTTTTATGATAACTTAGACGTAATGAGTTCATGTCATATTTGATATTTCTGGTTTACTACCGTGGATGCATTAATGATTGACAGGATCTTTTTGTTTATTGTTTGTTTGTTTTACATAAAGAGTTGCCGCTAATTAGGATGCTTGATCTTTTATCAGTTGGAATAATCTTTCATGTCATTTGTATTTCAGCAAACTACTCATCAAAAACGCTAAACAGATCGCATAGAAATCTATTTCTGGTCATCGGGATGACAATAACTGCAGCTGGGTTGCTATTGTGTATATTTATTTATTGTTACTTAAGGAAGAAAAAAGGTATGTCGTTCATTTAGAATTAATTGATTAACACTACAAGAAAACTCACGGTTTCTGACATACGTTTTCAAACATGCGTTGCAAGCATGGATTTCAGACGCATCTGCGATAAAAAAAAAATTACGGCAAAAAAACCCTCGTAAGAAATCGTCTACAACACATTTCACGCAATTTTTGCCGCATTTTCTTGAAAAATAAGACTCGGAAATTCCTATGCATTTCCTATAGTGTTTTCCTCAACGTATTTTTATATTTATTATAGAGTTAACTTTATTATTAAAACTATTACTTCGGAGAAAACTTATTTTATTTTTATTTATTCCTATAACTATTGATTGTTATTGTTATCATGACCTTTTTAGTTTAACCCTTATCATGACCTTTTTAGTTTAACCCATGTGTACGTCGCAAATTTTATGACGCAAATGTTGTTGTCAAAAACTCCAATTTTATTATTATAGAAAAATAATAGAGTTTTAATTCGTTTAACTACATTAACTTTTTCATTATACTTTTTATCTAAAAAATATATATAATAGAGAGTAAATTCATTATCTATATTTGATGCTAATTAGCTCTAAACTAAATGTTGTGAGTTTATAAAACCAAGAAATGATAGTAAGATAATTGTTTGTGAGTAAGACGAAGATTCAAAATGTGGGCAAATTTATAAAAGATTTTTTTTTTTTTTTTTTGAGAAAAAATATAGTTTCTTAGTTAAATTATATAGAATGTTATAGTGGTCCTAGAGCATATTATAGAGGCCTTGATGTGAATACTAACATATGTAAAACTTCCGCTAGTGGCTCCTATAAATCTATTATATAATGTAAAATTTGTGATTAAGTAATGTTAATACTAAAAAAAAAAAAAATCATAATTCCTACAAATTGTTTTGTTCATTTATTCTGTAAACTATATCTCCTTATTAGTTTTGTTCATTTAATTGATTTCCTGCAAGGGCTTTTTATTTTTATTTTGTTTAGTTAACTGTGTAAAATAAAGAACACTGGTTTAGTTTGATCAATAAAAAATCGGGTTGAATTAAAGTATGCGGTCTAAAACCCAGGTAACATGAATCAAGTTCTTCTAGAATTTGAACAAATTGGGATGAAACTATACTAACAAAAAAGTCCATAATTGTTTGATTTTTTTTCTTTTTTTTTTTTGGTTTTGGTTATTGACAAGCTAGGCTCGTCGAGAATCATGATAGTTTTCATGATCACTTTAATTATTTGCTACAGCCAAACGAAACAAAGTTGGGTTCAATTTCGAAAGTAGCTTGAAATCCTTAAAAAGTTCTTTGACAGAGAAGGATATTGGCGGAAATGTTGATTTACAAGTGTTTAATTTAAGCACAATAACTAAAGCAACCGATAGTTTTTCTTGTTCAAACAAGCTTGGAGAAGGTGGCTTTGGAACCGTTTATAAGGTATAGTATTGTCATTCTAGGTGGTCTTTGAGTTTTAATATAATGATTGTCACTTAATAGATAATGTGTCACTCAGGGTAAGCTACTAAATGGCGAAGAAATTGCTGTCAAAAGATTATCGCAAAGTTCAGGTCAAGGGATGCAAGAATTCAAGAACGAAGTGACGTTAATCGCGAAACTCCAACACAGGAACCTGGTCCGACTTTTGGGATATTGTTTTCATAAGAAAGAAAAGATGTTAGTTTACGAATACTTACCAAACAAAGGCTTGGATTCTTACATCTTTGGTTTGTTCTCTAACCTACAATCAAGTTCTTAAAATCCAACTAATTAATTTTCTAAGTTCTACCAATTCTGAAATATATTAAATGGAATGGTGTCAAACCTAGATCAAGAAAAGGCATTTCTTTTGGACTGGAAGAAACGGTTCCAGATCATTCAAGGAATTGTTCGTGGGCTACTATATCTTCATCATGATTCTAGGTTGAGGATCATCCATAGGGATCTAAAAGCAAGCAATGTTTTGCTAGATACAAATTTAAACCCTAAAATTGCGGATTTTGGAATGGCAAAAATATTTGGAGGGGATGAAGACGAAGGTAAAACACGTAGAGTTGTCGGAACATAGTATGTATAGTCCTCCACTCTAATGCACAACTAGTTTTACTAGTTTTTTCATCTATCTTACGATAACATTATATGACTGTAGCGGCTATATGTCTCCTGAGTATGCAATGCAAGGCCTTTTCTCTGTAAAATCTGATGTATTTAGCTTTGGAGTTCTAGTTCTGGAAATAGTTAGTGGTAAGAAAAACAACAGCTACTTTAAGGAGAACTCAGTTCATTTGATTGGGCATGTAAGTAACTTCATTTTGCCTTACAAACATGCATATAATCATTTCCTTAGTTGATTATTTATCTTACCCAAGAAACTTTGTATAAATAACATCAATTTCAGGTTTGGGACTTATGGAAACAAGAAAACGCGTTGATGGTAGTTGACTCCTCATTAGGAGACACAGTCAATGCGGATGAAGTTCTTTTATGCATCCATGTCGGGATGTTGTGTGTTCAAGAATTGGCTGCTGACCGACCTACTATGACTGACGTAGCTTTTATGTTGAGTAATCATGACACAATTCTTCCTTCTCCTAACCAACCAGCATTCATCTTTAAACAAGTAGAGTGTGGTAGGGACTGTGATGTTGGCTCTGGAAATGATGAAGCCATCACCATCCTTCATGCTCGGTAGCTTCTTGGTATCTCATAATTAATCTCTCGGAAAGGCATCTATAAAACCGAGTGGCACACAAAATAATTCGATCATTGTAAGTAGTAGATTTTTCAACAGTTTTAACAATATGTATGCCATACTAGTTATTCCAGATTATGACTCACTACTCCAAGAATGTCATGAGGTGAACAAACAAATTTGTATGATCCATACGGTCAAACGCTACTACCATCACTGTCTATAAATATTGATGTATTTGATAGTAACTTTAGACTTGCACTAGTAAACCTTTTAAGATTTTTACATAAGGAAACAATACAATTCACTTGTACATTATTTCTACAAAGATCCAAGTGGTGTTCTCCTGGTTCTTGAGCTTGTTGGTTAGTTCTTCACCACGCTACTACCACCTGCCTCACCACCAAAAACAGCCCCAACACCTCCACCAAAACCACCACCTAGACCCGTATGCACCATCTCCACGACAGTTTTGGAGTTTATATTAGATTATAAACTTAATTATGTATGTTTATTATGTACTTAGGATAATTAAACTTATATTATATATATATGTAGCGAATAAGAGAAGGGGTACGACGGTTGATGAATACCGTTTCAAACGGCAGTTATTCCCGCCAAAGAATAACCACCATACCAACCGACACCTCTTCGTGTATATATAGACATTTGCCAGCAACTATTCCGGTACCAACATATTTCATAATATCCATTCTGTTTCTTTGCATTCTGTTTGTTTGTTTGTGTGTGTGTTTACTATCGTACACAAGATCAAGGTTAATATGGAATCCACTTCCAATCCTTGTGAATCCAATTCTGATGTTCATGATTATCGGACAAGTGTTAATCCTCCGCTGCCAACAAGTGGTATTAGAGCCACGGTGAAGAAAGATGGTGTAATTCAACCAACATCAACGTTAATGCCCTGTGAACACTGCACAATTGAGAAGATGGAAAAAACAAAGGAAGGAATCAATCTACAAGCGATGTTACTACTGCCATGAACCCGGACATCGAATTATTTCGTGCAAGATGAAGGAAAACGATGAAGCAATCCAATTAATTCGTCAAGCCATTAACACCGGAATACAGAGACAAGAAGTCGAAGATGATTTCCGACAAGAGTTAATTGTTACTGGTACAGAAGGCGGTTTATGGTCAGAAATATGGTATGTAAGTACTTCTTTTAAACACCATTTTGCGGGAAATCCGGATGTTTTTAAACGTATAAAACATATGATTGGAGTAGAGACCAAAACAGGAGAAAATAATTTCTTGTTCATAAGTGGTATAGGGGCGGTAGATGTTAAATCTGGGAATGAATCATTACGAATCCAAAGTGTGTTTTACACCCCTGAATTGGATCGAAATGTTTTAAGTATGGATCAACTTGTTTTACAAGGTTATACCGTAAAGATAACCGGAGATAAATGTAGGATATATCCCATGTTTAGTCCCCCCATTTCGAACATTAAGAATGAAAATACTAGGTTAACAAAAGAAGATGAATTAGGGATGAAAGAAAAACAAAGGGTAAACATGATGAATATAAATCAGACTATTTAAACTCTTATTTTGAAAGTCTGAATTTGTCGTCTGATTTCTTCAAGCGATGGAATTTTATGATTTTCAAGACTGCAACGCACTATTAGATATGCTGGAAGATGTGGAATATGTTTTTAAGTACAAGTAAATTAGAGATTAAGTTTGAAGAAATGATAGAATGGTTCATAAAGATTAAGCTGGGAATCTCTACAAGACCAATTCCACCGTATTTTGCTGATAACAAGAAGATAGATCTGCTTGAATTGTATGCGGTTGTGAAACGAGAAGGTGGGCACAAGAATGTCACTTCCAACAATCTATGGGTAGTGGTAGCCAAAGACATGGGCTATGATTATAGTGACGGTGAGTTAATGAGAATCACGTATGCTATGTACCTAGATGTTTTAGTGTACTACTATAAATTCAAATCAACACAGCAGAAGGTTATGGAAAAGGAAACAATGAAAAGTGATGAGGATGTTAGCGGAAGTCGGTGTTACCTTGATCATTATGATCCAGCAGCAAAGCAGCAAATCGGAGAGAAAGAACAAGAAGTGAAGGTTGTATCCCTGAAGAAGAAGAAGGTGACCATTATGCATTATTCGTAGGAAATGATTGGCACGGGATGAAGAAGCTGCAGAAAAGGCGTCAGCTTGATTTCAAGCAAGCGGTGAAGGCTGTGGATGAAGCTAACAGAAGTGTTCTTATGCATTCTCTAAAACATAATCAAGTTTAGGGGAGTGTATTAGATTATAAACATAATTATGTATGTTTATTATGTACTTAGTATAATTAAACTTATATTACATATATATATATATATATATATATATATATATATATATATATATATAGGATAAGGATCATTACAGAACACTAATTATTGCGAGAACAAAAAGAACAACTCTAAATCACTAAATTTTGGGATTTAAGGTTCATATTTTTTGAATTTTATGTTTCTTACATTCATATGTGTATTATATATACATAAAAAAATCATATATTTTTCCCTAAACATAGTCTACATATATGTAGGTAATTTAGCCTACACATAACCTACATGTGTGTAGGTTATTTAAAAACTGAAAATTTTTCATTTTTTGTTTTAAATTCTAGTTCGAGAAACAATAAATCTTACATTTATAACATTTTCATTTACTTTTTAGGTTTTTAGGATTGAAAAGATGAATGATTCACTTTGTTCTGCGTGTTCTCGTGATATTTAGTGTTCTGCATAGAACCTTCCCCTATATATATATGTATATATATATGTAGCGAATAAGAGAAGGGGTACGACGGTTGATGAATACTGTTTCAAACGTTAGTTATTCCCGCCAAAGAATAACCACCATACCAACCGATACCTCATCGTGTATATATAGACATTTGCCGGCAACTATTCCGGTACCAAGATATTTCATAATATCCATTCTGTTTCTTTGCATTCTGTCTGTTTGTGTGTGTGTTTATTATCGTACACAAGATCAAGGTTAATTTGGAATCCACTTCCAATCCTTGTTAATCCAATTCTGATGTTCATGATTATCGGACAAGTGTTAATCCTCCACTGCCAACAGTTTAGTGGTTCATTTAAATGCCATTGAGGTTGTCGTTGTTTCTCCATGTTCCACGCACAACAATTAGAGCTTCTTTGTGCATAACGATCCAAAAATTGAATGGGCATCGGAAAGACGCGAGTGGTGCCCACCGTGACGCCCCATTGCTACAACTCCGAACGCCGTAGGAAGGCTTGAATGGCGACCACCATGGAGATTTACCAAGCACCATCCGAAACTCGTCCTTGAGGACAAGGTGCGTTTAAGCGGGAGGGATTGATGTGTGCCTCACAAGCCACGACTCCTTCCACAACTCACAAGCCCACGCAACTACACATCACCCCCGCGTTGCCATGCATTACCTTTTCTTTGTTGCAATTTCTTTTCATTTACCTTTCTTTATTTATGCATTAATTGTGATTGTGGGTTAGTGGCATGTTTTATTAATGTGTCGTGTAAGCCTATAAAGGCATGTTTCTAAATTGCAAAATTAAGAAGGAAATATGTTAAATTAAGTCTTGTTTCTCTCTAAAGCTCTTCCAAGCTCTTATCTATTTTCTTTGGATCAATTAATTAACGATTTGGTTCATAACAAAGATGCATAACTCAGATAAAGATGGGATTCTCAACTTATGTATAAAAATGGGTGTTTTAGGCAGCATACACAGAATGCGGTGGTTGCTACTAAAGATGACAGTTGTGACTCGGTGGTGACAAATGATCATCACTGTAGGTCCCGATTCTCGAAGGATCGATACGAAACCAAATCACTTGTTTATCACAAACACGGTCACGAGTGCAGAATCCCCGTGACGATGCCAAAGCAAACACAGATACTGATAACAAACACAAGATAACCAATGAATCACACTAAATTGATTAGATGAGAACAAGGTTCAAACAGATACACACAATGTTTTGAAATAAACTTTCACTGTGGGTTATGTTCTCATAGTTTCAGTGTGAAACTATGAGGTGTTTATATAGGCAGCTGAACACAAGATATGACGAAACTTGAAAGGGGGCTGACAAAACTTCAAAGGTTGACGAAACTCCTAGAGTTTTGTCATTTAGCATGGTGAAACTCCTTAGAGTTTCATCACAAAGGGAGTTTCGTCACTTATGGAGTTTCATCACACAGGGAGTTTCATCATGAGGGAGTTTCATCATGGTGAAACTTAGAGTTTCATCATGGTGAAACTTAGAGTTTCATCATGGTGAAACTTAGAGTTTCATCATGGTGAAACTTAGAGTTTCATCATGGGAGTTTCCCCATGGATATCTTTGATGAAACTTGGGAGTTTCGTCATATATGAGCTCGACGAAGCTTGGAGTTTCGTCGAGGGCTGCCAAACAGGATATGCTGCAAACAGTTAACAGTTTGCTGCAGACCGATATAAACACATAAACATACATAAACCAAGTATGCAACATGCATTGTTCATTTATACATTACATAACAACTTAGACAAACTTGTCGGACCCAAGTAGGATAGGAGGATATCCGACTTGCTCTTCATTTCGTAATAGTGTCGAACCGAACGTGCCGCGTCCACACAAAATGTATCAACAAACTCCCCCTTGGATGCTGCTGTGATGGTTCGTCTTCCATGTCTTTTATGTCGGAGGATCTTCAAAGTCTTCACGCGTCGTAAGTAGAAAGTGTATCAACAAACTCCCCATTTCATTTAGGAAGTGCGTTAACAAACTCCCCCTTAGAATGAACTCTCCATTGAGTTATGCTCGTGAATCTTTCGATTGTTAATTCTTCAGATCCTTGTGGTGTTGATGAAGGGTCATCGGCAACTCGATCATCTTTATCCTTTGAGTGCCTTCACGTCGTGTCTTCATTCAAGAGCTCGTCTTCTATCACGTTCTCTTCGCCTTTAGCTGGATTGAATGTAACATCTGCACATGCAAGAAAGCTAAACGCGTAATGAGAACAAACACTTGGAATATAGTTAACATAAACAAACGACACTTATGTAATCAATTCTCAATCAAACACCGACCGACAACAGTTTGAAAGTTTAGAAAATGTTCAGTTTTAATCCTTTAACTTTCAGAATCTGTCAACTTCGACCGTTTATGAAGATGCAAATGTTTTCCGGCTTATGATCAGGATTTTGGGTAGGATAGACTCGGGTTCCAACATCGGTCAATCTAAAATAAACCAGAAGTAAAATCTTTTTGGCTTTTATAAAGTTTATATTGAAACACACCTAAAATCTTTTTGGAATTTTTCATGTTTTCAAAAGTAAAGACGGAAAGAAATAAGTAAATATATACAAAGATGCAGAAACTGAAAGCAGTAAATAAATATTTACAGACAATCTTTTTGCGAGTTTCGAGGGTAAGAGAATCATATCAGTGTACGATCATGTCAAAGCGCTCTTGTTGTTCAGTTAGTTAACATTTAGATAAGCATCCTATAACAATTATCGGTATTGTTGTATATTTAATCAATCACACAACACGCATATTGATCAAAATCGTCGAACATTGCGACTTACTCTATTTTATACTATGCATCCATATATATTACAGTACAACTGAAATTGAAATTACACTAGTATTAGGCATCCATAGCTATTGTCTAGATTTTTTTTTTCAAACATACACATATATTATATATTATTATTTTATTATTATTATTATCACCATCACTGATATAGGTTCATCCAGAACTCCATATTACGCTCGTCATACTTCCAGACGAGTCGTTCTCCGATCTGTCTCATCCTGTCACTACCTTCCAAAATCTCCTCACCAAAGCTTCGGAGTTCTTGCACATTCTCTACACTCATTGGGGGTGCAGGGGCTGGTAATGGGTTTGGGAACTGGGGCATGGGTTCCTGGTGAGGATAAGGATTCTCTAGAATTTCCCTAATGTATTGGTCATTACCATAGTAGGGATCTAGAGGGCCCAAATCTGGGTAGGCTGCTAGGTTTGGCATGGGTTCGTCTTCTGGTATTGGGTAGCGTTGCTGGTAATCCCTATGGTCGTCAAACCACGGGTCATAGTTTGGGTCTAAGGGATTGGGTGCTGGTACTCTAGGTATCTCATCTGGGTTGAAATCCGACATTGGGATTTGATTTTGATTGTTTTCAATTTCCATTGGCCGTGGGGGAAACAGTGGTAAGGGCTGGGGTGCTATGAGTTGCTCCATGTTAGGGTCTATAGCTGTGGTTGCTAGGATATGGAAATTTGCTAGACTCTTATTGAGCATATCCTGGGTGTGAGCATCTGTTTCTCTCTTGGCGGCTGCTACAGTACGCTGTTGTTGTAACTTTTTCATTCTCTTCCTACGTTCATGCGCTCCTCGACTGAACCATCTTCATTGTCATCTGAATACCCTGAGAGGGCAGGCTGTGAAGAGGTGCCTTCGCTCCTCAGTGAGTTGGACAACTGACGGTGGGCGCAGGAAAGGTCCTTGGTCGCTCATACTGTAAACTAACAAATACTCAAATAACACACAACAATAAAATACAAATATGCACGTAGTTCTGTAATTTATTTCCTAACATTTTAGATAAATTTTGGTGTCAGCAGAACACTTCTATGGATGAATTAGTGGCTTAGCTCTGATACCACCTTCTGTCGCAACCTCCGTCCCCTAATTACCCGCAAACGGGCGGCCGCGACCATTTTCGGTGGTATCGGTGTTTATCATTTTGGCAGCGGAAATAACATCAGGGCCATAGTTAGGAAATATTTGATCAGAGTAAAATACCACGCTATTAATTTATTAAACACATGGGAAATTCCCAACATTTTATTTAATAAAAACATCTCTTTATTTTAGGTAACTTTATAGCCACTTTTCCAAGCCTTCAGTGCTGTCCAGCTAACTTCTATTTGGCTTTCACATTTTGTTACGTGAAACGCGTTTAAAAACATTTTGTCAATGGTAAATACTGGTGAGTGAATCCCAATTTAATCAAGATATGTAAAACCATTGTACAGTATTGAGGGCGGTCGCGCAATTACATTTGTTTCCATCTACTTTAATTACCACCCATGGTACTGTCAACCCGACTTGTGGTCATGTTACTACTCACAATGTAGTAACAAATTTTGTATAAAAAACCCCAACATACCGACGATAATTGTAGAATACAAATACTCAAACACTGTTTAATGTAATGTTAATCATATGAGGTTTTGTAAAAACAATTTGTAAAAAGGAGATTACTCACATTGCTGTTTTAGGGTTTTCTTTAAGGATTTCCTGGTGATTATCTATAAATTACACAAATGCACACGCGTTAGTATAATAACCCAATATTTACATTAGTAATACCCTCCCCGAGACGACATTCCAACGAGGCAGCGTATCTAATACGTAACCGGGGTTATGATACTTACAACGAGGCAGGGCTTCGCTAATTAGGGGGGTATACTACCCGAATATAGCTTCTACACTTATGAAATTCGAGAGAGAAAGAGATTGTGAACGATTTCGAATGATCGACCGATTGCATCTATTTATAGTGTTTGTCGGATACTTCGCCTCGCCCCGCGAAGGTTGTAGCCAAGGGCTACGTGGCCCGCGACGTAGGCTGGGTAGGCCCTAGCCTGGCCCAGTCACTGTCACTGATCTAGCTTCGACACACGTCTGACACGTAGCAGCACCGGGATGCGCCCTAGTGACGAGCTGTCGCGCCCCGCGTAAGATCCCTAAGGGGTCTTCGCGGCCCGCGAGCGACACTATTTTCTTGTTTTTATTTTATTTTTAATTATATAAGGTAATTTGGGCTTGGTTTTCGTATACAGGGTATGTTTTAAGACATATAGGGACAATGTAAACATATTATGGGTGTTGAAAAATTATTTAGGAGGGTTTTTATAAGTGGTGGTAACATAACAAACACAAACACTAAGGGTGCAACGACAAATCCTAATGCCTTTATTGTGACATCTGTGCTTGTGATATCATTTTACAAACTCTGAACAATACAATATTAATAAAACAGTGTGTTTTGAATCCAATGTTTGTCATTTATGTTTGGTTTTGTGCCCATGTTGATTTTTGATCGATTTTGAACTCTATATCGTTTTCTGGAAAGTTATACGCAAACTGATGCGTAAACACGATCAGTTTAATGCGACAAACACTCCGGAACATCATCATAAACTTAACATACCTTAAATAACCTTTACATAACTTAGAAATAAGTTTTAAAGGCTTTGGTATGGCAAAAACAAGTTTATTCGCTCTCAGGGACTATTTGCGTCAACTTGCGAAAGTCTGCCGTTTCGTAAGGCAACGTACAGTCCGGAACTTGATCATAAGTTAAACATACCATAAATAACCTAAACATGGCTTAGAAATAAGCTTTGATAGGTTCGGTGTGCGAAAACATGCTTACATGATCTTACAGGGACTAAAAGTGTCAAAAACGACGTAAGTTTGCATTTTCGCGCATATCTTACGTTCTGGACACATCTGGACATCCAAAATTTTTGTACACACTAAAATATTTTTATTTTAGTGATCGGCATGCAAAAATTCCATTCGTCGCTTAATTTGGTTCGTTTTCGCATCCGTTTGAGTTCCGTCGTAATTAACCGAACAACGCGATCGTACGACCAAACGAACCGACATCCGAGATGTTTTCGAGCATATTTCAGGTCCCCTACACTTTAACGACCTTGTGGATCCTTGAAAATGACTTTACGAAGGTTAAAAACGTCAAAAACAAGCTTAAACACGTGCAGGGACCATTTCTGTCATTTTCGAAACTTTGCTGAATCAGACACATGGTAGCGTAGCGCGACCATCCCCTGCCTATTTCGTCGCGCTACGCGACGATCACATCTGGGCAGAAAGTTTGTTTTCAGCATCAGTTTGTAAATTCAGGGGCCAATCTTGCAATTTCTTTGTGTGGTAGCCAAGTTACCACCTCTCCAAGGCTTTGCACCTGCTCCTAACACTTGTATGGTTGTGATTCATTGCTTAATGGCTAAACAAACCACTTGTCATGATCTTGTTGATCACCAACAAGTATAAATAGTTGGCCAAACTCCTCAATTCTTTGCTCATTCCTCTCATTTCTCATCTCTTATCTGATTTGGGAGCTTTCTAATCTGCTTGGAACTTTATTCTTTGTAGAAAAGATAGCTAGGACCCTTTGTAAGTCTTCTTTCAAGCTTGTTCTTTATGTTTAAGCAGAAAGTCAAACAGTTTGGCCAACAGTTTGACTTTCGGTTTTGACCATCAATTGGTCAAGTCAAAGTTCAATTGAACTTTGAAACGTGATTGTAATCACGATAGTTATAATCCTTCGCGGTTATAGCTGCTGATTTCCACGTTAGCTAGTTGTAGTGTCGAGTCAAAGTTTCGGTCAACATGCGTTTTAGCACGCATTTTGCAACGAAACTACTTTAGGGTATCAAAACACTTTGTTTTGATACCAAATCAGTAGGTTAGACATGTTTTGACATGTCTAACTCGACACTATTAGTTTGTGCTTGTTTAGGGTCGTAAGTTAAGCGGTATAAACAACCGCTTACACTTTCGAACCCGACCCGTTTGGTCGATCTTTAGGATCCAACCAAGTTTAGTTAATGATCATAGTTTCATAGGGAATAACCACTGAGGTTATAACCTTATGATCACCTAGGATTGGTTAGTCATATGCTTGTTAGCTTGTATGCCCATAGGAAATGACCAAAATGCCCTTTTGAAGCATAAATCCGTATTTTGACTATGTGAACATAATTTTGACATGTAATCTGATTTAGTAACATGTTTAGGGATAATTGGGCATGTAAGACTTGACATAGCACATAGTTAACCATCCGATCATAGTTTTACGCTAACGACGCCTTATAGTAGCTTATGTTACCATAATGTGTCGAAACGGGTCAAAAGCACTTAGGTAGGCCTTCCAATCAGAATGTTGGGACTAATAAATCATACCATATGAGTTCAATTACTCATTTGATTTATAGAACCTCATTCTATCCTATCTCCCGATTTAGGAGCCGATTATTAACATAGTTACCTATACTAGGTGCCGGTTGATTCCGTGACCCTTGGAGCTTAAATTGGTCTTATTCTCAAGACTAATTAGCAATCCCAAGTGAGTACATAGTTCCCCTCTTTTACCGTTTTCAAATACTTTGGGGGTGATACACATGTACATACATGTTACTTTCGTGCATTTCATGCTTTTATGACATAAACATGCTAGTTTCACCTAGTACACTTATAGTACATGCTTTCAATTGTGTTTTGCTATGTATGTCAAGCATGCTAGCACATTGATTTATTACACATTTGTTGCATATGTTTACTTAGCATATGGAACACATTGTTTTACATGACATTTCTGCTATGTATGTTTACTGAGCATGCTAGCACATTTTTTTACATGAACATTTCTACTAGGCATGTTTACTTAGCATTCCTAGTACATGGTTTTCACATGCTACATTGGTTATGACATTTGGTATGTTAAATCGGGACAATAATACATTCATTAACATTGATCACGCCGCTCGGACTTATGTAATGGTACCATAGGAATTGACAACTCCCGTTTCCGACTTCCTGGGTTTGTTTGGAAGTTGGGGATGACAGAATCCGACTACATAACTTTAGATGAACCTTTAATTCGTTTAAGGGTTTGTCGCCACAGTCTCAAGGCTTGAATGTATGCGATTAACATTACTGCATAAATGTTTGTAATCATAAAGCATTGTTTTTCTGCAAAGCATAACATTTGATTTAAACTTAGGTTTATTCAAAAACATGTTTTGTACATTTTCTATGGGGTTGAGTAACTTCTAGTTATTCACCATACATGACATTTGTTTTCACATTAGACATCATTACATAGTTAAGTAGAGGATTTCCTACTTGCTATGCATTTCATTGGTTTTACATGATACACATGACATTGTACATGGTTTACACATACACATATTGACATGGAACAAGACATTTTGGTTGGTTATTGATAAGTGACTTATGTAACGGGGCTATGTGTTATATGATAAAAGCATGGTGGATACGCCGCTGGTACTTCCTGTATATAAGTGCTTTTATCGTATTATACATCGTTGCGTTATATAAACCACTTGGGCAACACATGAAACATTTCATACATAAACATGACATTGTTTTACAAATTACATATTTTATACAAATTCACTTTTACTTGGTTATTCATTTAACCATGCATTATCATTTCATCATCATTTGATTTTCATTGATTTTCACATGGTTTTACAAAGGAAAACATTTTACAAGGTTCATGACTACATTTTATTAAACTCTCCTTTCAAATACAAGTCATGAATCTGCATAAACAAAACCTATGTATCTCACAGGCATTTTTATGCTAACGTACCTATTTTTACATGTGTTTCAGGTGCTAATGCATGATGATGCTTGTGCTTCACTTAGGCGGACTCGGGCCTTAGTGACTTAAAAGACAGTTATTATGTTAGTTTAGTGTGAACTCAAAGACAATGTAACTTAAATTTTAATAATACATAACTTTAATTGCCATGGTTGTTGAAACAATAATTCTGTCGCCACTCACCTCCCCGGCGTTTCCGCCGCGGTTTGTTGTTTTACGCGGCCGGGGTGTGACATTTATCATATACGTGCACATGTCAAATCCACAATCTAAGCATGTATCAAATCACACAAGTTCCAACACAAAATAACATGTGGCCTGCACTCAACAAACGAATTCATAATATAAATCAGTCTATCAATTCTACAGGCTCAGGATCTCACCAAGAAAGGGTAAAAAGGGATACCGACATGTAGCATATGCAATTTAAAACATGTTACCCCTAGATAGACATCTCTTTTCAACTCATTTTCTAAACCTATGCCAGACATACTCTCATGAAACTTAAAGGGAAAACCATGACAAGGGACTAATTTAGTCTACTACCGGTAAGAAATCCATTAGTGATTGAAACCTTAAGTTTTCATGTCCAATAAGTTTACTTGAGGTGATGAAAAATTTTTAAAATTTTCAAAATTTCCAATTTTTTCATTTTTCATCGATTTCAACCAGTTTTCAGTCGCTTCAAACTTTTATCCACAAATCCCTTCCCGGGTTTCCACATCCCCACACTTGGGATACATTGTCCCCAATGTATGGTGCTTTTGAAACTAACTAGAAAATCCAACCAAACAAACCATAACGGCTAACTCCTAAAACAAATAACTAAACACATGCCCTTAACACAATAAAGTTTTAACACCACCAACACACAAAACACACAAAAAAATAGGATAGAGGAACACATGCACCTTATCCGAAAACATGTGAGTGTCTATAGCGGTGAACTGTTGCACTCTAATAAGAATAGACGCCTTCCATGGATTCTTTGATCTAGCACCGGGGATGTTGCCAAACATCCCCACACTGCATCATTGTGTCCGTGAAGATGGAATTGTATAAACCTGTCAAAACACAACACCAACGAACCTAAAACGAAATACAAAACTCTATATCCTCGGGATGCCTCCCGAGAGCGCTAAGTTTAATGGTCTTCAGCCAGACCGTACCTGATGTTCACGGTGGTTCAGACGCACGCTTACCTCCCCACTTGTTTCCATACATCTCCATCCAGTCTTTCGGGAGAGTCATAACTTCACTTCGGTCTGGGTTATGATCCAGTTGATCACCCCATCTACACCCACCATCAGGTGGTTTCCTCTCATCAGCTCTCTTTCTCTCACTTGCCTTATCCGCCTGATTTCTAACATTTGTTAACTCAGACCTGCAAAATTACCTCCACTCGAACCCATCTCATTAGTAGCACCTGTGGAACTTACATCATGCAGAAGATCATAAGCAATATATTTTAAAAATACATTGAAATACAGGTTACGATTCTTGTAACTTAGAATTACCATCCCGTTCCTGCAGTCGATTTGTGCATTTGCTGTATACAGGAACGGGCGACCCAAAATTACCTATGGTTATGTGTAGGTCGGTGCGGGTGCATAATCAACCACCATAAAATCGACCGAGTAATAGAACTCGCCGAGCTGGATCACCACATCCTTTACAACCCCTCGGGTTGCTTCAAACTCGCATCCGCAAACATGGCCATACTATCACAAGCTTGTAGGGGACCAAAATCATACTGGTCGTACAAGCTACCGGGAAGAACGCTCACTCCCGCTCCATAATCCACCAGTTCCTTGTGGATTTTGAACTTGCCAACCTTGATTGAAACAACCGGTTTCCCCAAATCAATTCCATTTTCTTCAGCAGCTGCATCACTTAAACCTGCAATTACCTGAGAAGCAGATGAATCATTATTATAACATTTAATTTTAGGAACTGGATTTACCCCACTGATCGTAGTGTTCTTCATATTCTTGGGGTTTATCTGAGTGTGACTTTGCAGCTTCCCATTCTGCCGCTTCAGTTCTGCTACTTCACTAGCAACTTGCCCCATCTGAGTGGTCAATGATTAGATGGCCTTGCCTCTAATCTCGTCCTTCTAAACCCGCACATCATCCATTTAACCTCTCTTTTGCAGCTCCTATTGTATAGCCTTCAGCATATCCATCATCTCGCTATTCACCTGACCATTACCCTGCTGGTAGTTTCTTTGATAACCCGAATTATTACCCCCTTGATAATTATTTTGATTTCGAGGCTGGTAATATTGGTTGTTTCCTTGGGAACCCGAATATCTGTTCCCACTACCCTGCATCATATTCACCTCATCCTGATTACCGATAATGTTAGGGCACTGATCAGCAATGTGCCCTATATCCCCACAATGACCGCACAACGGATATGGTCCCCTGGTCTCAGGTAACTGGTCTGCAGCTTTCACTACTGAACAGCGGTTGCTTCTTGACAATTGAGCTTTTCTCTTTGATGTGTTCGCATTCATCTCCAAATACTCCCAATCAATATGCACATAGTTAGTACCGAACGTATCGTTTGAGATGGAGCAAAGATCCTGAGCATCTCCATCCGTTAGACCTTCATGAAATGCATTTAATAGTTCCCACAACTGAATTCCATGATGCGGGCAATTCTTTAACATCATCTTGAATCGGTTAAATGCTTCATGGATTAACTCACCAACCTGCTGTTGAAAATTCCGAATGCCTTTCCTAGCATTGTTGGTTCGTTGAGGTCTATAAAACTCATCTAGGAAGAGCTGCTGTATATCGGGCCATGTAAAGATTGAAGTAGATGGTAATGAGTGGAACCACTGCTGAGCTTTATCTTTAAGTGTGAATTGTAAAAGAACCAATTTCACATCATCCCCTGTGAAACCCTGACCCCCGATAGTATTACATCGCGCATCATACACGGCGATATGCAGTTATGGCTCTTGTTGTGCTAAGCCATGATACTTGGGCAAGTTGGATATAGACTGAGCACGAACTTCAAACGGCCGCCCTCCTTGTAATTGCGGGATCACAACCGGCGATGGGTTGGTAGCTATGGCGGGCTTAAAGTGGCTCTCAACACCGCGAACCGGTCCCCGATTATACCATTGTGGAATGCCTTCCGATTGGTTAACCGGTGGGATTAAATTCCGAGGAAGAGGCCTTGCCTGACCCGGCATTTGTTGCACCGGTGGTGGCAATGGAATGTCTAATGGTCTTCCCAGAACAGGCTGTTGATTAACTGGGTTTGGTTGCTGAAACTGCTGTGGATACCCAACTGTGTCTGGGTTCACTCTTTCCACAAACCCATATCCTGTGCCATACCTCCCTACACTTCCCCTGTTGAACCCTCGTGTATTCCTCTGATTGCCCCCGTAATTCTCATAATCGTCATACCCATCCTCAAACTCTTCTGAGATATTCCCTTGCTCGAACATAGAAAACTGTTGTTGGGGAACTGAGTAGTACGGTGAAGGTTGGGTCGGTGGAGGAATTGAGGTGGGTGCATTGGTAGGCTGTACTTGGTTCGGGTTCTCATAAGCAACAATTCTCACGTAGGGTGAACAACGTTGAATAGTAGAGGTTTGAGTGAAGATTGGGTGTTGGGAAGAAGTTGATTGGTTTGGGAAGGTTGGTAAGTTATCTAGGTTTGGAGACGGTGGTGGTGGCATTGGGGGTAGTGGAGTAGTAGTGACTTGGGTGGATTGTGGTGGAGCTGGTATGGTGGTGTTTGGTGATGGTTGTGTAGGAGTCGGTGTGAATTATTGGACTTCGGTTTCCCTCTCGAGGCTTCTTGAATGTTCCATTGAGTCGAGGTTCGTATTTGGCATTTGCACTGTTTGGTTTGCTCGTTGCACAACTCGGGTGTGATGAATAGTTCTTTCAATCTCTGGGTCGAATGCAAGTGGTGACTCTTTTCCGGAATTTCTCGTGTGATGCATACACGTACAAGAGCACCTGCATAAACACAGACAAGAAACCTCGCGTAAATCCGAACAAAACAAAAATGAACACTAATTTAAGAATACTTAAAACAAAACACTTTGCGCACGACTCCCCGGCAACGGCGCCATTTTGATGTCTGTCGTAACGAACATGCAAAAACCAACTAACTCTATAGCTAGGGTAAGTCAGGTATCAATCGAGAGGTGTCTAGTGGAAAGTGTCGTGAATTAAGAATTTATCCTAAGTGCAAAAACGGAAAAACTTGGTTGTTTGAGAGTTTGATTAAACTACGAATTACTAAAACGGGGTCGTGATCAATAGGAGAAACAATGGTTCCACCGGATTTTAGATTCAAAGCCAATTCAATTACGTGTTTGATTGTTTACAATTACATAGACATGATTGTATAACTTGATTAATTGATTGTGATAAAAGAGGACTAAGTACTCCGATTGATTAACAACAAGAGTTTATCACACGATTATTAATTGAAGATTACCAAACCTAATTCCTATCTAATATATCCCAATTACTAGAACTCTCGGGAATTGAAAGAACCAAAACTAGGTTTAAAGCAAAATCAACCGTTTACAAATCAATCAAGTCAAATCAACCGGTAAGAAGCATCGAATGCTTAGATTACCAGATTTAAACAATAATCCAAACACATAAATCGAGTTGCTTTCAAGAATCCTCCACCTAGAGGAAACCACTAAGGTTCTAGCCGCTCATCTCAGTTGTATGATCTTCACACTCTTGAAAGATGATTGAAACCATGATCTTGATCTTTGATTTGGTGATAGGAATGATGATGATCATGTGGAAAAACTTGGATCTTGGAAGCCCTTGATGCTCTAAATTCGTCCTTGGTGACTCGATAATGATTGCCTCCGTTAACAAACCCTAATATACCTCATAAGACCTAACCGCGCGTTTTTTACATCTCCAGACCGTAAACTACGTTTGAGGAACCGTAGCTTACGGTTCCAAATATCTGTTCCAAACTGACACTAACCGTAATGTACGGCCTGGGAACCATAGGTTACGGTTCCTAAGTTCTGTTCACTTTCTTGCCAAAACATGCCAACCATAAGCTACGTTTAATGAACCGTAGCCTACGGTCGCGAATCATATCCCCATTTCACCTTTATAAATAACTTTTATTTAATGACCAATCACCCCCTAGACTTCGTTCTTTCTCTTTTCCTGCACTCTCAAGCCATGTCATCAGCCGAACACGTTTTGCATCCAAACCAAAAGCTGCAATGGCCATTCTAACGCGTTCCACTTCATCTGTAACCACTTTAACTTCACCGATTTACGTGCTTAACCTGCAAAACAACAATATTGTTATAAATAATTAATGATATTATGATTATCAATTCCTAATATAGTTCAACTTGTTCTCCAAGCTTTTTCCCCTTATAAATACTCAATGTATTCTAATGTAAAAGATACACCATCAATAATAAACATCTCTTTCTCTCCCAATTATCTCTTCTCATCTTATTGCTATTAGGCTTGTTTATAACACGTTATCAGCACGAATTGCTTTTGGAGTTGGATCGCACCATCATAAGGTAAGTCGCTATCGTCTAATTAACCTTTCATTGTTATTTACCTTTACAAACGTAAACCATATTATAAGTCATATAATTTTGGTTTATGTTAGAGATTTGTTTTGTTTTTTCTATTAAATCTCTAAAAAAAAAACTCATATCGTAACTCATAATATTTGGTTAAAACAAGCTGCATATTTATTATTCAATAAAATAATGAATTACGCATTAGAACGTGACTGCGGCTATTATTATATATTTTGTTGGAAATTGTTTTTTTTTCTCTGTGCATGCGTCAGCACATATCTATCTATCTATATATCATTAACCTCCTTCAATCTAATAAGCCTATATGTATATTTATGATCCATATATACGAAAACTAATGGTTTAGAATTAGAAATTTAATATTAATTGGAAGTACTAAAGTTAACGTAAACTTAATTAATTGATACTTCCAATGGTCTATATCATCTATATCACAAAAACAATTGTGGACTTCCTTCTACAGTATGCTTCATAGTGCTATTTTCTAACTACCACAATAGTTGTAATCAATCTTGTTTCAATATGTTTTTTTTTCTAAATTAAGTTTTATATATTAATTCATATGTTTTGTTATAATATAGTTCATCATGACAAATCTTGCAAAGCTTGAGTTCATGGCCCTAGACATTACTAGGAAAAACTATTTGTCATGGGTATTGGATCCTGAAATACATTTGAATGCCAATAATTTGGGTGAAACAATTAAAGAAGGAAATAAATCAACTACCCAAGATAAGGCAAAAGCCATGATCTTTTTACGCCATCATATTCATGAGGCTTTGAAAAGTGAGTATCTCACTATCAAGGATCCACTTGTCCTTTGGACCAATCTGAAAGAAAGGTATGACCACCAGAAAACGGTAATATTACCGAGAGCTCGTTACGAGTGGATCAATTTAAGATTGCAAGACTTTAAGTCTATAAGCGAGTACAACTCGGCAATGTTTAGAATCACATCACAATTGATTCTATGTGGTGAAAATATTACTGATAAGGAAATGTTGGAAAGAACATTCTTAACCTTTCACCCCTCAAATGTGATACTACAACAACAATATCGTGAAAGGGGTTTCACCAAATATAGTGAATTAATATCATGTTTGCTTGTGGCCGAGCAAAACAATGAGCTCTTAATGAAAAATCACGAAACTCGTCCGGTTGGAGCAACCCCAATCCCTGAAGCTAATGTGGCAACATATAATGGCCAAAGTGAAAGTTACGGACGTGGTCGAGGTTATCATCGTGGTCGTGGTCGTGGTCGTGGTCGTGGTCGTGGTCATGGCCGTGGTCATGGTCATGGTCGTGGACGTGGCCGAGGAAATTATCATAGTGTCCAATTTAAAAACAAAGGGACCCACCAAAAGTGGCATAATAATGAAAATAAATCCAATGATGAAAAAAAATAAAAAGAAGGTGGGATCTTCATCGAATGCATGTTACCGATGTGGAAGTAACAATCATTGGTCGAAGACTTGTCGCACGGCCAAACACTTGGTGGAACTTTATCAACAATCCATCAAAGATAAAGCAAAAGGAATAGAGACAAATTTTACATATGAGGTTGCAAATGTTGATGGTCATAAAGACCATAATGATACAACTAATCTGGATTATGATGATTTCCTTATTGAGCCAACTAACTTGGATTCTGGTGATATTGCTGTATATGTTCCAATCGCTCCACCACAACGCACGCAGATGGGGCCTCAATGGAGGTTAGGAATATATGTTGGGTATGAATCACCATCGATCATTAAGTATTTAGAACCTACAACGGGTGATTTATTTACAGCTCGATTTAGTGATTGTCATTTTGTTGAATCAACATTCCCAACATTAGGGGGAGACAAAAAGCAGCTGGATAATAGTATTATTTGGAATGAATTATCATTATCTCATCTTGATCCTCGAACTAAACAATGTGAACAAGAAGTTCAAAGGATAATTCATTTACCAGGATTAGCAAATCAATTACCAGACGCATTCACTGACCCACAGAGAGTGACTAAGTCACATATACCAGCTGTTAATGCTCCAGTTAAAATAGGTGTCCCACAAGGACAACCACTTGTTGGTAATGAGTCTACTGCACGCCTAAAACGTGGTAGACCAATCGGTTCTAAAGATAAAAATCCTTGAAAGAAAAAGGGGGCAAATAATGTAGATGGTCAAGTCGAGGTAACAATAACGCAAGAAAATGAGTCTCCAGATGAGACACTAGACATGATGGTTCTAGAAGAACCTCAGGTACCTGAAAACGAAGAGATCTCAATTAATTATATTATGTCTAGAAATGTATAGAACCGAAGCGAAATCGACGTTGATGATAGTTTTTCATATAATGTAGCGCTACAAGTAATGGAAAACAATGAGGATCAAGAACCAAAATCAGTTGAGGAATGTAAACAAAGAAATGATTGGCCAAAATGGAAAGAAGCGATAGAGGCAGAATTGAATTCCCTAAATAAACGAGAAGCTTTTGGACCAGTGGCCCATACACCTGAAGGTGTAAAGCCTGTTGGATATAAATGGGTCTTTGTGCGAAAACGTAATGAGAAAAATGAAATTTACGATACAAGGCAAGATTAGTAGCACAAGGATTTTCGCAAAGACCTGGAATTGATTATGAGGAGACATATTCTCCAGTGGTGGATGCGACAACTTTTCGTTATCTTATTAGTCTGGTAATACAAGAAGGGATTGATTTGCGTCTAATGGATGTTGTGACAGCCTACCTCTATGGCTCACTTGATACTGATATTTACATGAAACTTCCTGAAGGATTTAAATTGCCAAACTCATGTAAATCTAGTTCTCGAGAACATCTTTCAATCAAACTAAACAAATCATTATATGGGCTAAAACAATCAGCGCGTATGTGGTATAATCGCCTTAGTGAGTATTTGTCGAAAGAAGGCTATAAAAATGATTCTGTATGCCCGTGTATTTTTATAAAAAGGTCAGGATCTGAATACGTTATAATTGCCATATATGTTGATGACATGAATATAATTGGAACTCCAGGGGAGCTTCAAAAGGCAATTGAATACTTGAAAAGAGAATTTGAAATGAAAGACCTTGGGAAGATAAAGTTTTGTCTTGGATTACAAATTGAACACCTTAAGGGTGGAATCCTTGTGCATCAAGAAACTTACATAGAGAAACTACTAAAAAGATTTTATATGGAAAAATCACATCCATTGAGTACCCCAATGGTTGTAAGGCCGCTTGATGTGGAAAAAGACCCATTCCGACCTCCTAAAGATGGAGAGGAAATCCTTGGTCCAGAAGTACCATATTTAAGTGCAATTGGTGCATTAATGTTTCTTGCTAGCCATACACGACCTGATATATCATTTTCTTTAAATTTATTGGCAAGATATAGTTCATGCCCAACAAAGAGGCATTGGAATGGGGTAAAACAAATATTTAGATACCTTCAAGGTACAAAAGATATGGGTTTGTATTTTACAAATAAATCGAAAACAGGTTTAGTTGGTTTTGCAGATGCTGGGTATTTGTCTGATCCTCACACTGGGCGATCTCAAACTGGATACTTATTTACAAATGGAGGTACCGCAATTTCATGGCGTTCGGTAAAGCAGACAATCACAGCCACATCATCTAATCATGCAGAAATATTGGCGATACATGAAGCTAGTCGAGAATGCATTTGGTTAAGAACTGTAATACAACACATTCGTGGATCTTGTGGTATTTCTTCGGGAGATGAGGGACCGACAATCTTACATGAAGACAACGCAGCATGCATTGCTCAACTTAAGGAAGGATACATCAAAGGTGATAGAACAAAGCACATTTTGCCAAAGTTCTTTTTCACACATGATCTACAAAAGAATGGAGATATTATTGTCCAACAAATTCGTTCCAGCGAAAATTTAGCAGACTTGTTCACTAAATCATTGCTGACCTCAACATTCAAGAAGTTAGTTCATGGGATCGGGATGCGTCGACTCAAGGAGCTTAAGTGATCATCATCAGGGGGAGATAATACGCGCTGCACTCTTTTTCCCTTAGTCAAGGTTTTGTCCCATTGGGTTTTCCTGACAAGGTTTTTAATGAGGCAGCATTAAGCGTATGGAATTGATAATCAAGGGGGAGTGTTATAAATAATTAATGATATTATGATTATCAAGTCCTAATATAGTTCAACTTGTTCTCCAAGCTTTTTCCCCTTATAAATACTCAATGTATTCTAATGTAAAAGATACACCATCAATAATAAACATCTCTTTCTCTCCCAATTATCTCTTCTCATCTTATTGCTATTAGGCCTGTTTATAACAAATATCTGGTAGTTATCTATTCCATGTGAGTAAACACATAAAACACATATAAATCTCACAATTTAGGCATATTTAAACTCGGTTTTCACCCTCTCCATCATAAGCCACATAGCAAATAAAGTCACATAATACGTAAGGTCACGTAGCATAAACTTCACAGGGTTTGTACGTATTTCACATAGTATAGAATTTCACAGAATTTATTGTGTTATCCAAGAACCATGTAGGAAAACCCGAAGCGTCACATTATCCCCAAGTTTAAAGAAATTTCGTCCCGAAATTTAGCGCGCAGCCACTGACAAGCTAGTGTGTTTAAATTTTTTCGTGGGGTATCACATCATCCCCCTGTTTGTTTGGAATTTTTTCCCGAAATTCAGTTGTAGCCTTAGTGCTGGAAGTGTTGTTTGTAAACAACCGGGAATACCTGCGCATCATCTGGTCTTTCTTTTCCCAGGTAAACTCTGGGCCACGACCCGAGTTCCAACGAACTCAAACAATAGGTATCTTGCTATGCTTGAGGGCATCGATTTCTCGAGCCATGATCTCATCCGGTTCCTCAACGAAGTGTAGTTGATCGTCGATTGTGAGTTCCTTAAAAGGAACGATAAGAGTTTCGTCTAACAGACACTTCTCCATATTCGACACGTGAAATACGTTGTGCACCACACTCAGCTCTTCAGGCAGGTTTAGTTTATATGCTACCTTACCGATTCTCTCGGCAATTTCAAAAGATCCAACATAACGCGGGTTAAGATTTTTTGCCAAAGCGTACTTACCACACCTTTCCAAGGTGAGACTTTTAGTAGAACCCGGTCCCTGACCTGGAATTCTAAAGGTTTCCTACGCCTATCAGTGTAGCTTTTCTAACGGTCTCTAGCCACCGCCATGCGTTGTTTGATCTGGGCAATTTTATCCGTAGTATCAAGTACAAGTTCCGGGCCGATGATTTGGCTCTCGCCAACTACCGCCCAACACAAAGGTGACCAGCATTTATGTCTGTACAATGCCTCAAGGAGTGTTGTCTGAATGCTAGTGTGATCATTGCTATTATAAGAAAACTTCCACCCAAGGTAAATTTCGTTCTCAGCCGGTGCCAAAACCGGTAACACATGCTTGCGGCATGTCTTCAAGAGTTTGGATGGTACGATCAGATTGACCGCTCGTTTGTGGGTGCTAAGTGGTGCTCGTGAGCCGAAGGATTTGTACTTGGCTTACCACAAACCGGGTACGAAACGTAAGTCAAAATCAGAGACAATGGAAATCAGCGCCCCGTGCCTAGTAACTACTTCCTTCAGGTAGATGTTTGTAGGATTTGAAAACTTGCCGGTTTCTTTGACCACGTACAGTTGCGAGCACATATTTCACCAATGCCTCGGACATGATAAGATAGGATAGGAGCACCTCATAGCTTATCTTCCAATTGCTAGAATTGCGAAATCCTAAACATCTTTCTAATGCTAGGTGATACTCTTTCGAGTTTAAGTCGTGAGGGATTGCATAAGCAATCGAGAAAAGCGGGCTTTGCGACGCTAAAAGTCGCGCCTTGAAAACTTAGCGCAAGGCGATTTGTGCCATAGAAGTTCCAGGGTAAGGCGTAGGAGTCGTTCGGTTTCCTACTGGTTCTCAAAGTAGGTTCAAATGTCGTTGAAGGAAACAAGCGTCGAATTTTGACAGTGTGGGATAAATTCGAATGTCGTGACTAGGTATTGGTCGTATCGAGTTCGAAGGACAGTGCTTGCGATACCTTTACCTCGGGGTATCCTTGATTTGTTGCTCCATCGAGTAACGTTCTTAGACAGTAAAAAGTCCAAACGGAGATTTGCGCAGAATAAAGCGGGGGTAAGAATCATACAATTCACGAAGCATAACACGAGTAGTGAAAATATGCAAGAAGGGTAGTCGCAGTCGATGCGTTCAACTTGAGGCAAAACATAAAGGCTTTGGGGATCAGCAGTAAGGGTTTAGCTGCTGTCGATGATATAGATGGTCGAACAAAAGTTGTATGAGGTTAAAATAAAGAACGTCGTTTGCCGATAAGAAGTGTTAAGTCAATATAAGTGGCACAACAAGAACTAATGATAGAGAAGGATGGTCGTCGTACGGATTTGTAGGGTTAAGGTTTACTGAAATGTCTAATAAGATGTTCTGAGCTAGGCCGTATGCGAAAATTAGTTTGTGATTTCCCAAACCGGTAAGTAACCAAATTTGAATGGACTGTCTATGTCGTGAGGATGAGTCAGAAGCAGTGCTTGTGTCGTCGAAAGGCTTCCTTGTAAGGTAATGAGAACATGTCTGAAAGCATACGATTGAATCACACGTCACAAATTTTTCAGGTTTCATGAAGTTTATTGACTAGAAGTCGAGCTTGCTGAATTCCCCAATAGAGGGAAATCTGGTCAGGGTTTCTGTATGAAGAAGTGAGGACATCGTAGTATCGTGATAAAGGAACGATAGGCTCATCCGAGCTAGTAATAGAGAATAGGCATCGCCTTCGAATCAGTAAAATGTCGGTTTGTATGGATGCTAGCAAAAAGATTCACATAACCAGAGAGTTATTTTAAGATAGTGGTTCTTGCAAACAAGGGATAAGGTAAACGTCTAGATTATCGTGCTTGTCGGTGAGTTAACTAATCCATGTCTTCATTCCCCTATGTCTCCGAATCCGTCGATTCGATTTAGAAAGTTATCAATTTGCTGAATTGGAGTATGCAGGGGTATAAGGTTAGGTCCGCCTAAGAATTATCCATGTAGCAGGGAATTCGGAGAAATAGCTTCGTGATCGATGGGAATGCGATGCGATCGTTAGTATTGCCATGAGAATTATATACCGCGTACGCTTTTCGTATTCGAGGCATGCAAACAAGGGATAGCAGTGTGGACTTACTAGGACACTTCCAGACAGTTGTCAAGAATCCATATCATTAGTTGGACGAGGGAACGACCCTCACCTCTTAAGTTGGAGAAAGGAAGTGCATGAATTAAAAGGCTGTGAATGACGTCGTCGATCCTTCTAGTCCTTGTTAGTGGCTTCACGTCCTGCTTCTAACTTGAAGGGGAGCAGAGAATGGGAAGGGGTGAGTGTACGGCAGGGGGAGTCATTTTAGGGTTTTGTTTGTTTATAAAAATGAGGGGTTGGGATTTTTGATATATATTTATAGGCTAGGGTTTTTAGGTGAAAGAGAGTAGGGTTGGGCTTGGCCCGTGTATGACCCGTTAATTGTTTGTGTATACGAGAATAGCCGTAAATAGTATGACGGTAATTATACTATATTTATTTATACGTTATATTATACATGCTCGATTGAGTTTATCCGTTAAATAGTGCGTTTCTCTCGTCGCGCGTTATCATAATTAAATAACAATATTAATCATAATAAGAGATACAAATATTAATGAAATACCCTTTTCTCGATGATTAGGGTCAAGAATACGGATTGTCACAAAAAGAGGTTTAGATCTATTAATGTTTGACAAGGTTGTCCAAGTGACTTAATATCTTTTATTATAACTTGGACGTAATGAGTTCATGTCATGTTTGATATTTCTGGTTTACTACCGTGGATGCATTAATGATTGACAGGATCCTTTTGTTTATTGTTTGTTTGTTTGTTTTAAGAGTTGCCGCTAATTGGGATGCTTGATTTCATATCAGTTGGAATAATCTTTCATGTCAATTGTATTTCAGCAAACTACTCATCAAAAACGCTAAACAGATCGCATAGAAATCTCTTTCTGGTCATCGGGATGTCAATAATTGCAGCTGGGTTGCTCTGGTGTATCTTAAGGAAGAAAAAAGGTATGTCATTCATTTAGAATTAATTGATTAACGCTACAAGAAAACTCACGGTTTCTGACATACATTTTCAAACATGCGTTGCAAGCATGGATTTCAAACGCTTCTGCGATAAAAAATTACGGCAAAAAAAACCCTCGTAAGAAATCGTCTACACATTTCGCATTTTTCACACAATTTTTGCCGCATTTTCTTGAAAAATAAGACGTCGGAAATTCCTATGCATTTCCTATAGTATTTTCCTTAACGTATTTTTCTATTTATTATAGAATTAACTTTATTATAAAAACTATTACTTCGGAGAAAACTTATTTTATTTTTATTTATTCCTATAACTATTGATTGTTATTGTTATCATGACCTTTTTAGTTTAACCCATGCATACGTCGCAAATTTTATGACCCAAATGTTGTTATCAAAAACTCCAATTTTATTATTATAGAAAAATAATAGAGTTTTAATTTGTTTAACTACATTAACTTTTTCATTATACTTTTATCTCAAAAATATGTAGTAGAGAGTAAATTCATTATCTATATTTGATGCTAATTAGCTCTTGATAGAAGCCGATTCGAGATGGCTAATCTCCCGATAGATATACCCGTAGAGTGGGTTAAACTCCAAGAAATAGATAAAGAACAAGACTCTAGTTTGCATCAGTTTTTCTTGATTCATTCAAAACATAAATGGCCTTTTGTAGGCTACACAATGAAAGAAAATAACTGCAAAGTAAAAAGTACCACTAACCCACTAACTCTAATAAATGGGTATAAAAACAACTAACTAGTGCATGACTTAATCTAATTGCTACGTGCATAAAATATATAGTTGGAAACAATGGAAAATAAACAAGTAGTGGTGCATGGTTACGTGGGGTAATTGTGCACGTATTAATGCCCACCCCTCGAAAACGTCCTTGTCCTCAAGGACGGACGGTATGAACTCCCACGGGGTCGCCATTCGACTCTCCCAAAAGAGTTTGGTGTAGTCACAACCGGCCGCCAAGGTGGTTGCCATGGCGGTCACCATTCGATTCTATGGGTTGCATTTGGTGAGGTCTTAACATGTCGCCATGGTGGGCGCCAGTCGCGTCTTCCGTTTGTCGTGATGAACGATGGGAATTTCATCTTTTTCGTAGCTGAAATCATAGTCGTCGTTTTTGATGGTGGGGCGAAACGTGTAAACGATTTGTTTTTGCGGGCTGATGAGTTGGTATTAGGCTTTGGTGGTCTCAATAGTAAGGAACTTGGGTTGGTGTGTATGGTGACAATTTTAGAAACAGTTTTGGGTTGAAGTTTTAGTGGGAATGGGGTTTTAACAATGATGGAGGTGGAGAAGGTTGTTGCAGGTGTGGGTGATGATGTGTAAATGGGATATGTTGCTGTGGAAACGGTTTGCCTTGGTGTTGATGCGGGTAACGGAACAGGCGGTATGGTGGCAGTGGCAGCGTGTGGTGGATGTGAGTTTTTCGGGTTGGTGTTGGAGAGGGTTGTCGTGGGTGGCGGTCGAGCGGGCAGCTGAGGTGGAGGTTTTAGGTCGAGTCGGGCGCAAAAATGCAAGAGTTGTTGTTGTACCGCAAGAAAACTCCACATGGTGTCAAACATTGACATGGTATGCTAGGCTTGTTGGGCGGCAATAGCTTCCTGTTGGATCACTAGTCGGTCGACCATATCAACTAAGGTCGTGACGCCTTCTTCGAAGCTTGTACGAGGAGGCATGATGATCTCAATGAAAGCACCAATGATAGAAGCCGATTCGAGATGGCTAATCTCCCGATAGATATACCCGTAGAGTGGGTTAAACTCCAAGAAATAGATAAAGAACAAGACTCTAATTTTGCATCAGTTTTTTCTTGATTCATTCAAAACATAAATGGCCTTTTGTAGGCTACACAATGAAAGAAAATAACTGCAAAGTAAAAAGTACCACTAACCCACTAACTCTAATAAATGGGTATAAAAACAACTAACTAGTGCATGACTTAATCTAATTGCTACGTGCATAAAATATATAGTTGGAAACAATGGAAAATAAACAAGTAGTGGTGCATGGTTACGTGGGGTAATTGTGCACGTATTAATGCCCACCCCTCGAAAACGTCCTTGTCCTCAAGGACGGACGGTATGAACTCCCACGGGGGTCGCCATTCGACTCTCCCAAAAGAGTTTGGTGTAGTCACAACCGGCCGCCAAGGTGGTTGCCATGGCGGTCGCCATTCGATTCTTTCGGTTGCATTTGGTGAGGTCTTAACAGGTCGCAATGGTGGGCGCCAGTCGCGTCTTCCGCTTGTCGTGATGAACGATGTGAATTTCATCTTTTTCGTAGCTGAAATCATAGTCGTCGTTTTTGATGGTGGGGCGAAACGTGTAAACGATTTGTTTTTGCGGGCTGATGAGTTGGTATTAGGCTTTGGTGGTCTCAATAGTAAGGAACTTGGGTTGGTGTGTATGGTGACAATTTTAGAAACAGTTTTGGGTTGAAGTTTTAGTGGGAATGGGGTTTTAACAATGATGGAGGTGGAGAAGGTTGTTGCCGGTGTGGGTGATGATGTGTAAATGGGATATGTTGCTGTGGAAACGGTTTGCCTTAGTGTTGACGCGGGTAACGGAACAGGCGGTATGGTGGCAGTGGCAGCGTGTGGTGGATGTGAGTTTTTCGGGTTGGTGTTGGAAAGGGTTGTCGTGGGTGGTGGTCGAGCGGGCAGCGGAGGTGGAGGTTCTAGGCCGAGTCGGGCGCAAAAATGCAAGAGTTGTTGTACCGCGAGAAAACTCCACATGGTGTCAAACATTGACATGGTATGCGAGGCTTGTTGGGCGGCAATAGCTTCTTGTTGGATCACTAGTCGGTCGACCATATCAACTAAGGTCGTGACGCCTTCTTCGAAGCTTGTACGAGGAGGCATGATGATCTCAATAAAAGCACCAATGATAGAAGCCGATTCGAGATGGCTAATCTCCCGATAGATATACCCGTAGAGTGGGTTAAACTCCAAGAAATAGATAAAGAACAAGACTCTAATTTTGCATCAGTTTTTTCTTTTATTCAAAACATAAATGGCCTTTTATAGGCTACACAATGAAAGAAAATAACTGCAAAGTAAAAAGTACCACTAACCCACTAACTCTAATAAATGGGTATAAAAACAACTAACTAGTGCATGACTTAATCTAATTGCTACGTGCACAAAATAAATAGTTGGAAACAATGGAAAACAAACAAGTAGTGGTGCATGGTTACGTGGGGTAATTGTGCACGTATCAGCTCTAAACTAAATGTTGTGAGTTTATAAAACTAAGAAATGACAGTAAAATAATTGTTTCTGAGTTTGATGAAGATTCAAAATGTGGGCAAATTTTTAAAAGATAATTTTTCTTTTTTGAGAAAAATATAGTTTTTTAATTAAATTATATAGAATATTATAGTGGTCCTTGTAGGTCCCTTTCCGGAGGATGACGAACCTAAACCTTGTTATACAAACCCACTAGCAAGTGCGGAATCCAAGCTAGCAAGCAAACCGGGATGAGACAAGTATAAAGCACAACACACAAGATTCACCGATTAACACCACTGTATTAATGCGAATGAAAGGTTTCGGTTACAAGCTCAATGTTCACAAATGTGTTTTGCAAACTCTCTAGTGTGTGTGTGTGTGTGTTTTGATAGAATGCTCTCAAACTCTCTCGAAAGTGTCTGTGTGAATCTATCTGTCTTGAACACACTGCATGGGTATTTATACCCAGCATCTGATGTCTGGTCCGAAGGATCCGATAGATGATCGAAGGATCATCTATCGATGACAAAGCTGTCGAATGATCCACAAATACTTCGAAGGATTGCATATCCTTCGAAGTCTAACAGTATCATTCGTAGCCTATCTTTCGATGTCAACGAAGGATCTACAATATCCTTCGATTAGCTATCCTTCGACACAGAACATCTTACAACATTTTACAAACTGTTGTCCAAGTCAAACCGGAGGATGGTTGACTTGGTCAACTTACAACAATAACAAGGACATTGTTTACATCGTGACCGAATACAGACAAAGTACAGACACAAGTGCACCAACAAACTCCCCCTTGGCTGTAGCTTTGTCTTTATCTTCTATAGTTGTAGACTCGTCTCGAACTTCGATGGTCTTTGGTCTTCGAGTTCTCAAAACTCAGATGTCCTTTCAAGTCTTCAATGTCGGAGGATCTTCAAAGTCTTCACGTATTGAAAGCATAGAGTGTATCAACAAACTACCCGTATCATGTAGGAAGTGTGTTGACAAACTCCCCCTTAACATAAGCTCCCCCTTGAGTTATGCTCGTGAAAAACTTGATCTTTATGAAGTGAGATCCTTGTGGTGTTGATGATGGTCAGCGGCAACTCGATCATCTTCATCCTTTGAGTGCCTTCACGTCGTGTCTTTATTCCAAAGCTTGTCATCGACCATGTTCTCCTAGCCTTTAGAATCTGCACATACAAGAAATCTAAACGCGTAATGAGAACAACTGCTTGGAATATAGTTAACATAAACAAATGACACACGTATGACCATGTCACAATCAAACACCGTCCGACAGTTTGAAAGTTTAATAAATTTGTCAATTTTAGTTTAACTTTCAAAACTTGCAAATTTCGACCGTGTATGAAGATTTAGTCAGTTCGGTTTTCAGTCAGGTTTCAGGCAACGAAGACTCGAGCTCCAAAGTCGTACGATCGAAAATAAAGTAGAAATAAAATCTTTTTGGTATTTTTGAATTTTTCAAAAGTAAAGACTGAAAGCAGTAAATAAATATATACAGACATTCTTTTTGCGAGTTTCGAGGGTAAGAGAATCATATCAGTGTACGGTCATGCCAAAACGCTCTTGTTGTTCAATTAGTTAACATTAAGATAAACATCCTATAACAATTATCGGTATTGTTATCCACTTAAACTCAACTTATCAGATGTAATCATGGCGAGGGGATACGTTAAGGAATGATTTATACTTACCGACCGGTGTTCATCCACATCACGACACATTCCCGTATCAAGGTATGCACGAGAGTTCATCTTACCGGTGAGTATACCGATTATCATCTGTTTGACCGTATATGATGTGAGATTCTCACTTATTTTGATTTGAAAAACAAGCCCTATGTGATAGAATCACTTATTTATGAGGAACTTGATTTTCATATGCATGAGGGCACAGGTGCAAGTCCGTGAACAGGTCAGTACTTCCGTACAGCAGAGAGACGAACTTGACACCCGGATAAATGTGATATTTTATCACTTATTTGATTTGGACATGTGATTGTTTATCACTTATTGAGGTCGAATGCAGTATGCAATATGTACACGTATGTATAGTATCATGGAAGATCTAGACTTGCGTCCCCGTTATTTTTCGGTAAAAGATACAACCATGATACCCAGATGATAAGCAGCATAAAGACCGAATATCTCAGAACCTCGGCAATCTATCAAACGAAATTTCGGTACTAAGACCATATGCCAATGAATGGTTCCCACCTGGTCTTCAGTCAGTTTAAGATTTATATCACCCTGCACACTTTAAAATGATTGTGAGCCTACCGATACATCTTATATAGAGCTGCTTATCGTTTTTCATTTAAGGTTTAAAGAGGTTTGGATAGACCACTGATGTACTATCATTTTCTCTTTTGCTCGCCAGGAAACTCATTTTTGTTTTTCTATTGTTTTTGTGTTTTTGAAATTTTTCGATGTTTTTGGATTTTCAGATTTTTGGATTTGCTCCCCCTAAAATCAAGAAACTAAGATAAATTTAAAACACAAAGGTATTTACAAAAATGATTTTCCGATGTTGGTTTTGACTCGTGTTTTACCTCAATGCCGTTTACCAAAATTAATTTTTAATCAGAAATGATTTATCGAATTTTGGAAAAATGAGTTGGCACGTCGGTAAGCGGTGCGGACCATGACAACATTGACAAGTTTTATAGAGAAACAATCACGTGTGAGGTGATATTTGAGATCAACGTGTCAGGCCAAAGAGTGCTGTATGAGATGATAATAATTCATAAAGCAGCTTAAATATCGACAAGCATAGGAGAGATTAGAAATTCAAAACCGTATCCTGCAACTGTTTCGTGCAATGCAAGGAATCTGAGCGCTCTCCCAACTGGATATCCACCCGGTGTGGATTTCAAAGTCGATTTTGTAGCTACTGAAGAATCGTTTCACAGCAACATGATCAAAAACCTTTGGTTCCGGCTGGCCTTCCATATTGCACCAGCGAAGGTCTTTGACTTTCTCTTTCAGAAATGATGTGCGGATGTTCAATCCATGCCAAAGCTTCTGCACACATTTCATTGTATTCTTTCCTGAGGACCCGATCAAAAACCATAACAACCAAATTTTGTCACGTCCTTCATTTGGTCGAATTTTGCAACTTCATTCAGCCACATTCATTCATCAGACATTTTTTGTCTTCTTTTCCTTTTCCTTCCTCTCCATTAATGACAACATCATTCTCCTAGATATAACAATGTTTCGGAGCCTTATGTCGCCAATCTTGTGCATGGACGCTCCACTATCAACAATCCTAAGACTATCAATAGTTCCTCCTGGAACATCCTGCACACTCATTCAGAGATTAGTTGGAGAGGGGGACCCAAGCCTTCACAGACTTGGGTCGCCCGTCATCATCGAGAATTGTAACATCCATTTCCCGATGATTCGGAATTGATGTAGCTCCCCTGAAACAATTACCGGTTTTGGTATCCAAATTTGTTTCTGTTTTTCATGTTTAACATCTGATTTAACAGATTTTGTTTGGATGACCTCCGGTTTTAAAACCTTTTCAACTTCTTTTCTTTGTTTCTTTTTCTGTTTCTTTTCTCGTTGTTTAACAAGACGAGGGTCCTGTTTTGGTGAAATATGGACAATTCTTAATGATGTGTCCATACTCACAGCATGCAAAGCATGATCTCCGCTCAACAAACCTCGGAGTATCATAACTGCAATAGCTGGATGATGAACTTCGTGATCTTGAGGTACTTGGTCCTACATCACAACCGTTTGTATGTTGTGTATAGTTGTTTTGACTGTTTCTTTTCAAAATTTTACTTTGTTTAACAGAATCCTTGTTGGATTTGTTTTTGAAAGTATCAATTTTATCAGTCCCTCTTGATTTCACGAAGTTTATCTTCCGATCCTTTTTCTTGTTTTCGCCCTGTTTGCCTTTTCTATTCTCTTGGGCGGCATGATTTTGTTCACGGGGATCATCAACCTTTGCTTTCAACTTATGAAGATATGGACAATTTCGAATGATATGTCCAATTGTTCCACACTCAAAACAATATCTTCGTTCAACAATCCCCGAAGCATCATGTGATCGTCTTGCCGACGATGATGAACTTTGTGATCTCGAGGTACTAGGTTTTGAACAGTTTGGATCATTTCTTTTCAACACTGTTGCTTGTTTAACAAAATCTAAGTTAGATTTGTTCTCAAAAGTTTCGATTTTGTCCGTTCCCTTAGATTTCACAAAGTTCACATTCTTGTTTTTCTTTTGGGTCTGTTTCTTCTGACCCTGAGTCGGTGCTTTTCCTTTAGGTTTGGTGTGATTTGGCTGCCTCTTCTATGTTGGTAATTTCTGATTGCCATATTGTTTTCGAATTTCAGCCTTTGGAATAGGAGGACACTGTGTAACTGTAACACGTGATCCTGTCTTTCCCAAAAACTTACTTGTCGAATTTTGAAAGACTTCATTGATTAATGATTGATTAACATTCTTAATCGGAAAATCTTTGTCAGAGTAGATTTTATCATCACCAACAAGAGTGTACAGCAAGTTCACACCCTCCGACTCTTGTGCAGACGAGGACTCGATTGCAACAGTCTTAGCGGGTTTTGCAGGAGGATCACATAGAATGTAATTCTCGAGAGGTATGTCCCCATCTTTGACTTCCGCATCAGACTTTGCTGGAACAGCATCATCAGATTCATCATCAGAAGAATCAGCATCCTCAGTAATGACAGGAGGATCCTGATTCAGTTCAGCAGAAGACACACATGTATCTGCTGATACATCTGAATTGGATGACACATCTTTCTTATATCCGAGTCCTGTTGCAAACTCCTTTACATCTAGAGGAACTGATGGTTCAAAGAACACTCTATCCTCCTCATCAGGCAATGCATCATAATTGTGTCTCACAGGTGGTGGACATTTTTTGTAACCTATGCATGTGACATCCCGTTTTTCTTTCTGAACGTCAATGATGTGATCCAACACATAGCTAGAGCTCAAATAACTGTCTAGCTTAAGTTGGATCGCATCACTTTCAGTTTTGACACAAGCCATCTCCTTTTGCATTATCTCAAGGCGAGATATATACAAATTAATGTCAGTTTGTTTTCTGGAAACCATTTTAGTTAGTTCGGTTTTATCTTTCTTCAAGTTCTCAATTACCGATTTAAACTCCTTTTCATGGTTTTCATAAAACATGTTGGCTTCAGTGCACTTAGAAAGATCCACGGTTAACTTCTGGTTGTGGATAAACGTCACATCATATTTCTCTTGCAAAGCTTCGTGTTTGCTTTGCAATTCACACCACTTGGCATTCAATGAAACATGTTTGTCTTGCAAGTCAAACAGACTAGCTTGTAAAGCATCATGTTTGCCTTGCAACTCAGACATGTTTGCTTCTAGATCAGCACACTTAACTCTTAATCTAGCACAATTATCACAATCTACAGCAGTGGGTTTATCGACACATACCTGACTGGAATCACTCTCAGGTGTTGACCTTTCTGCATCAGAATTAATAACCTCCCTTGATGATTCACATTTAGATCCATCCTCGCTCGAACTTGAAGTTGTATCACCCTCAACTGAAGTTGAAACATCTTCATCTGAACTTCTATCACGTTCAGAACTGTTATCATTTCCCGAGGATTCACCATTACTTGCATCTTTGACAATTTCAGCATACAACGCCGATTTTGTCTGACAACTGTTCTTTGGATCAAGAGATGATGGTTTTACAGTAGAACAACGGTGTTGTAAACCAACTGGGGGTAATGGATTTCCATACAAGTCTGTGGTTGGAGCTGGCTTTACAGGAACTTGTATTGGATTGCCAAACCAATCTGTTGTAATTGTCATTTTCGGTTCACTTTGCTTCTGATTTGTAACTGATGCCCACATTTATGCAGTAATTCAAGGTGGTGTGGGAGATTCGGCCCATGATGGAGATAAACTTGTACACGTGTATTTTCCACTGTCTGGAGTCGGTGTACCCAACCATGAGGGAGTGGAACCCGAACTTGTATATTTTCCACTGTCTGGAGCCGGAGTTCCCCACCAACTCGGATTCATGATTGATAAGCAAAATAAATGCTAAGTTAATATTCCGAAAGATCACACAGTCGAAGGATCCTGTTTGAAAGATCTGAAATCACAGAAACTTGTTAATAATAGAAAGACCACAATCGAAAGATCAAATCTTGTTCGAAGGATCAACAGTGCTCGAAAGATCACTGTTGAATTTCGAACAATGATTTCGAAAGATTCACAATCTCGAAGGATTCACTATTTGAAAGATCCCTATCTTTCGAGTATTTATCCTTATCTTTCGAATAACTGTCTTTCGAATAGATTCCCTGATCGAAAGATATGTTTCGGACTTCGAAGGATGCGTCGAAAGACAATTATCTATCGAGCCTTCCTTGATCGAAAGATGGTCTTTCGATGTCGAAAGATATCTTTCGAGATCCACTGACACACTGACACTGATGTGAAAGGTTGGTGAAAAGGTGATGGGTTGGTAAGTCAACTTTCGGCAAAAGGGATGTGCAGGTTGTACTTTCCCACCAACTTTGAAAATGTTACCCAAAATAGACACCCCTTATCCAGAACCAGTCACCGGAATACTTACCGGAGATATGGCCGGAAATTACCAAGTCACTTAAAAACAAGTTTTCAAGTTACCCAACCCAACCTAGAACACTCCCGAAGGTTTAAAACTCGTTTTTCAGTTTAAAAGTGCAATAAAAAGTCCAAAAACGGGTGCAAAACCAAATGTCCAAACACACCAAGAACTTGAATAAAACCCGGTTTTAAACAAGGTAAAGAGCCTTTGCTCTGATACCACTTGTAGGTCCCTTTCTCGCGGAGGATGACGAACCTAAACCTTGTTATACTAACCCACTAGCGAGTGCGGAATCCAAGCTAGCAAGCAAACCGGGATGAGACAAGTATAAACACAAACACACAAGATTCACCGATTAACACCACTGTATTAATACGTATGAAGGTTTCGGTTACAAGCTCAATGTTCACAAATCAGTTTTGTAAACTCTCTAGTGTGTGTGTGTGTTTCTGGACAGAATGCTCTCAAACTCTCTCGAAAGTGTCTGTGTGAATCTATCTGTCTTGAACACACTGCATGGGTATTTATACCCAGCATCTGATGTCTGGTCCGAAGGATCCGATAGATGATCGAAGGATCATCTATCGATGACAAAGCTGTCGAATGATCCACAAATACTTCGAAGGATTGCATATCCTTCGAAGTCTAACAGTATCATTCGTAGCCTATCTTTCGATGTCAACGAAGGATCTACAATATCCTTCGATTAGCTATTCGTCGACACAGAACATCTTACAACATTTTACAAACTGTTGTCCAAGTCAAACCGGAGGATGGTTAACTTGGTCAACTTACAACAATAACAAGGACATCGTTTACATCGTGACCGAATACAGACAAAGTACAGACACAAGTGCACCAACAGTCCTAGAGCATATTATAGAGGCCTTGATGTGAATACTAACATATGTAAAACTTTCGCTAGTGACGTTCCTATAAATCTTTTATATAATGTAAAATTTGTGATTAAGTAATGTTAATACTAAAAAAAAAAAATCATAATTCCTACAAATTGTTTTGTTCATTTATTCTGTAAACTATATTACCTTATTAATTTTGTTCATTTAACTGATTTCCTGCAAGGGTTTATTATTTTTATTTTGTTTAGTTAACATTGTAAAATAAAGAACACTGGTTTAGTTTGATCAATAAAAAATCGGGTTGAATTAAAACATGCGGTCTAAAACCCTGGTAACATGAATCAAGTTCTTCTAGAATTTGAACAAATTGGGATGAAACTATACTAACACAAAAGTCCATAATTGTTTGATTTTTTTTTTCTTTTCTTTTTTTGGTTTTGGTTATTGACAAGCTAGGCTCGTCGAGAATCATGATAGTTTTCATGATAACTTTAATTATTTGATATAGCCAAACGAAATGAAGCCAAAGTTGGGTTCAATTTCGAAAGTAGCTTGAAATCCTTAAGAAGTTCTTTGACAGAGAAGGATATTGGCGGAAATGTTGATTTACAAGTGTTTAATTTAAGCACAATAACTAAAGCAACCGATAGTTTTTCTTGTTCAAACAAGCTTGGAGAAGGTGGCTTTGGAACCATTTACACTACAAGAAATCTGGCTTTTAGCGACAAACCCTTTAGCGACGAAATTATGTCGTCGCGATAGACAACATGTAGCAACGAAAATTGGTGGCAACAAGTTTTTCACAAATTTTCATTTTCTGAACCCTATAGGGACTAAATTTCGTCGCTATAGGTTTGGCGGGATGGAGGGAAAATATCCCGCTTTGGGGAAATATGTGTAGCGACTAATTTTCGTTTTGATAAAGAAAATCTTTTTCTTTTTCATTTTTATTAACCTAAATGGGGCAGAAAAGTGAGAAAAAAGAAAAAAAAACTATTTGAGTAAACTTCTGTTTTGCTCCCTTTGGTTTGGTCACTTTAACGATTTTGCCTCAAACCTTTCAAAATAGCCATTTTACTCCCTGATCTTTGAAGGCCTTCATGATTTTGCTCCCCGCCACTTAACGTCATCCATTTAAGCAGTTAAAGCATGTCACATGCAAAACACCTGAGGGGCAATTATGTCTTTTCCCAACCCTGATTAATGAATCACATTTAAAACCCTAACAACCCATTATCTATCTGCTTCTCCATTTCATTTTCTTCCCCATCACATTCAAAACCCTAACTTCTATGGCAGACTTCCATTGTGCTTGTGGGTCTCCAACCTCGTATGTGACATCTTGGACTTCTAAATCCAGATCGGTGATAACCTTCTATTCCCTACGAATAATCTGCTGGATCCGTCCAGCCTTGATAACCAGCAATCAATTCAGATCCGTGATTAGTTATCCAGTTGATCCGTGATTAGTTATGCAGTTCCAGATTCGTCCCCAATTCTCAAATCCTAACCCTAGCATTTACCACTTTGTCACTGTTGTTAAAGTATAACAGTGAATTTCTTAACTTATTAATTGCTAAGGAAACATCATCATTGTTCATCTTTTTTTAAGAAAAATATCAAAATCAACTTTTTCGATTAAAAAAGCGAAGAACAGAGCGACGAAACATCCTGTGGCGGGAAACTAAAAACGAAAATAAATGCAGTATTACGTTTTAATCAGAATACATCGAAATCAAACTTTTGTTGGAATAAAAAACTGGAAAATATTTGAAGAAACCGTGTCGGCTGTTGGCATCATATCGGAAGTCAGAACCAATTCTATCAAAACAAAAGGTCAAACCGGAAGAATAAAAGGTCACTTAGATCTTATCCTTTAAAAATTACAATTTCTGTTTTAATGCTCTATATTCAAAAGAAAATATATGTTTTAAGGAAAAGGAAATAAAATAATACCTAAAGGAAATCGAGATAAGGCAACTTTTGGTTATCAGACGGTTTAAAAGAAAAAGTTACAATTTGATTTTTGGAGGAAAACATTTTTAAGAAAAAGAGAATCAGATTTATTCTTGATATAGAATTCTAAATTTGTTAACTTGCTGAGGAAAATAAGGGTTTGAAAATTGGGGATGATGAAGGTTGTGGGGAATGATGGAAAGAGAGAGAAAGTGTGTGAAGATTAAATAGGGAAATTAATAAGTTTAAGTGGGAAAAGACTAAAATGCCCCTCATGTGAGGGGCATGTGACCATGATTTAACAGTTGAATTGGATGACGTTAGGAAAGGGGAGTGAAATAGAGATAAACTTTATAGACCAGGGAGTAAAATGGCTATTTTGAAAGGTTTGAGGCAAAACCGTTAAAGTGACCAAACCACAGGGAGCAAAACGGAAGTTTATTCAAACTATTTTTGCTAACCTATTGCGACTAAATATAGTTCCTATAGGTCCGGGTATTAATTTTTAATTTATGAAATAATAATACACCAAAAGGTACTGGTCGATATCTGGTTTGCAACTTCAGCCCTAAACCCACTCGTAATTCCCTTCCTCTTATATGGCGATTTACGGCAAGAGACCACAGCCTTCACTCGTCGCTTGTAAGCCCCATCCCTCTTTTTCGTCATTTACGTTCGTTTAGGGTGTAATTGGGGGTGTTTGGCTAAGCTTTTTGACTTCTCCTTCTCAGAAGGACTTCTCCTTCTCAAGAAGTCACAATTTGTGAGTTCTCCTTTTCTCCTTCATGAAGACAAAAAAACCCTTGAAAAGTCATTTTCTTGCTTGTGTTTAGCTAAGCTTTTCTCATCTTCCTGACTTCTCAATAATGTTTGGTTATGCTTCTCCTTCTCAAAAGGACTTTTAGCTCTATATAAGTCAATAAGTCATTTTGAGAAGGAATCCCAAACACCCCCATTGTTCTCTCTATTTACAGATTTCCGACAAGAAACAGAATGCAACCATGATTTGTTGTTCGTTTTGTTGGATATAATGTTCAATTGTCAGATTAAAATTCGAAGTTGCCGTCAAGGTACGACCCAAAGAGTTACACTTTGGGCAACGAACATATAACGGTGTTTTAATCGTTAATCACTGGATCACGAAATAATAAGCGTAATGAAAGAAACAGGTAATTATTTAGAATAATTACGAAGAGCCGGATTAATTAGACAAACTATAATTAATTTGTTAATTATAATAAAGTTTAATTGTATATATATATATATATATAATACATAATATAATATAATTAGTTATGAGATAACTAATAAAGAGAGATTGTGTTTGAATTAGATTATAATGCTAATAGATAAGCATACTACCTAATACGGAATTCCCAATAGATACGATTGAGGAGTTGTATATTAATCTACACATGACTCTCTATTATATTAGAGATATAAATCATTCATAAAAAAAAGACGGTTGTTTTTTTTTTTTGGCCACTCCAAAAAAAAGTCAAAAGAAACAGAAGGAACAAAATTGTTACAACATTTGTTTGTTGTTGCTGTCGCAAGAAAAAGCAAAGAGCAGGAACAACTTTTGAAGTTTTAGTTGATCCTAGTTTTGATTACGCAAAAGGTAAGTAAAGTTTTAACTTTATTTTCTTTAGTTTAAAGGTTTCGTTTGAAATCGTTTCAAACGAACAAATATGATTTCGTGGTCAACGATCATCTAGCGAGATCGTTCGTTGAACCAAGGTGTCTTTCTTGGATGTCACGATTCTTTAATTTTAATATAACCTATTTTGATTGTAAGAAGATCACTGGTGGAATCGGTTTAGAACCGAACCTCGTGTACATGTTTTCCGCTGCGTTCAGTTTGTTTGACAAATTGATTAAAATTATTTTCCAAAAGTTACACGAAATTCCAACAGTGGTATCAGAGCCACCTTACAAATCAAAGTAGGTTATTTTATACATGCGTTTGTAGATCTATAAAATAGTTATAGGATTGCATGCTTAAAATCGAGTAGATTTGGATAGGATCCTGTCACGTATACTAGTTATAGGTAAGAAGTTTTATTAAGGCCAAACATGAACACTTGTCAAAGTACTCTTGACAAAATATTTGGCCTTAACCTATTTCGTTTAGCTTAATGATCGTACTATGCAAATCTGGGTTTAGAATTTTTTTTATGACACGCGTACTAAATTAGTTTTTTAGCTACGCGGTTAAATAAATTAAAAAGTTGGAAATATTGAAATAATGATTTTAATATCAAAGCGATATATTTTTTTATTAAAAAAATCAGAACTCATTAAATTTTTCCTTATCGGAAATTTAAACAAACAAAAAAAAGAAGTTTTTTTTAGGATTGGATCCAAGATTAAGTGGGAGCACAAAAGGGTTTGTGCTACACTTAATGGGCTCGGTTCACGTTCTTGGGCTCGAACGAACCGAACATATTATGAACCCGGAATTGCATATTTATTTATTTATTTTGCGTTTTGCCATGAGATGTTTATTACGCCATAAAATTAATAACTAATACACGATCACTAAAACGACAATTTTAATAAAAGGTTTATTAAGTATTGGATAGGTAATTAAAATAAACAGTTTATTTTAAAATACAAATATCAAAATTGGTTTTTCAAAAATTAAAAGTTAATTTGGAAACCGTAATTAATAAACGTTATTAATTAAAATAAATTTGCGACACGACCAACTTAGATTAAATAGGGTATTTAAAATTAATCGGTCGAGTGATTGAAAGGTGTTTCAAGTCGTCACAAATTAAAACGTAAAATTGATTTTTACAAAGGAATTGTATAGCCTATGTTCATGCCATAGGCCGTACAAGTATTTTAAAACGACCCGAACTGGTAATTTTAAAATATAACCCAAATTAAAATCGATATTCTACGCCACCCTAAATTAAGAACACCCGAACTGATCTATCCGAACCCCTGGTGCTAGTGTTTACCCTGCATCCAGGCCTACGGTTTTGGTTAGGGGTAGTTTCGCGATTTCCATGCTTACATGGGCCGGGCTACAGTTCTGATTTGAGGACAAATATCACTTTTGCGACACGAGAGCGAATGTTAGTGTTTACCCTGCATTCGTCTTCTACGGTTGTGAAAGTGGGTGTAGTTGGGGTTAACGTACCAATGCTTGACAACACTCGTCATGCGACCCCAAACCGAGAATTGTGTAGTTGACACAATTGGTGATCGTCACCTACCCTTCAATCTATGCCAGTGAAGAGTGCTAAGTCCATTCACTGAGTTATGGGGAGATGGGATCTCATCCTAATTCCTAAAATTTTGTATATCTTGGGTCAAAATTGAATTAGGTTAATGCATGAAAATTACTAATAAAATTTTCTTCTAAATTCTACAGATGTCTACAAACAATTCTGATAACATCAAATTCTCGCTTAAGTCCATCCTTGAAAATGCTAAACTTGATAATTCTAACTTCATGGATTGGTACCGCAACCTGAAAATTGTTCTCAGGACGGAGAAAAAGGCTTATGTCCTTGAAGGACCAATTCCCGAAGCACCTGCTGCTAATACGGGTCCAGCCCGCAGGACATGGGAAAAACATGTTGATGATTCCCAAGATGTGACATGTCTTATGCTTGCTATGATGATTCCAGAACTTCAGAAGAATCTGGAAAACTTAGGCGCATATGAGATGAGTGAGCAGCTGAAAAACATGTTTCAGCAGCAAGCTCGTCATGAGCGTTTTGAGGTGATGAGATCTCTCATTACATGTCGCATGCAGGAAGGTACTTCGGTCAGTGCTCACGTACTAAAAATGAAGTCTTTCGTTGATCAACTGGAGCATCTGAACGCACCCCTTAGTAATGAGTTAGCTACGGATGTGATCCTTAACTCGCTACCCAATTCATATCATCAGTTCGTAATGAACTATAACATGAATGGGTGGGAAAGAACGATCCCAGAGTTGCATCAGATGCTAAAAACTGCTGAGACAAACATCCCAACTAAGGGCAATCCAGTGCTGGCGATCAGGGAAGGAAGAATTACCAAGAAGAAGCAATCCAAGGGAAAAGGCAAGGCGAGTAAGCAAGACAAGGGCAAAGGCAAAAAGGTTGCCACTTCGAAGGCAAAGCCTCATAAAGATGCCAAGTGTTTTCACTGTGATGAGATCGGGCATTGGAAGAGGAATTGTCCCAAGTACCTGGCTGAGTTGAAGCTTAAGAAGCTGCAGATTGGAGAATCCTCAGGTATACATGTTATTGATCTATTTTCCTTTTCGAGCAAATCTTGGGTGTTTGACACTGGATGTGGTTTTCACATTTGTAATGATTTGCAGGGACTAAAAAGGATTAGGAAGCTGAAGCAGGGTGACTTAGAGCTGCACGTTGGGAACGGGCAGAAAGTTGCTGTGAAGGCAGTTGGAGAATTTATTCTTGAATTACCTTCTGGATTGTTTATTTCTTTAGACAATGTTTTTTATGTTCCTAGTTTGACTAAGAATATTATTTCTGTTTCTGCTTTAAGAGAACAAGGTTTTAATTATGCTTTTGATATTGTTAATGGTAACATTTCTGCATTTTTAAATGGTGTGTTCTATTTTGAGGCTAAGCCTCACAATGGTGTCTATGAAATAGATACTTCTAACAATAGATCAAATAATATGGTATGCTCTCTTTCCTCTAAACGTGTTAAAACTAGCTTTAATCAAACATATTGTTGGCATTGTCGTCTTGGCCATATTAACATCAATCGCATGAGGAAGCTCCAGACTGCAGGGATTCTAGAATCCACGGGCCAGGAGACTTATGATTTATGCGAATGTTGTCTAAGTGGCAAGATGACTAAGGCCCCTTTTACCGGAACTAGTGAAAGGGCCAAAGACCTGTTAGAACTCATACATACTGATGTATGTGGTCCATTCAGGACTATGTCAAGGAACGGGGAAAGATACTTCGTTACATTTACTGATGATTATAGTAGATATGGATATGTTTATCTTATGAAGTTTAAACATGAAACCTTTGAAAAGTTCAAAGAATTCCAAAATGAAGTACAGAATCAACTAGGGAAAACGATTAAGGCACTTCGATCCGATCGAGGTGGTGAATACATTAATCAAGAGTTTGATGAACATCTCAAGAAGTGTGGGATTATATCCCAACTAACTCCACCTGGAACACCACAACTTAATGGTGTATCTGAGAGGAGAAATCGAACCTTATTAGATATGGTTCGATCAATGATGTGTCGTACAAACTTACCACACTCCTTTTGGAATTATGCTCTTGAAACTGCTACACGTCTTGTGAATATTGCTCCTACTAAAAAGGTAGAAAAGACACCATATGAGATGTGGCATGGTAAACCACCTAAAGTCTCTTACCTTCGCGTATGGGGATGTAACGCTTATGTTACCAGTGAGTCTTCGGACAAACTTGATCCTCGCGGTGAAAAAGTTGTTTTCATTGGATATGCATATCCGGTTGGTTATTATTTCTATAATCCTGCTGAAAATAGAGTTTTCACTAAGCGTCGAGGAACATTCCTAGAGGATGAGCTTATGGCGCGAGGAATTGGAGATAATCTTGTGGATCTTGAGGAAATTCGAGAACCACAAATTGATCAACCAATAGTCGAATCTGCCTCTCAACAAAATATTGTTGAACCTGAACCTGAGAGGATTCAGGAATCTGATGTAACACTAGGCGTCCGCAGAAGTACGAGGGATCGTCATGAACCTAATCGGTATTCACCTGATAGGTACGTCTTGATAATAGATCAAGAAGAGCCCTCAACCTACAAAGCTGCGATTTCAGGTAACGAATCTGAAAAATGGCTCCAAGCCATGGGCGTCGAGATGCAATCCATGTATGACAACCAAGTCTGGGATTTGGTTGAACTTCCTCCCGAATGTCGGACTGTAGGAAGTAAATGGGTTTTCAAGTTGAAAACAGACATGGATGGAAATGTGCAAACCTATAAGGCTCGGTTGGTTGCTAAAGGATTTACTCAGACTCAAGGAGTTGATTATGAGGAAACCTTCTCGCCAGTAGCCATGCTTAAGTCTATTAGGATTCTACTTGCCATAGCCGCGTATTATGACTATGAGATATGGCAAATGGATGTCAAAACCGCGTTCCTAAATGGACACCTTACAGAAGATGTCTATATGGAGCAGCCTGAAGGTTTTGTAGATCCTAAGAATCCAAAGAAAGTTTGCAAGTTGAATAAATCCATTTATGGATTGAAACAAGCATCTCGAAGCTGGAATCTTCGTTTTGATCAGAAAATCAAACAATTTGGTTTTATCAAAAACGAAGATGAGCCATGTGTTTACAAGAAGGCAAGTGGGAGTTCTATTACTTTTCTAATCCTGTATGTAGATGACATACTTCTCATTGGAAACAATATCCCGATGCTGCAGGACGTTAAATCCTGGCTTGGTAAATGTTTCTCAATGAAGGATCTTGGAGAAGCTGCTTATATTCTAGGAATAAAGATTTATAGAGATAGATCTAAGCGGCTACTTGGACTTAGTCAAAGTACATATATTGATAAGGTCATTCGACGTTTTTCAATGCAAGATTCCAAGAAGGGTCTCTTGCCAATGGCAAGTGGAACCGTACTAAATAGTCATCAGTGTCCCAAATTGGACAAAGATAAAGAGGATATGAAAAAGGTTCCATATGCCTCTGCTATCGGTTCCATCATGTATGCCATGTTATGTACTAGACCGGACGTATCGTTTGCTCTGAGCTTGACTAGCAGATATCAACAGAATCCTGGTAAAAGTCACTGGATTGCTGTGAAAAATATCCTAAAGTACTTAAAAAGAACTAAGGATATGTTTCTGATATTTGGCGGTTTGGAAGAAGAGCTGAAAGTAAAATGTTACACTGACGCAAGCTTCCAAACGGATCGTGACGATTCACGATCTCAGACAGGCTATGTTTTTACTTTAAATGGTGGTGCTATAACTTGGAAGAGTTCTAAGCAAAGCGTGGTGGCCCAGTCGACCACTGAATCAGAATATATAGCGGCTTCAGAAGCTGCTAAGGAGGCTGTTTGGATGAAAAAGTTCATTGCTGATCTCGAAGTTATACCAAGCATACAGAAGCCTATCGAGATATTTTGCGACAATACAGGTGCAATTGCTCAGGCAAAGGAACCAAGGTCGCATCACAGCACGAAGCATATTCTCAGAAAATTCCACTACATACGGGAAGTTTTGGAAAGAGGAGACATTGTAGTAGAGAAAATTGATACTGATCAGAATCTAGCGGACCCGTTTACTAAGCCTATACCTCAAGTGAAACACGAGAAGCATGCTGATAGTATAGGTCTTAGATATGCTAGACAATGGGTCTGATTTTGTAATTTAGTAATTTGGTGCATTTTGAACTGTAAACAATCTTTTATGTTTATTTGAATTTAATGGTTGAATGTCTTTTAAACTATTATATTTGTGTTCAAATATTAGTACGTTAGGTATCTATGAATATTGTATTCTAAAATGTCCGTAGTCTATCAGATTCGTGAGAACCAATCTGGTAAAAGACTATTGTGAATTAGATGGTTGATCCATATAATGGATACTCAAAGTGTTGAGAACCATATTCACTGATATGATTAGTTGAATCATATTGGGCGTAACTCGTTTCAAAATGATCTTCATGGATCTTAGTCATAAGACGTTTTGAATAGGTACGATCACTGTATCCTTAGACCTGCGGTACATACTAGAACTAACTTAAATGAATGGTTGCTCTTTGATTCTATCTAACGCTGTACGTAACTGGCAGTAATAAGGATAGTTTTGGGAATGATCTGAAGTTTAGTGGGAGTTGTTTGTAGCCAAAGGGATCTGTACTTCTATACTTAGAAGAAGAACACTCTGGCGCCTTTCGTTGGTTTGAACTGGTGTTAACGCGTGGCCACGCTCGAACTAGTAGTAGTTTGATAAACCACTTCAAATCAGGAACGAAATTAGAAATGGTTGAATAATATATGAGAATGAATTGGATCCATGTCTCATGTTCAACAAGTGTTCAATACAGAGGGATAAATGAGTCGATAACCAGGGCTATAGTATTTGCATAACCAAAGGATTGATTAGTGCAAAGAATTAGTTGACATAAATTTGTCATACCTTACCGGGGGCAATATGATGCAGCTAGGCACCCACTATTGTCTACTTTGAAACTTAATCGGCCAATCGACCAAGTGGGAGATTGTTGGATATAATGTTCAATTGTCAGATTAAAATTCGAAGTTGCCATCAAGGTACGACCCAAAGAGTTACACTTTGGGCAACGAACATATAACGGTGTTTTAATCGTTAATCACTTAATCACTGGATCACGAAATAATAAGCGTAATGAAAGAAACAGGTAATTATTTAGAATAATTACGGAGAGCCGGATTAATTAGACAAACTATAATTAATTTGTTAATTATAATAAAGTTTAATTGTATATATATATAATACATAATATAATATAATTAGTTATGAGATAACTAATAAAGAGAGATTGTGTTTGAATTAGATTATAATGCTAATAGATAAGCATACTACCTAATACGGAATTCCCAATAGATACGATTGAGGAGTTGTATATTAATCTACACATGACTCTCTATTATATTAGAGATATAAATCATTCATAAAAAAAAGACGGTTGTTTTTTTTTTGGCCACTCCAAAAAAAAGTCAAAAGAAACAGAAGGAACAAAATTGTTACAACATTTGTTTGTTGTTGCTGTCGCAAGAAAAAGCAAAGAGCAGGAACAATTTTTGAAGTTTTAGTTGATCCTAGTTTTGATTACGCAAAAGGTAAGTAAAGTTTTAACTTTATTTTCTTTAGTTTAAAGGTTTCGTTTGAAATCGTTTCAAACGAACAAATATGATTTCGTGGTCAACGATCATCTAGCGAGATCGTTCGTTGAACCAAGGTGTCTTTCTTGGATGTCACGATTCTTTAATTTTATTATAACCTATTTTGATTGTAAGAAGATCACTGGTGGAATCGGTTTAGAACCGAACCTCGTGTACATGTTTTCCGCTGCGTTCAGTTTGTTTGACAAATTGATTAAAATTATTTTCCAAAAGTTACACGAAATTCCAACACGTTTTGGGGCTATTAGGGTTCGTCGAGCAAGTCCAGTGAGTTCAATTGTAAGACCGCGACAACGGTGGCGGCCACGGTCCCTTTGGCCTCCAGTCTCTTCGTATCAGGCACATCTCTCTCTTTAGGCGTCAAATTTCATTTTGTATGAGCTAATCTGCATCAGTTATTCGTTGTTTATATGTATTCTGTATCAGTCGTAGCAGTTTAGTCGGCTTAAATAGTGCATGGTTTTACAAATATAAACGAATGAAACACCTTATAAATTTGCATACTGTTGATTTATTACACAGATGAGCTTGCTATACGATTCTAGATACGAATGAATTGTTTTGATTTGGAAATTGTGTTTCCCAAAATTGTTTTATTTTTAGGTATTTTTCAAGGAGTTTAGTATGTAGGTATGTTTTTTAGGAATTTGTATTTAATTTTTTAGGAACCGTGGAACCACGAAACAAACCCACCGGAACTCTGGAACTACCCCGCACACTTTTTTTTTGTATTTCCCTTGTAACTGTAAGCTGTTTATTAACCTCGTACGCTAAGATTTTGGTTTGGAGAGTTACAAGTTTATTGTTCATAAACTTTAACCGGGTGACGATGAATCCCAACATTTGACATTTGCTTGGTTTAAAAAAGCGAGCTTAAAGCGTGAGGCAATGAAGCGCTAGGGATGTCGCTTTTTTTGCTCTGAGGCGACAAATCATGTGAAGCGTTTTGAAGCGCGCTTTAACCCCGAAGCGACGCTTCAGCCCAATCAGGTCAGATTTGGGTTTTTTATTTAGGTCCAATAGTCTCTAATAGGGTTTAATTGAGGCCCGCTACTTCTTTATCCTAAAAAAAGAACGTTAGTAAACATCTTCAGCCCCTCCCTCCCTCTTCTCCATCGATTCTTCATACCTTCTCCAATAATCGACTTTGGTTTATGTTTTAACTATGTTTTTTATGTGTTAAGTGTGTTTTTTAATCATGTTTTTGTGTTTATTATTGATTAACAAGTAGAATATGTCATATTGATGTGTAATTTTTTTTTTAATTTTTCTTTAATTTTGAGCGCCTCGTATACGTGAAGCTCTCGCTTTGCGCTTGAAGCTTCGCTTAAAGCTTTTGGAACCAAAACGCTTCGGAGCGCGTCACGCTTTTTTAAACCAAGGACTTTGTATGAGAGCCTTCATGTTAGTTGAGTACAACGAGAAGCATGAAACATGCTTTAAGTATATAATTATGAAGATCCCATACATCTAAGAATGGGGTATGCTAGTTTGTGAAATTTCTATTTGCTTGGTTAGGTGTCGTGCAATGAGGCTAAACTTAGTGAGTTATCATTGACATTACAGCCGATTTGATCGACCAATAGTTGTTCTAGGCCTCAAGTCTTTTTTTATGTTGGCATATAACGAGTGAAGAAGTTTATAGCTTTATTATATGTCACATATTCTCTTGCTTTTATTTAAGATACATACACCTTTACTGCATGAGAGTCATATAAGATGGCATCCATTTCATTTGTCTACTGTAGGCTCTAAAATGATTTTCAGCCACACGTTTTTTGCTGGTTATGCAATCTTCGAGTTGAATGACTAGTATCTTATCGGTTAATGACAGATGCAGCGTCTAATAGAAGTCTAAGTATGTTTGGAACGATATCTTTCCGATAAAGGTTAGTAGAATGCCGCCCCTATTCATTGTTGTTCTTGTATGTTACATTTTGAACAACACAGGTTAGTAATTCCTCATTTAATGCATTTTTTTCCATTTACTTGTACATGTGTTCATTTTCTATCGGTTATTAATGAAATAATTTCACCTTTGTACTCATCTATGAGACCTTAGTTGTTTCGTCGAATAATTAGAAATTTGAAAAGGTATTCAAGTATAAGGTACCTGTACCCGAACCCTACCCGGAATCGGTTACACCGGGTATGGTTTTTCAGGCCAATAAGAAATGCTAACCAGCGTTTAATGCTTACTGGGACTTTTTTTGCAGAATGATCTGCATGTATGCTTCATTTTTAGAGTTTTTTCTTAATATAATAATAAAGTTTTGTTTCTTGGTTTGTTGATTTATTGTTTGATTGCAGGAGCTTTGGTCATTGTATAAGTTTATCATGCCCGACTTATTTGAAACAGAAGATGTTGACTAAAAAATGAAGACTCAAAATTGATTGCTCGGATGAGGTCAATATTAGGCCCGTTTATAGAGCTTGACAGGTTTTGTGGCTTTGTTGGTTTGGATTTCGGTTTGATATTTGTTCATGTTGTTGTTTGATGATGATGATGGTTGAAGTTTGGTTGTTGAAACAGGGGTGTCACCTGGAGAAGGAACGGGTGCGAGTGTGCGACAATGTCGGATGATGATGATCAAGTGGACAAGTGGACAAGTGGACAGTGATGCGAATTTGTTTGATGGGATGGGTTGCAGTGCTGGATTGATCTCTATTGATCTTGCCAAACAGCTGAATATATACAGTTGAATGCTTAGAGGTAACATTTTGAGCTTCTGAGTTTAGCGATTTTTTTAATGCTTTAACAGTTGAATATGGTTATGCCTTATATGCCAATCTTGATACCTCCCACCAAAAAAAAACTAACCCGACCCGAAACCCGTTCTGACCCAACCCAACCCAGACCTGTTCCAACCTGAACCAAAACAACCCTTTTATAATTGACCCGTTTTGACCCGAACCCGTTTTGACCCATGACCCAGCCCGACCCGTTTGTGAGGTCTACGGATCATCCTTAACCGGAGATATAGAAGCAGTTGATCCTGTAAGTCATGTATAGATAGAGGGAGGTTATTTAGTGAACTCAAATAAGGAGAGAGTAGAGTGATTCCCTTTGTTCTTTAATGATTCGCGGTCGTCTAAAGAACCATGTATGATATGTATGCCATATACTTTTACCATTACAAAATTTTAAAAAACAAATTATGTAATAGTTAATTTAATGATTGTCTTTGTTTTGAACGGCTACAAATCTTTACTTCAAGGACGGATTTAGACATTGTTACAAAAGCGAACAAAACACAAAACGAAGAAGCAAGGACCAGCCTTGAACTGGATTTAGACATTGTTACAAAAGCGAACAAACACAAGGGTAGAAGAACATCATTGTTAAACAAGGACCAGCCTTGAACTGGGTTTTTGAGATGCGCTTTCATTACCTGCTGGTTTACTATCCAATGTTAGATCTATCTGGTCACATTTCCGATTACTTAGATTAATAGTTGTTGGTTGTCTTCTGGTCTTGTGTTTATGTTTGCATGATAGAAGAGTTGCTTGGCAAAGGAATGTGAAGATGGAGGTTGCTGATAGCCTGATACTACTTGGAAGCTAGATGAAGCTGGATTTTTGAAGACAATAGATCTGTTTTTGTGTAGTGTAGAACTGTAGATTTTGCTTTTGTATTGTTTTATACTTTTATGTATGGTTTAAGGCTTAGAGTTCATGTTTTGCACAGATGGAACATAAATGTTATTGAGTTTTGAACAGTAATTATTTTGACTGCCTGCACGCCGTGAAGCTCGCCCGCGGTTTAAATCCTAGTTAATATTAGAATTGAACATAGTTTGCTTTATAATCTTTAGTTTATTTTGGATTTTACAGTTTTTTTTTTTAATTTGGGAAACCTGGAAAATATTTAAAAAATAAAAAAAATATGAATTTTCTTTTCACCTATAGCGACGAAATTTGGTGGCTATAGGTGACATATTAAAAAAACCATTAAAGCCTATTGTGACGAAATTTAGTCTCTACAGGTGAAAGCTCTAAAAAAATATTAAAAGCCTATAGCAACGAAATTTTGTCTCTATAGGTCAACCTATTGCGACGCCGTGTATAGCGACGAAATTTAGTCGCGAAAAGCCTATTTTGATTCGTCGCGAAAAAGTCTTTTTTCTTGTAGTTATAAGGTAATGGTATAGTATTGTCATTCTAGGTGGTCTCTGAGGTTTAATATAATGGTTGTCACTTAATAGATAATGTGTCACTCAGGGTAAGCTACTAAATGGCCAAGAAATTGCTGTCAAAAGATTATCGCAAAGTTCAGGTCAAGGGATGCAAGAATTCAAGAACGAAGTGACGTTAATCGCGAAACTCCAACACAGGAACCTGGTCCGACTTTTGGGATATTGTTTTCATAAGAAAGAAAAGATGTTAGTTTACGAATACTTACCAAACAAAGGCTTGGATTCTTACATCTTTGGTTTGTTCTCTAACCTACAATCAAGTTCTTAAAATCCAACTAATTAATTTTCTAAAGGTCTACCAATTCTGAAATATATTCAATGGAATGGTGTCAAACCTAGATCAAGATAAGGCATTTCTTTTGGACTGGAAGAAACGGTTCCAGATCATTCAAGGAATTGCTCGTGGACTATTATATCTTCATCATGATTCTAGGTTGAGGATCATCCATAGGGATCTAAAAGCAAGCAATGTTTTGCTAGATACAAATTTAAACCCTAAAATAGCGGATTTCGGAATGGCAAAAATATTTGGAGGGGATGAAGAAGAAGGTAAAACACGTAGAGTTGTCGGAACATAGTATGTATAGTCCTCCACTCTAATGCACAACTAGTTTTACTAGTTTTTTTCATCTATCTTACGATAACATTATATGATTGTAGCGGCTACATGTCTCCTGAGTACGCAATGCAAGGCCTTTTCTCAGTAAAATCTGATGTTTTTAGCTTTGGAATTCTTGTTCTGGAAATAATTAGTGGGAAGAAAAACAACAGCTACTCTAAGGAGAGCTCAGTTCATTTGATCGGGCATGTAAGTAACTTCATTTTGCCATACAAACATGCATATATTCATTTCCTTTATATTGTTGATTATTTATCTTACCCAAGAAACATTATATAAATAACATCGATTTCAGGTTTGGGACTTATGGAAACAAGAAAAACCATTGATGGTAGTTGACTCATCATTAGGAGACACAGTCAATGTGGATGAAGTTCTTTTATGCATCCATGTCGGGATGTTGTGTGTTCAAGAATTTGCTGCTGACCGACCTACTATGACTGAAGTAGCTTTTATGTTGAGTAATCATGACACAATTCTTCCTTCTCCTAACCAACCAGCATTCATCTTTAAACAACTAAATTGTGGTAGGAACTGTGATGTTGGCTCTGGAAATGATGAAGCCATCACCATCCTTCATGCTCGGTAGTTTCGTAGTATCTCATAGTAGCACACAAAATAATTCGATCATTGTAAGTAGTAGATTTTTCAACAGTTTTAACAATATGTATGCGATACTAGTTATTCCAGATTAATGATTCACTACTCCAAGAATGTCATGAGGTGAACAATCAAATTTGTATGATCCATATGGTCAAACGCTACTACCATCACTGTCCATAAATATTGAGAAAATTTTGCATAATTAGACCGGAGGGTATGGGGGCCATCCCCATGCCCGTCCTCCCGCCGCCGCCCCAAACATTCCACCCCCAGCCCCGTCGCCGCCCCAGCTCCGTCAACATCAGCTCCCACTCGACGATCTTCACGGGCCTCATTCCTCTCTCCTCACACACACACACATCTATACATACATACATATGTATATATATATAAAGGGGTTCATCCCCCACCCCCCTAGGTCCATCCCCTTCAAGCCCCTCCTATGTGGCGGTGACGTGGCAGCCCATCCCCTTGGGGATGAGGCTCTCCATACCCACCAGTCTTAGGTGGTTTCACCCGGATAAGAGTGCCTTTAGGTGGGCTTGATTTTTTTGAGTGTTTATAGGTACTTCGCAACATGAAACAGTGAAGTTCAATAGAATTTCTGTCAAAAGCTGCATGTTACTGCAAAAGCTCTGCATAAATCCTTTTTTTCAGAAGTTATCTGATTGAAACTGTTGATACACGATTTGTGGACGCGACTCGACGTGACGTGATTCGGATTAGCAACGACTTTCCTCCGCTGTATGCTTCAAGATCAATGTTGGATCAAGACATTAAGGACTCTGCTTTGGTCCTTGGGCTAAACAAACTAGGCGAATCAAACATGGGCTTATAACAAAGATGAGAAATCACAAGTTTGGGCCTTCTATGTTCTAGGCCGAAGCCCAAGCCGGCGAAACATATAGAGTGTCGACGAAACACATGTGTTTCGTCGACCTGTTTCCTTTTCGTCGCATGTTCCACTTGTTTCGTCGATGGAGATTTGATTCGCCGAGTTAGTTCTGTTTCGTGGTGTCTGTGGGTATAAATAGACAGTCTCTAGTCATAGAACAGGTGACAAGAAGGAAGAGCGTAGAACACACACACACGAGAGTTTGGGAGAGTTTGCAAAATACATTTGTAAACATTGCTTTGTAACCGACCTTTCATACGTATTAATACAGAGGTGTTAATCGGTGAATAATGTGTGTTGTTTGTATTGCGTGTTCTATCTCGGTTTGCTTTCCCAGTTGAATTCCGCACAACCGGGTTGGTTTGTACACAAGGATTAGGCGACTAGATCCTCCTAGCCGGACCTACAAGTGGTATCAGAGCCTTGGCTCTTCTCCTTGTTAAAACCGAGGTGTTCTTGGTTGTTTTTCGGGTTTATAAAGTTTATATTTTTCTGGAAAAACACTTTAAATCTGGTTAAATCTTGTTGTTTTGCTTTGTGTTTGGTTAAAAACCTTGTTATTTCTCATGTACACATGTTAGTTATGGGTTTTTATTAAACATTTTAGCAAAATCGTGTGTTTCGGAAAGTTTCGGTTCACCGGGAACTTCAAATAGTTCATAGTGTTCTTCACAATATTCAAGTGTTCTTCATAAAAATACACTTTTTGATCCTTGAAAATTATTTGAGAAACTTGTTTGTTTGTTGGGAAATGTTACTTGATTAAAATATTGCACAACATACTTGGTTGGTGAAACAAACATACTTTGAGCCGAAAGCAGGAACTGTTGTGTCAGTAGATAAGACGACTGAACCAAAAAGTTTACCAACCCCTCTGTTACTTTTCCGACGAAACGCATTTTCGACGAATCAAACATTTTCGGCAAAACACTATTGGCGAAACACATTTCTTTTTCGTTGACATCCTGGGCTTGTAATGTCACACCCCGACCACGTAAAACAACAAAACGTGGCGGAAACGTCGGGGAGTGTTGTAACAGAATCATTGTTTCACAACCATGGATTAAACAAATTTCATTTTATTGAATTAAATGAGTTAAAATGTCTTAACAATAAAGAAACATAACAAAATTAACTAGTCTTGCATCTTTTAATGTCACTAAGGTCTCGTCCAATCCTATGTGAGCATGCATCAATATCATCATCAAACATCATCAACTATTATTGTACCTGAAACACATGTGAAAGTACGTCAGCATAAAAATGCCGGCGAGTACATAGGTTTTATGAAAAATAGGATTCATGACCTAGGTTTTAGAAAATGTTTAACAAAAACTTGTCATGAATCCAGTTTAAGTGTTTGCTTTTATAAAATGTTTGAAAATCGATGATAGATATGTATAGTTAAAAAGAATGATGTAAGGTTAAATGAATAACCAAGTAAAAATGAGTTTGTATAAAACAAACTGTTTTGTAAAACAATGTCTTGTGAAAAATATGTTATTTGTGTAAAAATGTATAAATCCAAATGAATGATTTAAATAACGCTACGCCATGTAATATAATACAAGCACTTATATATAGGAAGTACCAGCGGCGTATCCACCATGCTTGTATCACATTACACACGTCTCGTTACTCAAATCACTTACCCACATAAACCACCAATGTAAATTGCCCATGTCTAAACCGTTGTCAAATGTCAATCAAGTATTGTGTAAACAAAATGTCATGTGTGGCAAGTGAAATATGTAACAACCAAACCATAGGTAAGAATGCACAAACAATGTACTAAGTATGCGACGGATGGACATACATAGCATGATACCAAGTATAAGATGTCTTGTAAAACGATGTACTAAGTATGATGAACATACATAGCATGAAATGTTATGTAAAACGATGTACTAAGTATGCACACAATGGGCATACATAGCATGTGATGTAAAATGTACTAAGTATGATGAACATACATAGCATGAAATGTTATGTAAAACGATGTACTAAGTATGCACACAATGGGCATACATAGCAAAAACATAATGAAATCATGTACTAATAGTGTACTAATGAACATAGCAAGTATATGATATAAAAGCATGAAATCATGAAAGTAACAAGTAGGCACATGTGTTTCACCCCAAAATGTTTGAAAAACAGTAAAAGAGGGGTCTATGTACTCACTTGAGGGTGCTTAGAAGTCTTAGGATAACCACCAAGCAAAGCTAGAAGATCACGGAATCAAACGGCACCTAGTATAGGTAACTACATTAATAACCGAACCTATCGGAGGATCGGGTAGTACGAGGGTTCGTAAACCAAATAAGTATGGGAACTTATGTAATATGGTTTAACAAAGCCTACATACTAAAACGAAACCTATCCTAAGTGCTTTTGACCCATTACGACCCGTTTAGGTAGCTTACGCCACTTTAACGCGTCGTTTGCGTAAAACGCATTCGGAAAGCCTAACTAGTCCTATGACAAGTATTATATGCCTTATCATGTCTAATATTGTTGCTAAATCAGTTTAGATGTCAAACATTAAGTTACATATGCTTAAAATGAATTTATGCGTAAAAAGGGCATTTTGGTAATTTACCTAAGGCATAAGAACTACCTATCATATAACTAACTAAACGTCGTGACCATAAGGTATTACCTCGGAAGGTTATTCCCTATACAACTATGGTCACCTAATGTGTTTGGTCGGATCCTAAAGATCGACCAATGGGTCGGGTTCGTAAGCATAAACGATTGATTAGATCGCTTACCTTTACGACCCTAAACAAGCACAAATCTAAAAGCGACGAGCTAAACATGCTAGAACATGTTTAGTAAAGTTAGAAAACAAGTTTGGTATTAAAACAAACGGTTTTAATACCCTAGAGTAGTTTGGTTACAAAATACGCGAGAAAACGCATTTTGGCCGAAACTACGACTCGTCACTGAGCCTAGATAACGTGGTAATCAGTAGGTATAGTTACTAGGGACTATAACCATCGTGATTACGCTCACGTTATGAAGTTCAAACGAACTTCGCATTGACCATAAACTGGTTAATGCAGAAAGTCAAACGCAGTTTGACTTTAACGCTAAAACGAATGAAAAACGCGAAAGAATACTTACAGAAGGTCCCCGCAAGATTCGAACCCGATTCACTCTCAGGTAGGAACCATATACTTCCACTTAGAGAGTGTAGAATCAGATTCAAATGTGAGGAAGAATGAAATGGGTGAGGGGTATTTATAGATTTCCTTGAACCGTTAAGATCGTTCGTCGAAAAACGTGATTTGATCTAAACCTTACATGTGGGCACATGGTTTTCAAAAACCATGGGAGCCCCTAATGTGGACTATGTTCATTGAATACCATCCCATGGTTTTGCAAAACGATGGGTGAAAACCATTAACACTTCAAAATGGACTAGGTTCATTGAATCTGCCAGAAATTTCAAAAATGGTCCCTACACTTGTAAAACTTGATTTTTTTTGGCACTTTTAAACCCCTTTAACCTCATTTCAAGGCTCTAAAATGATATTAAAGTATAGGGAACTTAAAATATGCTCAAAGACATCACGGATGTCGGTTCGTTTGGTCGTACGGTTGCGTTATTCGCTTAATTACGACGGGAGTCGTAACGAACGCAAAAACGATCCAAATTAAGCGACGAATGGAATTTATCATACCAAACACTAAAATAAAATATTTTAATGCTTACATAAATTTTTGGAAGTCCGGAAGTATTCAGAACGTAAAATATGCGCGAAAATGCAAACTTATGCACTTTTTGACGCTTTTAGTCCCTGAATGAGCATAAAGTTTATTTTTGCGCACCAAACACCTCAAAGCCTATTTCTAAGCTATGTAAAGAATATTTAGGGCATACTTAACTTATGATCAAGTTCCGGAAGGTCTGTTACAGTACAAATTGACATACTTTCGCAGTTTGTCGAATTTAGTCCCTGTAAGCGAATAAACTTGATTTCGGCATACCAAACCATCTAAAACTTATTTCTAAGTTATGTAAGGGTTATTTAAGGTATGTTAAGCCTATTTCACTGTTCCGGAGTGTTTGTTGCATTAAACTGGTTATATTTACGCATCAGATCGCGTATAACCTTCCAGAAAGCGATTTAAAGCCCGAAATCGAACAAGAATTGATACGTGCAAAAGATACACATATTTATGCAGATCCCAAGTATGAAATACAATATTTCATTGGCTTGGTATTTGTTTGATGGTGGTGGTGACACAGGTGTCACAGTCTCCCCTACTTTAGGAAATTTCGTCCCGAAATTTATTCGTTGGAGTCTATCTGTGACTTTGTGTCAAAAAGCCACCAAAGATATGCAAGGCAATATCCTGTCATTTCCTTAACGGAGACTCTTCAGAAATGGAAATGAAGGAAAAATCAGGGATATTCATTTCCATTCGAGGGAAAATTTTCAGAAACGAAAAATGCACAGAATGAGTCATTTTCCTTAATGGGTATCCTTCAGAAACGAAAAATGCACGGAATGAGTCATTTTCCTTAATGGGTATCCTTTAGAAACGAAAATGCACGGAATGAGTCATTTTCCTTAATGGGTATCCTTTAGAAACGAAAATGCACGAAATGAGTCATTTTCCTTAATGGGTATCCTTTAGAAACGAAAATGCACGGAATGAGTCATTTTCCTTAATAGGTATCCTTTAGAAACGAAAATGCACGGAATGAGTCATTTTCCTTAATGGGTATCCTTTAGAAACGAAATTGCATGGAATGAGTCATTTTCCTTAATGGGTATCCTTTAGAAACGAAAATGCACGGAATGAGTCATTTTCCTTAATGGGAATCCTTTAGAAATGAAAATGCACGGAATGAGTCATTTTCCTTAATGGGTATTCTTCAGAAACGAAAATGAACGGAATGAGTCATTTTCCATAATTTCTTCAGAAACAAAAATGAACGGAATGAGTCATTTTCTACGATTTCTTCAGAAACGAAAATGAACGGAATGAGTCATTTTCCATAATTTCTTCAGAAACGAATGAACGGAATGAGTCATTTTCTACAATTTCTTCAGATACGAAAATGAACGGAATGAGTCATTTTCCACAATTTCTTCAGATACAAAAATGAACGGAATGAGTCATTTTACACAATTTCTTCAGATACGAAAATGAACAGGGTTAACTCTAGATACACGACAAAACTTGCTGTGGTTTCTGTGCACTAAATTCCATAATTATGTATGCATCCATAATTATGTAATTCCTTGCACAGTCCGCACAGTTTGTTTTGTAATGTTTTGGGGAAGAATATCAAACTTGTGATGAGGGTGACTAGACTACCATAGGGTCCTTTTAATTAGATCGACAGATGATCTTTTTAACTAGGCCACAAAGGAGTCCTTTCAGCTATATCATCACATGATATTCCTAACTAGATTTTTGGATCAATCTGTTTAACTAGACCACTCAAGGGGTCTAATTATGGAATAGTACTTCACAACCCCAGGTACTTAACTACAACGTAGAAGTCCATTAAGGATTTAAGATAGTACCTTTGGATATCCTACTATGAATCCCTTATACGAAGATATGGAAGATTCTACGAGGATTTGGATAACGAATATCCAGAGTACTCAAAAACACAAAAACGCATAAAAGAAAACACAAAGTGCATAAACACATAATCATATAATTGATTAACTTGACCTTTAATTTGTTATCTTTGGACACGAACATTTAAAGCACACCAGGAATCCAATCCGTGGATTTCATTTGGCACTTTAATCATTTTCAAGAATCTATCTATGAAGATAGGAAAATCTTAATAGGAATTCGGCTTTGTCCTTATTGAATTGTAATGTACATTTTGAATCATACAAAGAATTCAATTAAGGACTCCGATGAATGCTATCCATCCACAAGGACCTAATTATGAGGATAGAAAGATCCTACATCGATTTTGGAGTTTGTGTAACGAAAGGTGTTCCGACACCTTGCACTAGGCGTGCTTAAGTCGATACACAAGGTAGAAAGTTCATGAGGTTGAGGCGCTAGATATGCCAAGGCGACATATGAAGCAGAATTTTGAAGGTTGAGCAGCAGCAGGATTGGTAACAACTTTGCTTTGGATTGCAAAGCGGCACATGTTAACCAAATGTCCCCATCGTCCACCGTGGGTACATTTGAAACAGGGTATTCGATCCGGATGATGACGACCACATTGATTGCACCAAGGAGCAGTTCCCTTATACGGCTTCATCCCTGAGGCGAGTCATGGTGATAGCTAAAACAACGGTCCTCTGGAGTATGACGCCTATTTGCTGGGTAGTTGCAGCACCTGGTTCGGACATTTGAGCGTTGTTGCGATGAAGAGGCATCTTGAAGACAATGGAAGGCATAGGAGGAAACAAGAGAAAGATAACCAAAAGAGAATGACAACGCATGAAGATTGTGACCATTTGTTTGTTACCAAAGGCCAACAAATGAGATAGTGACTAATCAAAGTAAGCGGGTCAATATAATGTATCGCGAAGACATGCTCGCCTATAAGTGGACACTCACCCCAAGAGTTCCCAGGTAAGAGTGACTGGTCCGATACTGCGGATTTGTACGAACACTCTAGCCTTAGACAGAAAACTCAGGGTACAGGCACCCACTCTTCCAGTTTGCACGTGTTCACATTATTTAGACCCAAACTTTGACGAAATTTTGAAAACTTAAAGGGTTCGAAACCTTATAACAAAGGGTTCAAAACCTAGTAATCAATCATCCTAGAACAGATGATTAGTTTTCAAAGCAGATCAAATTTATGTTCTTGTTGTGGTTGTCACCTAAGGATAAGTGACGGTATTGTTTTATGACTAAACGCAAGTAAACTCGCGTTAGGGTCCTAGGAAGGTTATAGTCTAGGTCAAAGCATTACTAATAACCTAATTCTCTATAACCATTGGCTCTGATACCAACTTTTCTGTCACACCCCGACCACGTAAAACAACAAAACGTGGCGGAAACGTCGGGGAGTGTTGTAACAGAATCATTGTTTCACAACCATGGATTAAACAAATTTCGTTTTATTGAATTAAATGAGTTAAAATGTCTTAACAATAAAGAAACATAACAAAATTAACTAGTCTTGCATCTTTTAATGTCACTAAGGCCTCGTCCAATCCTATGTGAGCATGCATCAATATCATCATCAAACATCATCAACTATTATTGTACCTGAAACACATGTGAAAGTACGTCAGCATAAAAATGCCGGCGAGTACATAGGTTTTATGAAAAATAGGATTCATGACCTAGGTTTTAGAAAATGTTTAACAAAAACTTGTCATGAATCCAGTTTAAGTGTTTGCTTTTATAAAATGTTTGAAAATCGATGATAGATATGTATAGTTAAAAAGAATGATGTAAGGTTAAATGAATAACCAAGTAAAAATGAGTTTGTATAAAACAAACTGTTTTGTAAAACAATGTCTTGTGAAAAATATGTTATTTGTGTAAAAATGTATAAATCCAAATGAATGATTTAAATAACGCTACGCCATGTAATATAATACAAGCACTTATATATAGGAAGTACCAGCGGCGTATCTACCATGCTTGTATCACATTACACACGTCTCGTTACTCAAATCACTTACCCACATAAACCACCAATGTAAATTGCCCATGTCTAAACCGTTGTCAAATGTCAATCAAGTATTATGTAAACAAAATGTCATGTATGGCAAGTGAAATATGTAACAACCAAACCATAGGTAAGAATGCACAAACAATGTACTAAGTATGCGACGGATGGACATACATAGCATGATACCAAGTATAAGATGTCTTGTAAAACGATGTACTAAGTATGATGAACATACATAGCATGAAATGTTATGTAAAACGATGTACTAAGTATGCACACAATGGGCATACATAGCATGTGATGTAAAATGTACTAAGTATGATGAACATACATAGCATGAAATGTTATGTAAAACGATGTACTAAGTATGCACACAATGGGCATGCATAGCATGTGATGTAAAATGTACTAAGTATGATGAACATACATAGCATGAAATGTTATGTAAAATGATGTACTAAGTATGCACACAATGGGCATACATAGCAAAAACATAATGAAATCATGTACTAATAGTGTACTAATGAACATAGCAAGTATATGATATAAAAGCATGAAATCATGAAAGTAACAAGTAGGCACATGTGTTTCACCCCAAAATGTTTGAAAAACAGTAAAAGAGGGGTCTATGTACTCACTTGAGGGTGCTTAGAAGTCTTAGGATAACCACCAAGCAAAGCTAGAAGATCACGGAATCAAACGGCACCTAATATAGGTAACTACATTAATAACCGGACCTATCGGAGGATCGGGTAGTACGAGGATTCGTAAACCAAATAAGTATGGGAACTTATGTAATATGGTTTAACAAAGCCTACATACTAAAACGAAACCTATCCTAAGTGCTTTTGACCCATTACGACCCGTTTAGGTAGCTTACGCCACTTTAACGCGTCGTTTGCGTAAAACGCATTCGGAAAGCCTAACTAGTCCTATGACAAGTATTATATGCCTTATCATGTCTAATATTGTTGCTAAATCAGTTTAGATGTCAAAAATTAAGTTACATATGCTTAAAATGAATTTATGCGTAAAAAGGGCATTTTGGTAATTTACCTAAGGCATAAGAACTACCTCTCATATAACTAACTAAACGTCGTGACCATAAGGTATAACCTAGGAAGGTTATTCCCTATGCAACTATGGTCACCTAATGTGTTTGGTCGGATCCTAAAGATCGACCAATGGGTCGGGTTCGTAAGCATAAACGATTGATTAGATCGCTTACCTTTACGACCCTAAACAAGCACAAATCTAAAAGCGACGAGCTAAACATGCTAGAACATGTTTAGTAAAGTTAGAAAACAGGTTTGGTATTAAAACAAACGGTTTTAATACCCTAGAGTAGTTTGGTTACAAAATACGCGAGAAAACGCATTTTGGCCGAAACTACGACTCGTCACTGAGCCTAGATAACGTGGTAATCAGTAGGTATAGTTACTAGGGACTATAACCATCGTGATTACGCTCACGTTATGAATTTCAAACGAACTTCGCATTGACCATAAACTGGTTAATGCAGAAAGTCAAACGCAGTTTGACTTTAACGCTAAAACGAATGAAAAACGCGAAAGAATACTTACAGAAGGTCCCCGCAAGATTCGAACCCGATTCACTCTCAGGTAGGAAGCATATACTTCTACTTAGAGAGTGTAGAATCAGATTCAAATGTGAGGAAGAATGAAATGGGTGAGGGGTATTTATAGATTTCCTTGAACCGTTAAGATCGTTCGTCGAAAAACGTGATTTGATCTAGACCTTACATGTGGGCACATGGTTTTCAAAAACCATGGGAGCCCCTAATGTGGACTATGTTCATTGAATACCATCCCATGGTTTTGCAAAACCATGGGTGAAAACCATTAACACTTCAAAATGGACAAGGTTCATTGAATCTGCCAGAAATTTCAAAAATGGTCCCTACACTTGTAAAACTTGATTTTTTGGCACTTTTAAACCCCTTTAACCTCATTTCAAGGCTCTAAAATGATATTAAAGTATAGGGAACTTAAAATATGCTCAAAGACATCACGGATGTCGGTTCGTTTGGTCGTACGGTTGCGTTATTCGCTTAATTACGACGGGAGTCGTAACGAACGCAAAAACGATTCAAATTAAGCGACGAATGGAATTTATCATACCAAACACTAAAATAAAATTTTTTAATGCTTACATAAATTTTTGGAAGTCCGGAAGTATTCAGAACGTAAAATATGCGCGAAAATGCAACTTATGCACTTTTTGACGCTTTTAGTCCCTGAATGAGCATAAAGTTTATTTTTGCGCACCAAACACCTCAAAGCCAATTTCTAAGCTATGTAAAGAATATTTAGGGCATACTTAACTTATGATCAAGTTCCGGAAGGTCTGTTACAGTACAAATTGACATACTTTCGCAGTTTGTCGAATTTAGTCCCTGTAAGCGAATAAAGTTTATTTCGGCATACCAAACCATCCAAAACTTATTTCTAAGTTATGTAATCGTTATTTAAGGTATGTTAAGCCTATTTCACTGTTCCGGAGTGTTTGTTGCATTAAACTGGTTATATTTACGCATCAGATCGCGTATAACCTTCCAGAAAGCGATTTAAAGCCCGAAATCGAACAAGAATTGATACGTGCAAAAGATACACATATTTATACAGATCCCAAGTATGAAATACAATATTTCATTGGCTTGGTATTTGTTTGATGGTGGTGGTGACACAGGTGTCACATGTAATTTGTTTCGTAATAAAGTATTTGGGCCTGTTTCGTTGAAGCCCAAAAGTCATTTGAATCTGTTTCGCCAAATTGTGCCTGTGTTTCGTTGATTTTCAAAAGCCCAAAAGACTTGGGCCCCTTTGTTTCGCCAATCACATAAGTGGGCCTTGTTTCGTAAATTGTGAAGCCCAAACAAAAGATTCTGTTTCGCCTATTCCATTGTGGGCCTCACTTTCGTCAATTAACAATCCATTTCGCCGAACTATTGGGCTCATTTATATCAAAATTTGTTTCGTCGTTCACTTGGGCCTTAGATAATCTTGGGCCCGTTTCGTCACTCATAAGAAGTTAAAACTGTTTCGTCGAAACAATTTTTTTTAACAGAAGGGTTGCAATTGTGGTTTAACTGCTTGTTTGAGGTGTGATTTTCAGGTATTCATTTTTCTTGATCAAATATGAATCCAAGTTGGTGGGGAACTCCGTCTCCGGATGAGGGAAAGTACAGGAATACTAGTTTATCTCCTTCATGGGCCGAATCTCCCGTATCCACTTCTTCGCAAGCAAATGCTATATCTACTGGTCAATGGGCGTTTGTACAAATCAGACACCTAGTATTCAAAGCATTCTTTTGAGCGAAAGTGAAACCGGAAGTTTGAATCGACCCCCAAAGTTGATGCATTTAAATGAGTATCCAGGATGGGTTGATAGGTTCTACACATACGTGCTGGGGCAAAATACAGAGTTGTGGTTACGTTTCACCACAGATTTCGATAAAAAAATAGAGGTTGCCGCTTCATCTGCTGCTACGTTTGCAGATCTTCCTGAAGATCAGAAAAAGACGTATGATCTGGAAAAGAAAGCATACGCCATTCTTACTCAGGCGTTAAGCAAAGATATTTACCATCAGTTTGTTAGTTTCAAGACAACGAAGAAATTGTGGGATGCGTAGAAGACCAGAGGGGTAGGAAATGAAGCAACACGTCAATTGCGACATGATCTACTCAAGAAAGAATTCGATGGCTTCACGTGTATGGATAAAGAATCGTTGGGAGACATGACAAGTCAGTTCTATCACTTGCTTACAGAGTTGGGTAATTTTGGGGTTGTGACGACTCCAGTGGAGGTAGTAAAGAACTTTGCAGATGCGTTGCCACCCAGTGGAATAGTTTCTTGGAGATTCTGAAATACAACGGGATTTTGGCTACAACAAACATCAACGACTTCGTGCAGCTTTTGGAGAATAAGGATCAGGAGGAAACTCTAAAGGCAAAGAAGGTTCCAGTGCCACAGAATCCAGAGATGTATTATAGAACCTCCAGCACCTCTTCTGCAAGACCAGTCTCACATGCTCCTCTTCAGACAGTATTTGTCACGAGCACAGATCTTTATGGCAATCAGATACAGGTTCCTGTCAAGCCAGCTCCAACAACAGATCTGTATGGGAATCCTCTTTAGCCAGTTTCTTAACAGCAAGCCTATCGGCCATCTATTGTAGCAACTGATCTATATGGGAATCCACTTCCTGCTCAACAACAAGCTGTTATGGAAGCACGTCATCTGCTGGTCAGCAATCCAAGCCAAATACAGTACGGCTCGACACTTCATGCTTTTCAAAGGTCAGTGTGGAAGTAGCAAAGGAACACATGGAGCTGCTTAACACTTTAGTGAGCGCATACTGTGGGTTAGTGGAAGGTCAGATTGGCAACATTAATCTGACACAAGAAGACTATCAGCAGATTTACAAGGAAGAGATGGATTTGATGGACATCAAGTGGGCCTTTGCAAGTGGTGTAAGGAGGGCAAAGGATTTCATGGAAAGAACTGGCAGAACCAGCTTGGAAAGCAAGAAAGACACCAAGTATGGGTTTGATAAACAGCCAGTGAAGTGCTTCAACTATGGTGAACGGGGTCACTTTAAAAGGGAATGTACAAGGCCAGCACAGCATGGGAACCAGAATCCTTTCAGAAACCAAGGCAACCAGCAGAATCAGAACAGGAATACTGAACGTACGTTGATACCTGTCAACAACCAAAGTCAAGTAGGACCATCAAATGCCAACCAGGCACTTGTGGTTCAAGTAGATGAAGGTTGTGATTGGTCAATTCAGTTGAGTGGTGATGCTCCGGATGGAACAGCGTGTTTTGCTGAGCTTGTTATGGATTTAACTCACGCCAGTGGTGGAGAATCTTCCGCCAATGGTGGTGAATCTTCTGAGGATGAAGACTCTTCTGGTTACAGCAGAAGTTCGGATGAAGAATCCTCGAGTTCAGGCGATGATCATGTGGGTGAGACATCAAGTGTGTCAGTTGATGCAGATATTGATGAGCTTTTAGAGGAAGCTGCAGCAGGAACTAATAGAAGATCTATCTTGGTGGATCAAGCTGCTTATTCTTCGTCTTCTCTCCATTCAACCTTTATGGCTAATGTCGACAGTTCATCAAGTCAGGTATGTGTCGATGAACCCACTGCTGTTATTTGTGATAATTGTGATAGTTTGAGTATTAAATGTGCTGATTTAGAAGCAAATATGTCTGAGTTGCAAGGCAAACATGATGCTATACAAGCTAGTTTCTTTGACTTGCAAGACAAACATGTTTCATTGAATGCTAAGTGGTGTGAGTTGCAAAGCAAACACGAGGCTTTGCAAGAAAAGTATGATGTGACATTCATCCACAACCAGAAGTTGACCGTGGATCTTTCCAAATGCACTGAAGCCAACATGTTTTATGAAAACCATGAAAAGGAGTTTAAATCGGTAATTGAGAAATTAAAGAAAGATAAAACCGAGTTAACTAAAATGGTTTCCAGAAAACAAACTGATATAAATTTGTATATAACTCGCCTTGAGATAATGCAAAAAGAGATGGCTTGTGTTAAAACTGAAAGTGAGGCGATCCAACTTAAGCTAGATAGTTATTTGAGCTCTAGCTATGTGTTGGATCACATCATTGACGTTCAAAAAGAAAAACGGGATGTCACATGCATAGGTTACAAGAAATGTCCACCACCTGTGAGACACAATTATGATGCAATGCCTGACGAGGAGGATATAACTTTCTTTGAACCATCTGTTCCGTTAGACATCAAGGAATTTGCAATAGGACTTGGATACAAGAAAGAAGTATCATCCGATTCAGATGTGTCAGCAGATACATGTGTGTCTTCTGCTAAACCGAATCATGATTCTCCAGTTATTATTGAGGATGCTGATTCTTCTGATGATGAATCTGATGATACTAACGCAGCAAAGTCTGATGCGGAAATCAAAGAAAAGGACATACCTCTTGAGAATCATATTCTATGTGATCCTCCTGCAAAAACCGCTAAGACTGTTGCAATCGAGTCCACGTCTGCAAAAGAGTCGGAGAGTGTGAATTTGTTGTACACTCTTGTTGGTGATGATAAAATATATTCTGACAAAGAGTTTCCTATTAAGAATGTTAATCAATCTCTAATCAGTAAAGTCTTTGAAAATTCGACAAGTAAGTTTTTGGGAAAGACTGGATCACATGTTATAGTAACACAGTGTCCTCCTATTCCAAAGGCCGAAGTTCGAAAACAATACGGCAATCAGCAGTTACCAACAGTGCAAAAACAGCAAAATCATACCAAACCCAAAGGAAAATCAACAAACTCCCCCTTTGTGGACTTTGTGAAATCAAAGGGAACAGACAAAATTGAAACGTTTGAAAACAAATCTAACTTAGATTTTGTTAAACAAGCAAAGGTGTTGAAAAGAAATGAATCAAACTGTTCAAAACCTAGTACCTCGGGATCACAAAGTTCATCATCATCGGCAAGACGATCACATGATGCTTTGGGGTTTGTTGAACGAAGATCATGTTTTGAATGTGGTACAATTGGACATGTAATTCGAAATTGTCCATATCTTCATAAACAAAAAGGGAAAGTTGATGTTCCCCGTGACCAAATTGACCGCAAGCGATCTATTTCTGTAACACAAGATCCCCGTCTTGGTAAAGAAAGGGAAAAGAAACAGAAATGCCAACAGGTCAAGAAAATTGAAAAGGCGATTAACACCGAGGTGGTTAACAAAACATCTATTTCTGTCAAACCAGAAAATTCAAAAACTTCTGATAACCATGAAGTTAAAATTTTAAAGAATAACACTGGTAAAACAAAACAGACCTGGAAACCAAAAACGGTTATTGAATCAGGGGGACCATCACAATTTACGAATCATCAAAGAATAGAAGTTATTGTTGTTGATGAAAATGGAAGACCCAAGTCCACAATGGCTTGGGTCCCCATCTCCAACTAATCAAGTGAGTTCATGTGCAGGGTGTTCCAGGAGGAACTATCAGTAGTCATTGGATTGTTGATAGTGGGGCATCCAGGCACATGATAGGTGACATGAAGCTTCTCTACGGCGTCAAATCTATTAGAGGAGGTTATGTTGCTTTTGCTGGAGATAAGGGCGGATATATTACGGGTGAAGGAATGATATCCAACGGGATTGTCAGCTTTGATAAGATCAACTTCGTGCAACAACTTGATCACAATCTTCTCAGCGTTTCTCAAATCTGTGATAAGCAGTTCTCAGTACACTTTGATGCTAATGGATGTTATGTGCTGAAGCCGGGCTTCAAAATTCCAAAAGAATGGATTCTCTTATCAGCTCCAAGGATAAATGATTTGTATGTCCTTGATATGAGCCAAGCTATTACAACGTGTGCACAAGCAACATGTTTCGTTTCCAAAGCCACAGAAAAAGACTCAATCTCTTGGCACAGACGTATGGGTCACATTCACTTACGCAAAATGAATCATTTGGTATCAAATGAATTGGTGAATGGTGTTCCTCTTAAAAATTTCCATCTTCAAGACGTCTGTGTTTCGTGCCAGAAAGGAAAACAAACGAAGAAGCGACACCCTACAAAGAAGATCAACACGGTGGCTGTTCCTCTTGAACGTTTGCACATGGATTTGTTCGGTCCTGTCAAGCATAAAAGCATTCGGAATGATCAATATTGCCTCGTGATAACTGATGATTATTCAAGATTTTCTTGGGTGGCGTTCATAGCACACAAGAGTGAAACCTTTGGTATTATCAAAAACTTGATCATTCAGATTGAGAATTTGTATAAGTTGAAGGTTAGGCGGATACGTAGCGACAATGGTACTGAATTTAAAAATCATGCCATGGCAGAGTTCTGCACTTCAAAAGGTATTCTTCACGAATTTAGTGCAGCCTATACTCCTCAACAGAACGTAAGAACCGCACATTGATCGAGACTGCTAGGACTATGTTGGTAGAGTCACAGTTGCCCATTCCATTCTAGACTGAGGTTGTGGCCTCTGCATGTTACACGTTGAACCGAGTCCTTACAGTCAAAAGGCACAACAAGACCTGCTTTGAGCTTCTTCACAAATGGAAACCAGATTTATCATATCTTGAACCGTTTGGAGCTCCATGCACAATCATCGATCCGAATGGAAAGTTTGGGGCAAAAGCAATTGAGGGATACTTTCTTGGGTATGCCACCCCGAACTTAAGAGTTTGGAATCTAGAGACTAAAAGGGTCGAGGAATGGTCTAAGGTCAGAGTACAAAGGCACACATTGCCAGTCAAATGTCCTGGTCAGCCGTGGATGTTTGAGTACGATGACTTTTTCAATTCGATCAATGTTGAAGCAGTTGAAGAAAATGCTGCGGCAAGGATGTTTTTCGAGAGTGACAATGCAACAGTTTCACCGGTGGTTCGACCAATTCTTGTCAATCAAGAGCCATCTTCAGTGAACAATAATGCCCTCGACAATGAGGATTTTCACGATGCTACCGAATTGAACGAATCTTTAGAGGATGATGAATTTCTCGATGCAGATCAAGAAGCCCCATCAACAACAGTTCATGGTACTTCAGAGGGTACACCTCCAGTGGATGCCCCTAGAACAGCTGAAGCTACTGCATCATCCTCTTCGTCAATTCCGGGCATTGATTTGGTTGTTGATCTCAATCTTAACAATCTGGGTACAAATATTCCAGTTCGAGATAATCCTGAGACAAGGATTCATAATACCCATCCTCAACAAAACATCATCGGAAATGTGCAAAGTGGCATTCAAACGAGAAACATGTTGCGGAACAACAATAATGCAGGCTTGTATGCAGCTATTCGAGAATCCGGGCAACAAAATGATTGGTCTTTCGCGTGTTATGTCTCACAGGAAGAGCCAAGAACTTGGAAAGAAGCCATGAAAGATAACTCTTGGGTGGAAGCAATGCAGGAAGAACTGCAACAATTCCAGAAGCTGGGTGTCTGGAAACTCGTAGAGAAACCTGCTGGTTACAAGAAGATTGGTACCCATTGGGTTTTCAAATGCAAAAAGGATGACCGTGGAGTTGCTATCCGAAACAAAGCACGTTTAGTCGTTCAAGGTTTTCGTCAGATTAAAGGGATCGACTACAACGAAGTCTATGCACCTGTTGCACGTCTGGAAGCAATTCGGATCTTTCTGGCTTATGCCTCATTCAAAGGATTCAAGGTTTACCATATGGACGTCAAAAGTGCATTCTTACATGGTGTGGTTAAAGAAGAGGTGTACGTCGAACAGCCTCCAGGTTTTGAAGATCCTATCCATCCCGATCGGGTTCGGTTGCTCAACAAAGCTCTATATGGTCTACATCAAGCACCACGAGCTTGGTACGCAACCTTATCTAATTATCTGTTGGGGAATGGTTTTCGCAGAGGTCTTATCGATTGTACTCTTTTCATCAAAGAACAAGATGGAGATCTTCTACTGGTACAGGTATACGTTGATGATATTATTTTTGGTTCTACTAATGATGTTTTGTGTAGGAATTTCGAGCGCATTATGCAGGATAAATTCGAGATGAGTGCTATGGGGGAAATGACCTTCTTTTTGGGCCTACAAGTGCAACAAACTGAGTCTGGGATATTCATCCATCAGACTAAATATATTGGTGACATCTTGAGCCGGTTCCAGATGTCTGATGCAACGCCCATCGGTACCCCATTGCCGCAAAATCACAGAATTACTCCAGACTTGAAGGGTGAATCTGTTAGCCCCTCATACTACCGCGCGATGATCGGATCTCTTATGTACCTCACAGCATCAAGACCAGATATAATGTACCCAACGTGCCTGCTCGCCAGATATCAAGTCAACCCGAAGGCCTCACATCTTGCAGCTGTAAAAAGGATTTTTCGTTATTTGAAGGGTTGCCCTGACACCGGTCTATGGTACCCTAGGGATAATAACTTTGACTTCATCGCTTTCAGTGATTCTGATTTTGGCGGATGCAAAATCGACGACAAATCCACAACGGCTGGATGTCAGTTTTTAGGAAATCGCCTAGTCACATGGCAGTGCAAGAAGCAGACTTGTGTTGCTACATCAACATGCGAAGCTGAATACATTGCTGCCCAAGTTGTTGCTCCTAAGTCCTGTGGATCCAACAACAATTGCGCGACTACGGTTTTGAATTCCTAACTACTCCTATTTACGTTGATAATTCTGCTGCATTACAGATCACTAGAAATCCTGTGTAGCACTCAAAGACCAAACACATCGAAATCAAATATCACTTCATACGTGATTGCTTTGAGAAAAGGTTAATCGATGTTGTTAAAGTCCAACCGATGACCAACGTGCCGACCTTTTTACCAAAGCATTTGACAAATCAAGGTTTGACTTTTTATTATTGGTAAACGGCATTAAGGTCAAGCAAAAGTAAACCAATATCGGAAAATCATTTTTGTAAATATCTTTGTGTCTTTTAAATTTATCTTAGTTTGTTGATTTTAGGGGGAGTAAATCCAAATTTGAAAATCTAAAAACATCGAAAAATTTCAAAAACACAAAAACAATAGAAAAACAAAAATGAGTTTCCTGGTGAGAAAAAGAGAATATGATAGTACATCAGTGGTCTATCCAAACCTCTTCAAACCCTTAAATGAAAAACGATGTGGATGAACACTGGTCGGTAAGTATAAATCGTACCTTAATGTATCCTCTCGCCATGATTACATCTGATAAGTTGAGCTTATGTGGACAACAATACCGATAATTGTTATAGGATGCTTATCTTAATATTAACTAACTGAACAACAAGAGCGTTTTGGAATGACCGTACACTGATATGATTCTCTTACCCTCGAAACTCGCAAAAAGAATGTCTGTAAATATTTATTTACTGCTTTCAGTCTTTACATTTGAAGTATTCAAAAATACCAAAAAGATTTTAGGTGTGTTTTAATATAAACTTTCTAAAAGCCAAAAAGATTTTATTTCTAGCTTATTTTCGATTGTACGATGTTGGATCTCGAGTCTTCGTTACCGAATTGACTAAATCTTCATAAACGGTCGAAATTTGCAAGTTTTGAAAGTTAAAAACTAAAATTGACAAATTTATTAAACTTTCAAGCTGTCGGACGGTGTTTGATTAAAATATGGTCATATGTGTGTCATTTGTTTATACTAACTATATTCCAAGCAGTTGTTCTCATTACGCGTTTAGATTTCTTGCATGTGCAGATTGTAAAGGCAAGGAGAACATGGTCGATGACAAGCTTCGGAATGAAGACACGACATGAAGGCACTCAAATGATGAAGATGATCGAGTTGCCGCTGACCATCATCAATACCACAAGGATCTCAAGCACTTTTTATCAAGTCATTCACGAGCATAACTCAAGGGGGAGCTTATGTTAAGGGGGAGTTTGTCAACACACTTCCTACATGAAACGGGAAGTTTGTTGATACACTTTCTGCTTTCAAGACGTGAAGACTTTAAAGATCCTCCGACATAGAAGACATGAAAGGCGAATCTCGCGAGTAGCGTCCAAGGGGGAGTTTGTTAATACACGATTTGTGGACGCGACTCGACGTGACGTGATTCGGATTAGCAACGACTTTCCTCCGTTGTATGCTTCAAGATCAATGTTGGATCAAGACATTAAGGACTCTGCTTTGGTCCTTGGGCTAAACAAACTAGGCGAATCAAACATGGGCTTATAACAAAGATGAGAAATCACAAGTTTGGGCCTTCTATGTTCTGGGCCGAAGCCCAAGCCGGCGAAACATATAGAGTGTCGACGAAACACATGTGTTTCGTCGACCTGTTTCCTTTTCGTCGCATGTTCCACTTGTTTCGTCGATGGAGATTTGATTCGCCGAGTTAGTTCTGTTTCGTGGTGTCTGTGGGTATAATAGACAGTCTCTAGTCATAGAACAGGTGACAAGAAGGAAGAGCACAGAACACACATACACGAGAGTTTGAGAGAGTTTGCAAAATACATTTGTAAACATTGCTTTGTAACCGACCTTTCATACGTATTAATACAGAGGTGTTAATCGGTAAATATTGTGTGTTGTTTGTATTGCGTGTTCTATCTCGGTTTGCTTTCCCGGTTGGATTCCGCACAACCGGGTTGGTTTGTACACAAGGATTAGGCGACTAGATCCTCCTAGCCGGACCTACAGAAACCACAATGTTATTAGAAGTTCGCTGTTTTATATAACAAATTTATTAAGTCCGCCGTTTGAAGCTACAATTTATCAGAACCTCGCTGTTGGAAAGCACAAACTAATGAAGTTGGCTGTTTCAAATATAAATGTAATGAAAGTTCGCTGTTTCAAACAATTATGTTTTGAAAATCGCTGTTTAGAACAATGATCTTCTGAAAGTGAAGTAGTGGGCTGGTGCTAAACGTGGGAACATGTCAACGTGGCTCCACATTTTATGCATGTTTTTTATTTAAATAAATACGTAACAGTAGGTAGACTCGTTTGTATGAGTTTGTTTCTTTCTATCTTCCAGTTCTCCATTGTGATCAGTAGTTTCTTGATATGAAACAACAATTTCAGTTAGCCGCGGATCCAGAAATTTTGGTGAGGAGGTGCAAAAATTGATAGGGTCAAATTAGTTGAGAAAAAAAATGAGGCAGTGCAAAACGGGTCAGGTAAAACAATTCTTATTTATTTACTTAACGGTGTTGTAAATATTCATACCTATTTACTTGATGGTATAATACATCGAAAATAATTTTCCATCATGCTTGAACATGTATAATAAACCAACATTAAGAAAAAAAAATAAAACATTTGTAAGCAAAAACAATTAGGAAAGCAAAAAATACTTATAAATCAACTGAATAATCCTAGACAGAAGACATCTTGCAGAAACTCACATGTGAACATTTCTAATTGAAATAGCAAACTTAAAGGACTTATCAGTTTAAAACAGCGAACTATATTAACTTCTTAAAACAAAACAGCGAACATGTTAGATATACTTCTGAAACTGCGAACTTCTGATATATTTGTGATATAAAACAGCGAACTAAGATGATGTTAATTTGAAACAGCGAAGTTCAGTATAATTGTAGGAAACCTGCAGCTTTTGCAGGTTTTGGCAGAAACTTGATAGAATATGTCACTTTGATACAGCGAACTACCTAATTTTGATCATTTTTTTAGGCCACCTAGTTCCATTCTTTTGGGGATGAACTCCCCTATTTATGCAAAAAATTCAAATATTGATGTATTTGATAGTAACTTTAGACTTGCAGTAATAAACCTTTTAAGATTTTTACTTAAGGAAAAAATACAATCCACTTGTACATTATTTCTACAAAGATCCAAGTGGTGTTCTCCTGGTTCTTGTGCTTGTTGGTTTGTTCTTCACCACGTTACTACCACCTGCCTCACCACCAAAAACAGCCCCAACACCTCCACCAAAACCACCACCGTCACTAGACCCGTATGCCCCATCTCCACAACAGTTTTGGAGTTTAGTGGTTCATTTAAATGCCATTGAGGTTGTCGTTGTTCCTCCATGTTCCACGCACAACAATTAGAGCTTCTTTGTGCATAACGATCCAGCAATTAAATGGGCATTGGAAAGACGCGAGTCGTGCCCACCGTGGCGCCCTGTTGCTACAACACCAAACGCCGTAGGAAGGCTTGAATGGCGACCACCATGGAGAATTACCAAGCACCGTCCGAAACTCGTCCTTGAGGACAAGGTGCGTTTAAGCGGGAGGGATTGATGTGTGTCTCCAAGCCAGGACTCCTTCTACAACTCACAAGCCCACACAACTCCACATCACCGCCACGTTGCCATGCATTACCTTTTCTTTGTTGCAATTTCTTTTCATTTACCTTTCTTTATTTATGCATTAATTGTGATTGTGGGTTAGTGGTTTGTTTTATTAAAGTGTCGTGTAAGCCTATAAGGGGAGTGGGGGTGGTCTGTGATGGCCACCCCATCACGAGTGGAACATGATCGCACACCGCCGCCGCCACTATTTATAACGCGTGGAAGTTTTAACTCGTTTATATCACACGTTGAATATTGAAAGAATTTGAATGTTGGTTCATTTTTGACCGTTTTTCAACGGTAAAGTTAATTAAAAAAAAAAAACCCTTTAAACCTTTTATATATACTTCTCCATTTTAAACCATTTCACCCACACCAAAACACAAACACATTTCACACAATCTACATCTTTCTCAAATGGAATTTTCTACAGATTCGACGTTTCCGATGTCTAGCGACAGCGATACCGAGTCGTCTTCTGATAATGAGACGCTAAAATATTTTGTATCGGTGTATAACGAACTTGATACTAGTTCGTCCCGCCCAAAGAAGAAGATGGTAGACGTGATCGTATACGTGCCAACGAAGTGTTAATGAACGATTATTTTGTGGAGAATCCACTCTACAATGCCGAAACGTTTAGAGATCGGTTTCGTTTACCAAAACAATTATTTTTTAAGATTGTTGGAGACATCGAAGCAAGCGAGGAATGGTTTCAAGAAGGTTACGATGCGAGGGGCAAACCAAGTCTCACACCGATACAAAAATGCACATCCGCCATTCGCCAACTAGCGACAGGTAACCCTCCCGATTAATATGATGAATACCTAGCTATGGCGTCTAGAACTTCCCGTGAATGTCTGCAATTTTTTTGCAACGCGGTCATTAAGTTGTATGGTAAATAGTTTTTATGTAAACCGACGAGCCACGACATCTCACGTATTTACGCCGCACATGAGGCTAGATGGCATTTTCCAGGGATGCTCGGTAGCATGGATTGTACACATATTGAGTGGAAAAATTGTCCAAGAGAGTTGCGAGTGGCGTATGTTAGGGGTGATATCAAAAGACCAACCATCATACTAGAAGCGGTGGCGTCGAATGATTTATGGATTTGGCATTCATATTTCGGTGTTCCAGGTTCAAACAACGACATCAATGTGTTGCACACGTCGCCGTTGTTTCAAACCGTAACGGATGGTACCGCACCTTCCTCTCCATTCTATGTTAACGGACGGTATTACAGACGAGACTTTTTTTTCTGGTGGATGGTATCTACCCGTCATGGTCTGTTTTTGTGAAAGCTCCCTCATTTCCTGTCGAGGCTAAAGAAATCGTGTTCAAAAAATTGCAAGAATCGGGAAGAAATGATGTTGAGAGGGCTTTTGGTGTTTTAAAGGGTAGATGGGGTATACTACACCGACCGGTTCGTGCGATGAACAAGAAAGCAATACATAGCATAGTATATGTTGGTCCCCTTTGGCGGGCCTGTTCGAATGATGTAACTTTCTTCGCTCGTTGAGACGGGTGTTTATGAAGTATATAAACATTCAAAGAATAAAAATAGAGACAGTGAGAGTGGGATTTTTTCAATGATTAATTCTTATAAAATAAATGTATAGTTCTATGAACATAAGAATTAATCTTTGTTTGTCGGAATCAAACAAAGAAAAAGGGGTCGATCCGAGAATAAACTCGAATCTAAATGTCACCCCCTAGGCCAAACCAGGGGGTAATCTCACATGAAAAACTCTATACTTAAATATTACTACACAAAGACACACATAATTCGTTCGTAGGAATTATGTATTTATAGAGATTTTTCATATCCTATCTCAAATGGGATTGGCTGATGAGAGAAGTTGGTATGTGTGCCCATCCATTTGCATGTGGCTTATCTTTATTTTTATCACCAACTTGCCCTTTTTCTTTTCTGATGAAACCTCCCATATGAGATAATATATCTTTTCTTATGAAAAGATTCTTTTTCTTATGAAAGAAAAGATTATTTTCATCAGAATTGTTTTTCCTATTAAAGAAAAGATTCCTTTTCATCAGAAAAGTTTTTCTTGAATCATTTAATTAGAAATGCTTTTCTTTTTCTTATGAAAGCTTTTTCATAAGGAAAGATATTTAATGTGTTAATAAGATATATTATCTTATTAACACAATTATTTGACTTTGTATCTTATAAACTCCATAATGTCCCGCTAACATTTTGAATTCTTGTAACCTTGTCGTGATCTTTAATCAAAGAATTTGAAGCTTGATTATTTTTTCTTTCTCGGTCTTCATAGTGCTTCTGGGACGGTTCGTCGGTCGGTTCGTGTTGACGAAATTATTTCTAAGTAACTTAAACTATTTTTAACAACAAATACAATAAAGTTGCCTAACAATCACCCCCTATTTGTTGTTGAAAATACAAACAATGCACTTATACTTAGAAATAACAAATAAACTTGCTGAATATGTATCTTTCTTTTCTTCTTGTTACGTTATCATGTTGGCACCTTTTTAGTGATATTCGTTGAATGTATCTTCATTGGCATGAAAGTTTATTTGGCAAACGTCCGACATTTTATGGATGATCATCTGATTATATTTAATTTGTTGTTATAATTCTTCACCTCAATTTATAGTTCCACCTAAATGTAAGCATTATAACTTGTATCCCCACAACGTAGGATATAAGTATCTTCTATCCAATATAGGATAAGTGTTTAGGCTATCGATTGACGAGACTTCAGAAAATAACAATCATGCAAGGCTATAAAAAATGATCTTGAACCGTCGAGATTTTTTTTTTCTTCTGATCAGAATATCTGATAAATCTAACGAAATTTCTGATTAAATAATCAGAAAATCTGATACAAGCCTTTTTTTTAATTTTTTTTTAACAAAATTTCTTATGTTTTCTGATAAATCTGATGAAATTTATGATAAAATAATCAGAAAATCTGATAAAAGTTTTTTTATTTTTTTAACAGAATTTCTGATGTTTTCTGATAAATCTGATGAAATTTCAGATAAAATAATCAGAAAATCTGATAAAAGGTTTTTTTTAATCAGAATCGCCAGAAACTGATGATATCAGAAATATCATTAGATCCATTAGAAATGGCCTTTTCTGATTTTTTTTACCAGAAAATCTGACGAACGGATAAGAAATCAACAGAAAATCTGACGAACGCATTAGAAAATCTGATTTTTTTTAGATGAGAGGGAATAAGTAAAGAGATATTATTTACACATATTTTTCTGGTGGAAGTCTAAGTACTTGTTCTTTTCTTCAAGGAATATTTTGTGAAAACTTTTTTTTTAAAAGATAATAGTCATGAGTATGTTTTCTAAACTTTCACACAGTTTTTTTTCCTCTTTTAACCATTATCATTCTTTTTTTTTTTGAAGATTTAACTAACCAGAATTTGGAGTTATTTCATTAAATGAGATACGAACAAACTTTCTTTTATCAGAAACTTTCTTTTTAGATGTCAAAATTTTTCTTTCTGATAAACTAAAGTTCATTTAGCTTTGTTTAACTCCTTTCTTTTGTATTTTTATATCCTTTTTCTACACCTCTTTTTATACTAGAAAGAAAAAATAAATACTAATAGAGATAATAATAATAACTGTAATAAAAGCAATAATAAAAGTAATGAAAATAACAGAAAAAAATAATAACTCTTCTACATACTTTATTTTTTTTATTTAGATCTGCAAAAAAAAAAGATTTTTTTTTTCTTTTTACCTTTAGCAGATCATGAATATACGTCTCTCTTACAGGAGCAAGGGATCTTGGAAATAATTTATCCAATCTGCTCTGATACCAATTGTTGGTCCCAGTTTGGACTTTAAAACTTCTTTTCACATAATATGGCAAGTGATTTCAGTAGATGTGAAAAAAGTGTGCGGAAATGAAAATCAGACTTTGAAGAAACAAGACCTACAGAATTTTCAAGTTTATATCACTTTGAAACAAAATGGTTTACAAGGTGACTGTAAGATTATTATCTATTACAAATGAATACTTGAATTCTGAGGGTGAAAGGACAATGGAGTTTGTAGTATGTATTGAATGCTAAGCTTAACTCATTGTTCTCTGCTTGATGAGCCTTCTATTTATAGACGGCTGAATACATGAATAAACATTTGTTTATTCATGTATTATTTCCTGCAAAAAGTAGCTTCAATTGACATATTCATTGAATCCAATTATCAAGGGGCCTTTGTCAACATGATATCCAATAATGTCAACTTGCTTCAGTTATTGTGGCAGGATAGAGCTGATTTTTAGACAAGTGGGGTATTCATCAGAATTTCTGATAAACCACTTCATCAGAAATTCTGGTGAACAAATCATCAGAAAATCTGATGATCAGAATCGTCAGAAACTGATGATCAGATCCATCAGAAGGACCTTCTCTGATAATCTTTTTCAGCTCATGATCAACTCATGATACTTTGAAGTAGATGTTGCAGCTTTCTGTTGTCGTATCTGATCTTCTTCTTCTTGTTGTGATCTTCAGGACTGTTATCTTCTTCATAAATCAAGTTGAATCTTATTTTCTTCAATACTTACAAATAAAGTTTCCTAATAGTATATGCATGTATCATATTGCACAATATGATAATCAAAGAAGACGGGCGTGCAATATCTCCAGATTAGGTGTCGGATGCTCCTACACAAGTTAAAGGCATGTTTCTGAATTGAAAAATTGCGAAGTAAATATGTTAAATTAAGTCTTGTTTCTCTCTAAAGTTCTTCCAAGCTCTTATCTATTTCTTTGGATCAATTAATTAACGATTTGGTTCGTAACAAAGATGCACAACTAGGATAAAGATGAGATTCTCATCTTATGTATAAAAATGGATGTTTTAGGCAGCATACACAGAATGCGGTGGTTACTACTAAAGATGGCATTTGTGACTCGGTGGTGACAAATGATCATCATCCAGTTTGTTAGTATCACCTGAATCCACATCTTCTATAACTATCGTGTTACTACATTTCGCACATCGCCATGCTACAGTCCCGTGGAGGCACACGCGGGGATAGCATCAGGCGATGGAACCTTCTCTTGCGGAAGGAAGTGCAGAGTAGTATGCAGATGTGTTGTTTTGTACTGTGCATGTGCAACTCATGCAACACTTGATGTTCTCCAACACATGCTACAGTCCTTGCAGCTGCAAGGCGCACACGCAAGGACGACATCTTATTATAACGCAAGTGGAACTGTCACTTTAACTTCCCTGACCAACAACAAATGGCATGCACTGGCATTGACACCAATGGTCAGCTGACCGTCTAATACGCGGCTACCCAGTCCACTAACAGTTGCATAAAGCTGATGAACAAACTGACAACCAAAGCTAACAAGCCACATGGCGGCCGCTCCTTCGTGCGCCTGGTACAATATATATATATATATATATATATATATATATATATATATATATATATATAAACACAAACATACACAACTTAGATGTGAACTTTTTATCGTTTTAAGGTTTGAGTTATATTCTGGCTCTGAATTGTCGACTACGGCACAACTCGCGGGTTCCCCACTAGTTAATATTAGAAAATATAGCAATTATCTAACAAAAATATTTAGTAAAAATCAAAGTAAATTAAAAAAAAATTAGTATTTAGTTTTTATCATCATCCGTTAGTGGAAGTACATAATTTAAATTCAATTTCGTTCTCAATAACCTTTTAATTTTTTAATATAAAATAAATTATTAATTTTAAAGCAATTATACTCTTATACAATTCTTAACTTGGATTATGTCTCATTTTTATAAAAGCCACACCCCTTTTGTTCATTTTACTCACATCCTTTCATTTTATATAACTACAAAAACCGACTTAGGTTGCAACCCTTTATTTAATAATCGAGTCGGATCAAAAAGTTATGGATGGAAAATATCATTACCAAATTACGGTCGCCTTACTGCAATGAATTGGAGCTGTGTGTTTTTTTAAACGACACCTTTTTCAAATGGATTTACTCCATACGATGCAATACTTAATTTAATGTAATAGCAACTGCTCCATTGTTTGGTCAGAGTTCATCATTCCTTTGATTTTAATTGATTCACTCTAACAATGCTTGTAGTTCTTAAATATGGGATTAAAAGATAAAAAGGATATCTTTTCATTTATCATGATCAATTTTCATTTGGTTTCCATTGTGTCATGTTCAAACGATACAATCACTTTAGCTTTTCCACTAAAAGATGGTGACACAATACTTTCATCTCGCGGATATTCCTTAAATCGTTATTTAAATAAAACATACATGTTTATTGTTAAGAATATTTTTATTTTTATACACTGATGATGAATTCATTCTTGTGTTTCTTTGAATGTTCATACTTCATATCAAGCCAATTAGTTCAGCTAAAGAAACTGAAAGACATTTTGGATGTGATTCATCAATACCCATCATGGTAACAATTATTTTCTTTAAGAAATTCTTTATGGTGTTTATTTTGAATCAGCTATCATACAAAAATTGATTTGTTCAGTGCATTTTAAGAAATTTATCTTCGAACAAATGATCCACAATTTTCCAATATCGTCAAGCTCTCAGATGCAAATTGAAAAGTAAGGGGGTGAAAAGAGCTGAAAATCAGCCAAGGATTAATGCAATAACAATTAAACCATTTTATTCCCGGCGTTTATTATTTTTGTTGAAAATACAATTTTTAAAGACAAGACATGTTTATGGCTGACCCATGGTGGCCCAGTTTAAACCGCATCAACAAATACTCATTTTGACACGAAAATGTTATTACTCAACCCATTTGGCAAATCTGCTTACATTGTGTTTCCTGTTGATCCGTTTCTTTCTTTGAAACTAAGAACCATGAGCTATTTTGGTGTAGTGGACAATGTTTGTACTTCAGAAGCAACTTTTGTTATTACTCAACCCATTTGTTCTAAGTACTTTTATTGTAATATTTATAAATCATAAGTTTATTGATTCGTAAGTGCACTTAGGAAATAGGCTCCCAACTTTTTTTGGAAACCAACACTTCCAGACGAAGCCTTCTAAATTAAAGGAGAATGTGCCCTTTTTATTACAATTTTCGCTTCTTACGTTTATGTGTTGTGTAAATTAAAGACCTCTCTAAATGTTTTGTTGTGCCAAAATGTATATAGAACATGACAGGATATCATTTAAACACACCATATATATGTTTTTTTTTATGGTTTTATGTTTTAAATTGTGTTCTTGCCCGGTGTTGTCGTTTCCGTCGCAACAAGCGGGTTCCTCACTAGTGTGTGTGTGTGTGTGTGTATATATATATGGTTATCTTCAAGAGTGAACAACCCCCTTTAATAGTGAACTGTGTGAACTAATCCTAACCATTCATTTAGTTTAAGATGATAAAGGGTATGATTGTAATTATACATATATATTTAGTTTAATTCTTTATTTATACTAGGGAGTTATACTTATTTGGAGCCTATATTTATGTGATATCAAAAGATCATTTAATTTGTGTAAAAGATTCTAATTCACTTTTTCATTCAAAAATTTTAACAGATCAGTAGTTTTTTTATTTTTAATTTTCAATTCAAAAATACGTAATGAATGTACACATATATTCCAAATCCATTGGTTAATGAAATTGAGCTCTATACACCAATGTATTAGTTTCAATACATTGATGTATATTTATCAATACACATAGACATCAAATTGACTTGACGAACAACAGTCCAAGGTATCGTTTTACACCTAAAAATCTTACACAGGCTCCAAAATGTGCAACACACACACAAAAAAAAAAAAAAAAAAAAACACACAAACACAAACCAAAAAAACAGGATTACTTCCTAAAAAAACAAAGTACCAACATTAACAAACGTCTAACGACTTTTAAACAAAGTAACCAGCAATGTGTCACAAACCATTGTCATATATATTACTGTCTACCATAAATTATTCTAAACACAGTTCTTATTCGCTTTGTCATATGCAACCGCGTCAGCCATTATTCAATCACGGTGTTTGTTTGCTTTTTAACACACCAACTTCATAACTATTTTTTCCATAGTCATGTCAAATACGCCTTCTTTTTCATGTGTGTAAGCAGAAACCTACAATTACATTTTTCCTTTGTTACTCCCAAACCAAGTCTCCATGTGTCGCATTGCAAACAACCCACAATCAACATAAATGCCAACCGTCGCCCATTCAATTGCCAACCTATAAGGCATTGCTTCTTCAAATTCATGACCTTTCGGATGATCAACTGCCTTCAAGTACTTTGGGAAAATATCTTTCTACAGATAAAATCACATATACTTACTTTATTAAATATACAAGAACCATATTTATAAATTATATAGATAGTTACCACTTTGAACGATGTCCTCTTATTGAAGAAAGCTGCATCATTCACTAGCGTAACAAGACTCTCATGTATATCCATATTGTCCATGACAGCTATAGCCACGTTTTCTATATCAAAGCTAACCAATTAACAATGATTAAATTCAAGAATAGGGAAAACAATTACACAGTAATCCTTCAACATCATAAGAGATATTTCTTTTTCGACCACCATAAATAATGCATTTATGAACTTTTCTAGATGCTCAACATCGTCATATTCAGTGTTACATAACAAATCCTCGGCTGGCATCAAATGTTAATCAAAACCAGTATATTTTCAACGTTATTTGAATAAAAATTTCCATCAATAATAAATTAAACTAAACATAAAACTTACGAAGCAATCTGTATGGCAAAAAAGGCGCGGTCGTGTTCCTTTAGTTCTATTAACTTCCTCAAAATTAAGCATTGAAGCAAAGTAACTGACAAACGTAGCTACAATCCACACACCAGGTTCTAAATCTTTCATTTGTAAATGCATTAGCCCTATTCCAAACTCAGTTGGAAACACTACTTCCCTAAACATGCTTCATAAAGTTACACATTCGAACAATCTCAATATTACTTATGTGTATAAAAAGTATGTACAACGGTGTACAAGGGTCTTTACACATGTGTCTAACAGTACGTACACAGATGTACACTTGTGTACAACAGTACGTACACTTGTATACAACAGTACATACCCCTGTATACAACATTATGTACACGTGTGTACAACACAAATACACATGTGTATAACCCCTCACAAATACATAAAAAACCAAGTTATTGTTTGGGATTACACATGCACACCCAAAATCAAGCTTACACGATTCAATAATACTCAACGACAACATGATATATGATTAAGAACCGCACTATTACACCAAAAAATACAAAACAAAATCGAAAGGACCAAAATTCAACTTCAAGCCCTAACTTCAAATACTTACATTGATGAGAGAAAAATCACAAAGACCGTAATCAATCACAAATGATACAAGATTCAAAGTTCACGAGGAATATTGTGTACCGTGTTTGCTTTAAACAGTATGAAATCGCTGGCAATTGTTGATCTTCGTCGGACCTCCTCAACTTCATCTGAGTGGTGTTTTGATCGACCTTGATATTATGAGAGAGAGACAACCAATTTTATCCTAAAATAAATAAATGTTTCTATATAATAACCTACATTGAGAGATATTTGGGGGTGGGTAAGTACAAAATTACCCTTTTCGCTTTAATTTAATTTGGAAAAGAATAATTCATAATTACCAACATGCCATTGTAATAAATATCTAGATGATACAAACCAATGACCCAGATCAGTTCTCACAGTTCACTCTGAACATAGTGTTCACTCAAGAACCCTACCATATATATATATATATATATATATATATATATATATATATATATATATATATATATATATATATATATATATATATGTAGGGGAAAGTTCAAATGAAAACCACTAGTTATTGTGAAAACTCGAAAACTAATTAAAAAAGCCAAAAAAACATACCAATTTTTTTTTTGCATAATAATTTTCGCTACTTTTAGTATATAAAAAAAATTTAAAAAAAATCTTTTTTGTAGTGCACCACATACACATGTGTAGTATTACACATGTGTAATACAATTTTTTTTTTTTTTGAAAAATTTTTTTTATATACAAAAACATGCGATTTTTTATAAAAAAAATTAAAAAAAAATTGGTGTGTTTTTTAGGCTTTTTTTTAGTTACTTTTCGAGTTTTCACAATAAAAGTGGTTTTTATTTGAAACATCCCCTAGATATGTATCTATTACTATATATAATAATGTATATAATAAGAAAGAGAATATGAAGATGTTGAAAATTAAGAGTTTTTTAACTTTTAGTGCTTCTATCTATACTACTATCAGCATCTATATAACACAACTCTTTAAGAGTTTTACATCCTCACATGATCCCCACCGTCCAAATCCCACTTCTCAGATCAATGGCCCAGAATCATGATCCGTGTCACTCAACACCAACTAATGAGCACATCCTCCAACAAACTACATTGCCAAAATCCCCTCCAGAGACTTCACACCCCACTCATTCAAACTCTCAAATCTCACCTTTTCTTCACATATAGTCCACCCACGTTCATTCTCTCACTCAACAACAATGGTACCAAAGGCTGACGACAAGAAATCAGCGATCGAGAAGAAACCTTTTCTTCACTCACCACTACTCCTCAAAAATTTGATTGAAACTTACAACATCTGAATTCATTTATTACCGATAATGGTATTTGAAGAAGGTGATGGGATCATGAACTCGTTTATCAACGATGTTTTGAGAAGGCTGCTCAGGAAGTTCGCTTCGATGCTTGAAAGGCATCACAAGAACAATACAGTTTGTCTAAGAAGATTCAGTTTGCAAAGCATGCGGGGTTTCTGAAGGTACAAAGGCGTTTTGTAAGTTTACGAACTCTTAGAAAGGTTCGAGTAGGTGTTTGTGGTTTTCTTTGTTTTAGATCTGTAATTGGTGGTTTTGATGAAATGAAATTTATCTGGCTGATGGATTTTGATTTTAGACAGTGAAATGTTTTGTAATTTTTTGTTTGTTGTGTATAATCGGGTAATGCATGTTGGGTTTTTCTATGCAGGTCTTTCACTTCAATAATTAAGAGATAGAAATATGTAATGACATTCAAATGGCTCTATTCATTGTTATTGTTCCATTGTACCTATTTCTTCAGTTGTACTATGGATGTACATGTCATTTGTATATTCAACGTGATTCCTGCATAAATAAAGCTTTATTCTTGGAATTCCATAGTCTGTTTCTTTAATTGTTGGTAAAAAAATTACCCGCAATATAATTTTTTTCAACATGATATTTTCAATTGTTTATGTGGGCACGGAAACTATGCATTAACATCAAACCAGTTGAACATTTTAAAATATTACTTAGAAGTATGACAGAGGAGATGTAATTAGTTGGTTAGTAGTGTGAAAAACTTGATTAGGACCGGCCAAACCAGTAGACCAAACGTAAAACTTCTAAAATACATGTTTTTTATGGGTCGGCTCAAACCATTTAATCAATGTTCACTATATCTTTCATGTCTCAAACTTAAAGAAGTGTTTGTCTAATAGAAACACTTGTGGTACCTTTACAAGAGCAAGGGCCGACCCAATGGGCTTCCGACCCTAGGCACAGGCCTAGGGCCACCCAAATTGAAAGGCCTCCAAATTTGTTGTGGGTTCTTTATAGTAGGCCCATTTTGAGTTTTAAAGCAAACATCCCATAACATAAAGGCCCGTCCAAACTATCCGAACACAAAATGCCTCACACAACGAGCAGATGAATTGAAGAACGAAAGGTTGCGGCTCCAGAATGAGGGTATTCGAACAGGCGCAGATGAAATTGGAGAACCAAAGGTCAGTAAGTAATTTATTAACGACTCTTTTTGCTTTTTACATCTATATCTTCTTCAGTTCTTCGATTTGATAAACAGCAAATCAGTTCTTCGATTACAAACAAACCAAACCGTGTGCTTGTTTATTGGCAGTGGAAGACGTTGATTAATTTGTTGTTCGATTAAGTCAGTCCTTTGAAAATATATGTTATTCGATTAAATCAGTTCTTTGATTCAGTTCTACGATTAAATCAGTTGATTGATTCAGGAATTAGGGCTTATTCAGTGGCAGACGTTCTTATTCAATGGCAGGGTGTGGCACATGTTAGATATCTAATGTCCTCATTCTTCTTTCATAATTTGCTATTTTTCTGAATCGGGTTGTATAAGGAATTAGTGCTTATTTGTTGAATTGATCATGTTATTTAGGCACTAGGCTTGTTATTTGATATCTAATATCCTCATCAAATGCATACACCACCACATTTTAAAATCGAATTAATTATTGTTATTTGAATTATTACAGCTATTGTATGCATTGGGTAAGGTAAAAGCCGAACGGGCCTCATGGCGAATATCCGAGGAAACGGGGTTGAAATTGACCACAATATGCTCAGGTCTCATCACGGGCCCTCGCTACTTCTGTGCAAATCCATCATCCACCACATAATTTGATATAATATATACAGGAAATACCGAAATATACAATTTACAAAGTTAAGAATCGGAACCGGGAAAACAAATACTGGTATCAAACAAATATTGTCAATCATCACTCTTCACAACCGAATATTCCTATCAATCGACATTGGATATAATAAGCCAATTACAGTACATAAATTCGAATTCAAAGCAACACAAACTTTCAACTAAAAAAAGGGTCGTGTTCAATATATATGTCAAGAATTTTTTATGAAAACAAATGAAAATAACCTTCAAGTTGAAATGTAGACGATGACAAATTAAAGAAATAGATCATCAACATATCATCTCTATGATGAAACGGAGACATTAATAATTTAACGAAATCGGCACACAATTTCACTACTTATCTTCATCGTTTCAAACTCCTGATCCGATCATGTATTCTTCATAGATCATATATGATTCCGAATAACCGTCACAAAAGGCATATGATAAAAGCAGATCCTAATTTCACTATAATCTTCCATCATCAAAACACTCATGATTCCAAACAACTGTCAAATGGACGATGAAACACTTACGTATGAAGGATACATAAAAAAGATATTAATTCACTGATATCAATTTTTTTGTTCATTCGTGACTTTGGATTTATATGTTATGGATATCCTTCAAGATATTATAGATCTAAAAACAAATTGTGATTCACTAATGATGAAACACATACTGATTAAGAAAATTAAGGAAATCCGATCCTATTTTCACTATTTTATTGAATCATCAAAACACTCGTGATTCCAAAACAACTTTCATTCCGACAATGAAACAAAATCTGATTCCAAACACCTTTCATTCCGACGATGAAATAATACAATAACAAATTAACAAAATCTGAACGTAATTTCACTATATCATGCAGAACATTTGATAATTTCATAGGTAGGAGGGAAATTGGAGAGTCGGAGTCGTGGAACCGGTTTGTAATGTATTAATGAGTAAAATCATGATACGCAAGTTTTTGTAAATTATTTAAGGCAAGGACTATCCGGACACCCTCTGCGCCTATTTTCACACTTTTTGTACCCTAGACGCCTCGTATAGGGCTATACGAGGCGTCTATGCACTGAATTCAAGGGGGTCTGAGAGGGTGTCAGGCACAACGTTTAAGGAACCCTATACGAAGGGTACAACCCTATACGAGGCGTCTAATCTTGGGTTTTTTTTTGGCTGAAATGAGGGGTGTTTTGGTGGGTTTTGGTATGGTTTTTTGGACAGTTTTTGAAGATATGTTTTTTGGTTGAAAATTTTTTTGGTTTTAGAAAAAGTTTTGTTTTTTTTTTTGTTTTTTACACTATAAGAAAGTTTTTGTTTTTTAAAAATCAACTATTTTAAAAATCGGCCCTTTAAATATATTATATCGATTAAATATTATAATGTTTTTAACGTTTTACTTTTTTTAAATATTATTCTTCCGATTAAAATTTTATCTCTTTCAAATATTGTTTCCGTATTATATTCAGGGGATATATTGTTTCCGTATTATATTCAAAACATATTTTGTTTCCGTATTATCTTAATTTAAGACAACAATCATTAAGTAACCGAATAACTGAAAACAAACATAAATATGACATATATAAGATAACTTTATACATCCATAACAAAAATATATAAGATAAGTTTGTACATCCATAATAAAAATAAAAAACAACAACAGGTCTATGCATCCAAATCCAAATCTGAATCCGAATCCTGATGTTGCTGCTGATGTGGTACTCAAGCCGGTGGAAGTGGTATCGGGGTAATCCCTCTCTCTCTCTCTCGTCTATCCTGCTCGGCCTGTACCAGCCAACCTACCAAATCGTTGAGCCTGTCAAGCTCGGCTCGTACATCCGGATGTAGCGCAGCTCCTGGGGCATGACCTGGAATAACGTGACGTGGAAACAGAGGCGCCCCGGCAGGTGGCGGTGGCTGTGGCACCGCTGCACCGTCTACATCCTCCGGAGGGTCCTCCACGGGCACTGCATCAGCAGGATCTGCAGGAGGATAAACGGCCTCGAAATGCTCTGGTAGGGGCTCCTCTGTCCATATGCCCCCATCGCGGTTTTTAAACCGCGGGCCAATGGGGAACCTCTTGATTACCTTCATCCCCCACAGCGACTGAAAACCCATCCGCGTCGGCATGATTGCCGGCGTCCGTAGATGGATGGAGACTCAATCAATGTCCCCCAGAATGACAAAAATTTCTCCCAGCCTTCGTCTGTGAAGGCACCCTTGCAGTGCTTCATAACATTCTGTTGTATGTGCCACCTGCAAAGAAGCCTTGAGGCGTCTGGAAATACTTTAGCACACGCGTCCATAAGGGCTAGGTTTCTATTCGTTAAAATCACACGTGGCTCCATACATTCGTCCAACATTGACTTGACCCTCTCAAGCACCCACACAAAGTTATCACCCCGTTCTTTACTAACAACGACATGCGCGATAATAAACGATTTGTTGGTAGGCGTCACACCAACAATCTGGATAAATGGCATATTGTATATGTTTGTTTTGTACGTCGCATCGATCAGCATGACGTGGGGGAATGCACGCCACATCTCTCTCGAGTACCGATGAAGAAAGAAGATCTCTGTTACGATCTTTGTTCCAGGTTCCTCCCGTGTCTCGTAAATAAAGTCGTTGTTTATCAGCATGCTTTCTAGTGACTGCATGGGAGTCAATCCTTGTCTTTGTTTGGCTTTAATCTTCGCCACAACATTTTGAACGTCTTTCTGAACATGAAACCTGTCGGGGTCCTGCTTCATTAACATTTGAAATATTTTGCGCGGCTCCATGTTTTGAGCTGTCAGTTGTTCGATCAGTTTCATTTCGCTTGGAGTAAACCTTCGCACAAACGCGTGGGCCGACAGGTCCTCACAAAGTTCATGGTTATGTTCAATTGTTCCTTCTTTTATCTCCCAGGTTTCATACGGGTGGTTTCGGACAGCCAACATGTAAAACGGGCAACCGGTTTTTTTGCTTCTAGCTTTTCTAAGTGTTTCTGTAGTCTGGTGCTCACCACCACGATCACATTCAAGCCATACCCTCCCGGTTCTTCCCCCGATTTTCTTTGATCGACAGGACAATAACGAAACCATCCGCGTTTGCTATTTCTTGTATCCGTTTCTTTAGTTCATCTAAAGAGTTGAAAACCTGTAACATCGACAATAATAATAATAATAATAATAATAACATAATAATAATAATAATAATAATAATAATAATAATAATAATAATAATAATGAAATATTAATAATAATAATAAAATATTAATAATAAAATAGTAATTTATACCTGCTTTTTTAAGTACGGACTGTCCAGGATGGGAGGTGCCTCACCACCATATCTACCATATCCACCATAACCACCATATCCACCATATCCTCCAACGTCCGGATTGTTTTGATGAACGTAAGGAGTGCCCGGGGAAATGAATTACTGATGATCACTGTCTCTTCCGTATCCACCGTATCCACCGTATCCACCGTATCCACCGTATCCACCATATCCACTGTCTCCTCCGTATCCACCGTCTCCTCCGTATCCACCGTCTCCTCTGTATCCACCGTCTGCTCCGTATCCACCATCTCCTCCGTATCCACCGTCTCCTCCATATCCACGGTCTCCTCCGTATCCACCGTCTCCTCCGTATCCACCAGCATGGTATGAGTCGTCTACAGGGGCTGTTTCATCAACAGGAGGATGCTTGTTCAAATCTAGAAACAGGCTGTTTTGTTTTCCTTGTTTACTAGACACAACCTCCTCTTGCTCATTAGAATCGGGAACGCAAGACTCCTTCAAAATAGACAACCGTATCATCATTAGTAAATAATAAACTAAAACAACAAGTAATTAAAACATTTAAGCTAATAACTGTTACCGGAAAGCTTTCGTGCCCCCAGTTGTCGCTAGAATACTGCCCGAAGATATAGTTGCCGTCCCAATATGATGACATTTCAACACTCCGGGATGATAAGAACACAAATACAAACAATAAGAGTGTCTTTCGAATAAATACAAGAAGAAACAGAATGTGTGAATGTGAGTGTTTGTTGAATGCTCGGGTGTGGACCAAGAATGCACTGTATGTTGCATTTTATGAGAGATATAGAAGCCTCGTATAGCTCTTGACTCCCTGTATGCCTTTAAGTCATGTCAGACACATAGTCTCATCATAGTCAAATCAGCCAGCAAGACGCCTCGTATAGACCTATACGAGGCGTCTAAGCACCCTCGTATTGGTCCCTCGTACAGGCCTAGACTCCCCGTCTGATGTGACTGATGTGACGTTGTACGAGGTGCAGAAGCTGGTCGGGAAAAGAAACCCTATACGCCTCGTATAGCCCTATACGAGGCGTCTAGAAAGGTGTGGAAATAGGCATTAAGGTGTGTGAATATGTATACCCTTATTTAATTTGATGTGGTCTGTAGAAACGGTGGGAATGGAATCTAACTGGCATATGTCGTGACTTAAACATGAGCGCATATCACTTGGCCAACTTGAATATTGTGCATTGTTTTCTTTTTAATTTTTATGCATGTGGTTTATAATATAATATAATGGATTTATAACCGACGCGACTTTTAATTGAAAAGGTATGACCTAAGTTGCTAATTGTTATTATATATAATTATAAGAGTTCATGCATGATTTCGGTTACTAATGTTAGGTTATCATGGCTGTGTATGTTTTTCTTGATGATTCTCGATGTATCTGGTGCTACTTGTTGACTAGGTTGTTAGAAAATTGTGTATGATGGGCTCTAAGATCAAAATAACCTGATATGAATTATTAGGGTTTTGTTTCTTGCATGAAACTTGATGATTTATTGGTATAAATCAAATATAAGTAATTTATAACTTGCTGTGATTAATGTTATGTGTCATGTTCTTGTGCTTATATGAGTTGTGATTTTATGTGGGTATGGGATAGAGTATGACTGTTTACATAAGCTAACTTTTGTGATATCGACTTTGCAATCTGATGTAGATACCTTGTATTATGTTTACAGAAGTTCATTATGCGCTCACGACACCTAGAAACTTGTTAGGATGCATGAAAAAGTGACTAAATCGAGTAAATACCAGTTCAGTGATTTTCCGCAGAAAATACGCTGACTTGCGTAGCCTGTTCCGGGACTTTAAATTATCGAAACCTTAAGTTTTCAGAGACTAAAACCAAGTATCCGGAAATAGCTTTCAGACAGAAGTGGTTTAGTATTTTTTCGGACAGGTCTAGGTATTTTTAGCGGAATTGTTTATAAAACTACTACGAGCTGCCATTTTCTACAGAAAATGCAGCGAACGTTTTGCGTTATAACTTGGTGTGTGTTTACTGTCTGAATGTGCAAATATTACTGTAGATACTAGGGATCGGACACGCGATTTTGTTTTTGGTTTCGTACCAATCGGATACACATATATTTTTAAATAAATGTTTTGGCAAACCTGACCAGATTACGTCAAATCTGATCATGGTTTGGCGCAAGATTTTTCATGAAAAAACTGTAAGGAATTTGGTCACCAAATTTTAATACAATGGTCTTTGGTTCGATTGAAACCTTCTGTAATTCTTCGGGAGCAATCCGGTGCCCGAACGGTCCCGATTTACGCACCAAAAATTGTCCGAAAATGCACTTAAAAGTTGAAATTTTATGACAAGATTTATTAGGTGAATTGTGACGAAAATGTGGTCACTATTTCGAATAACGACACTTTACATGCATGTGCATATATATATATATATATATATATATATATATATATATATATATATATATATATATATATATATATATATATATATATATTATAATATTTTACGTGCTACGTGTTAGATAAGTGTAGGATCCGCGTCTCCGTGTTAGTTCACACACTAACTTTTAACCAGTAATCATGTTAGGACGTGAGTGACCCGTTCCACTTCGCACTTATTTTCCGTCTTTTAACCGAGCAAACTAAGGTGAGTTCATTGCTCTTTTTCAAGCATGCGTCCCGGGGAGGGACATCTGGTAATATTCCAGGGAGGAATATTGGGTAAATGGGTTTAACTGGAATGTTAAACTCGGATGTTGGATAATACACTCACCTTCTATCACTTAAGTCCCATCTACTACCGAATTAGTTGCCGGGGAGGCAACGGGGTATTTAGTTGATAGCGCTATTAGGATTGGCACCCTCACACCATACCAGGGAGGACGGGCGTGAACTAATTACCTTAATCACTCGACCAATGTTTGATAGAGCATTGGGGAAGAGCAAACAAACTGACGCCATCTTGCGGTATCGAGTTATTATCAACATGCTTAAACTTATATTCGGTAACTAAATGTTTTTGATAAACTTTGAACTCGTCAGCATTATGTTGATACACTTGTCTGCATGCTTGCAGGTCGTTAGATTCTTGGACATGGAACTTGCTATCTGGGATTGCTTGAGTGGTCATGGGTCGAGCCTCTTGGAAACGTGTGACAAGTTTATTTGGTTTTCGTACATTTGGTTTTGAAACATTTGAAACATTTGAACCGTGGTTTAAAAACATTTCATTAATCCATCAAGATTAAAGCTTCTTTTGTCGACCCCAAGTTTAGTGTGAAGATTTTGGTGTTTTTGATTGAGCAAAGCTTGATGGGTTTTTGTGAATGGTTATCCTAACACGAGTGGAGCATCATGTAAGATGATGAAGTCAGTTGGTACAACCGTTTGGTGCGTTTGAATGAGAACATCCCCAACCACTCCCGTAGCTAGGCATTATATTAACACAAAGATCTTTATCTATTGAAATGTTATTAATATAGATGTTTTGAATAAAACATGTTACCGGTTTTATGTTTAATTCATTTTGGTCATCTTGTATTAGCGAAGTTTGATCTTTAGTCAATTTAATACTTGCTAATTCTTGGATTTTAGGTTTAGTGTTTAACTCTTTCAAAAACTTAGCATGAGATGGTACCAAACTATGATTTTCAAAAGAAGGTTGTAGAATATGTATTTTTTGGAGGTTTTGTTCTTCTTCAAAATTTAACTTTGTGGACTTACCTACCTTGTGACTTGGTTCAGTTTTTTCATCTTCATGCGTAGGCTTTTCTTTAAATGGTTCCTCTTCTTTCGGCTTTTGAGGTTTTACCTTATCGTTGATTACCTCTTTGGTACAAATGGTCTCCTTTTTTTACACGAGATTGCTTGATCAAGAATTCTAAGTTCTTGAGACTTTGTATGACGCTTTTGGCTTCGAGAACTATTGTGGGTGGTGTCTCGTACGTTTCAAACGCTAGAGTGTCCTAATTAAAGCTTGATTTTGGAAGCTCGAACCTTGGTTTCTCATGTGTTGTGTATGAGGTTGATGGCTGAAAGAGGTAACAATTTTGTAGCGAATGAGATTCACTGCAAATGGTATAATATGATTCCTTGTAATCATCATAACCATAGTAATCATAATCTCCCATGTAATAATTCGTTGTTTGGATAGTACTCAGAAAATTACGGCTTCCGAATTTTTTTTACGAATACAGAATATTTACACGACTCTGTGCCTTATGAACACGGCCCCGTGCCTCAGACTGTGTTTAATTCGGTACTAAGCATTTTTAACACGACCCCGTGTCGAATAAAACACGGCCCACGTGAGCCTTATGCAGAAAATTTCCAGTTAATGTAATCAAAACACGGCTCTGTGTTAATGCAGCACGGCCCCGTGTTAAGCTACTGTAACTGGGATTTTTTTGTAAAACAAAAAGAAATTTGAACAGAATAAAGAAAATGATTAGGCCGTTGATTTTAAACTTTTTTAAAATCTTTGTGTCCCCGGCAACGCCGCCAAAAACTTGATGTGGTGCGAGTGTGTACAGATTTTTGATGTATTTTTAAGTACTTTTACTCTTTTATCAAGCTTTAAATTTATAAAACACGATATACTATCACTCTCTACAACACATTAGAGAAAGTGCACCCATCGTTGGCGTAGTACAGTGATGGTAAGATACCGAGGTCGTTTAAGGACACAAAAACCTTTTAATACTGCTAAAGTTTTATTGTCCATGCCTCCTTGAGAACAAACCTATCTAAGATATAAAATTAAAAATATATTTTCATTAAACCCAAGAATATATATCGTTTTGATACTTATAAAGCACTTTTTTATCCCCTCGATTTTACTCATTTTACATATAGTTGTAAGATTAACAAACTTTATAAAAAATATTTTATTTGGTAAATATTAATTTTATAAATTATAAATACCACATTTTACATATATTGTATTTGGTAAGTTTTAAAGTGTGTATAAAGTATTTGTGGCATGAATTGTAGTACCGGAGGGAAATTTTCGGAAGAGTTCTTGTGGCATATGTTTTATTATACATATAATTTGATGTAGGATCTAATGCAAAAGTTTTTAGTATCATACGTAAAGTGTCACTAAAAGCTTAAATTAGTGGCATAAAAACTAAATGCCACTAAAAATATGTGGTAAGCTATTATAACATACATAAAGTGTCATTAAAAACTAAATTAGTTATTGGATTTGCAGACACTAATAGTATGAATATTCGAATGAAGAATAAACCATGTTCTTGATTGAATTGGTAGGTTTGAAATGTACAAAAGATTACATATATATATTAGAGTTACCATGTGGATAACCGCCAATACTTCGGATATAAATATAATGATAATAATGCTACATAAACTATAATTTATAACTAATCTAACTTTTATTCTATTCTAGCTTATAATCGTCCTCTAATACCCTCTCGTAAGCTAGAATGCAGCAACATGCAGAAGATCCTTCATATGTGCAAAGTCCTTCGGTTGTAGTGCTTTGGTAAGTACGTCTGCCACCTGATGTTTTGTTGAGCAAAATCGTATTTCTACCTCATTGTTCTTGATCAAGTCTCGAATAAAATGATATTTGACTCTTATGTGCTTACTTTTACCATGATATACCGGATCTTTGGCAAAGCGTATAGTTGATTTATTGTCACAATAAACTGTGAGTGGATAATCAACATTTTCTTGTAATTCATTCAGAATTCCTTTAAGCCAAAGAGCTTGACATCCGACCATAGAGAGTGCAATATATTCAGCTTCAGTTGAAGATAATGCCACTACTTTTTGTTTTTTCGATTGCCATGCTATAGCTCCTGATCCTAAGTGAAATAAGTACCCATAAGTACTCATGCTGTCATCAATACTTCCTACATAGTCGTTGTCACTGAATCCAATTAGAGTCCCTTTGATTCCTTTAGAGTATATGAGCCCATGATCTAGAGTCCCTTTTATGTATCTTAAAACTCTTTTCCCGACTTCCCAATGGCTTCTCTTGGGTTATTACATAAACTGACTTATTTTGTTGACAGCAAACATAATATCAGGTCTTGTGTTTGTCAAATATATGAGACTTCCAACCAAACTTCTGTAAACATTCGATTCCATTTCTTCTTCTGGATCTTGTTTGGATAAGCGTAAGCCGTATTCCATTGGTGTTGAGACAATCTTGCAATTCGTCATTTTAAATTTGTCGAGTAGACTCCTTGCATATTGCTGTTGTGATAACATAATGTTCCCGTTATTATATGACACTTCCATTCCAAGGAAATAACGCAAAACTCCTATATCAGTCATCTCAAATTCCGCTTTCATGGATTCCTTGAATGTAAGTATCGTGTTTAATGAATTGCTGGCTATAATGAGGTCATCCACATACAAACAGATCATTATTTTCACATCCTTGGAAACTTTAGTAAACAGAGTGTGTTCATAACCACACTTCTTGAAACCACATGACGTGAAGTACCCTTCTATTCTATTGTACCATGCCCTCGGGGCTTGCTTCAAACCGTATAGGGCTTTCTTGAGCCGACACACCTTTTTTTCTTCTCCTTTCATGACATACCCCTCTGGTTGCTCGGTAAACAATTGTTCCGTTAACGTGCTATTTAGAAAGGCCGTTTTCACATCCATTTGATGTAGATGCCAACCATAATGTGCAGCCAAGGCTAAAATAAGTCTAACAGTATCAAATCTTATTACCGGAGCAAATACATCTTGATAATCAACTCCATATCTTTGCTTGTAACCTTTTACTACCAGACGCGCTTTGTATTTACTTATGTTTCCATGCTCATCATATTTCGTCTTGTATATCCACTTCATGCCAATTGGAGTTTGATTCTTTGGAGGATCCACCAATTCCCAGTTGTCATTTTTAAGTATCGACTCCATTTCTGTTGATGCAGATTTTGTGTCCGATGTTGTTCGAATAGTTTAGATTTATTTTATGTTGATTTTGTAATAGTTTGTGAAACGGTCTAATGAACGTGTATAGACCTGCTCGTTTGAAGTGGCCAAATTAGAGGGTTATTCGTTAGACTGTGTGTGTTTGAAAGATAAGGGGGTGTGGCTATAAATAACAACCCCAGGTCATTTCCAACACTTGAAGCTTTAGGAGGTTTGAGACCTCACAGGGAGAGATCACCACTTGGTCTCTCCCTGGATGTGTACTCCTTTGGTATGGTTCGGTTAGCTTGTTAATCGGGCCGGCTTGTATTGTTATGTTATCAAATCTATACAAGTAGGTATTTCATCCATCTCTAATCTTCCCGTCTATGAACTAATCACATGATAATCACGGTTTCGGTCCCGAAACACGGTCCTACAATTGGTATCAGAGCCATGGTACCCGATTTAGTAAATCAAACCATTTGCTAAATCACATGTGCTCTAGATCTGTGTTTATTGTGATTTTTATTCAAGATGTAAAAATGGTGAAAATGAAGAAAAATCCAGATCTGAACCCGAATGATGGGTCTGTGCTGAAACGGATCACAACTGAGGGTTGGGTTTTATGTTTCACACCTAAATCAACAAGTTTTCATCATCAAATATCATGCTTTTAAGGTTTTTCGTTAAGATCTGCAAGTGAACAGTTTGTGTTCTTGAGATGAGTATGGCGGCTGTTGAAGAAACACTAGGGTTTCTTCACTTCCTGATCAACGAAGATCCCCCCACGAACAACCCACTGACGAAGATCTCATGGCGAAGAACCCTTCTTCGCCAGTGAATGGCTACGACGAAGATCAATTGATTGTTCGCCAAAGGCAAATGGCGAAGAATCCTATTCTTCGTCAAGATACTTCTTCGACTGCAGGTCCTTCATCGAACCTGCAGTATATAAGGACTGCAAACAGTTAACATTAAAAAAAATATACATCAGTTGACGAAGAACCCCTGTACTCAGTTGACGAACAACACCTGAATTGTGACTTTGTGGCCGAAGAAGAACCCGCCGACCAACAACCTACCAATTGTTGAAATTCTGATACATTAGAGGCTCTGGTTCGGCTCGATGCCCGATTGCTTCCGATTACCGCCATCGTGGCTGATGATGGCAGGTTCATCGATGTCGCCGGAGAAGCTCCGATCAGAACAATTTATGGTGGACCTGGTGGTTCCGAATCGGAGCTGGAAGATGAGTTGCCGGCTGCACAAATTTTCTTTGGGTATCGCAAACAAAGAAAGAAGGGTAGATGATGGTAACGGCTGATTGCTGGATTTTTATTTGGGGGGGTTTTGGGTTTGTTCATCGAGAAAGAGAAGAGGATGACATATATGTGTGTTGAATAATGGGATTTATCATCTTTATGGTTGTTGAACAATGCGATTGCTGGATGTATGTTGTATCGAAGAGAGAGAGAGACTTGAAAGATGAATGTTGCTGCTGATTGTTCATCATCGAAGAAGAAGAGCTGATTGTTTGAGGGATGCGTATCAGACAGAGAGAAAGTACAGTGGGTGAAAGCTGTACAAGGGTTATGTCAGGCATTTTTTTTTTTGTTTGGCAGATATGCTTATCTGTTTGGGCCCACTTGTTGCAAGATGAAAGTTGATTTGGAAATGTTGGACCGAATGTTATAAGTCCTTGGGCCATTAATTTGTGAAATTATGTTGTGTGGGCTGCTCTAAATGGCTACATATGCTGTCATATTTAAAGTTGATGCAATTTTAGGTCATGAGTTCAAGATTTATTTGGGCCAAGGATTTTACATGGTTTGCAAAGTGGGGTCGGGTGTTCGTGAAGTGATTTAAATCTACTTTAACGCCCAAATTTATGCGGGTTCGGGAGCGCGCGGGGTGGTGAGGCTTGATGAAAACAGATGATGATACTTAAAAAAATGTGGGGTAGTCACGGTTACCGATGCAAACGTCAAATTTGGTGACTTGACTACTATAGGCCAAAAACCAAAAACAGTATGTTTACTTCCGCACGTCAATGTTTATGTTGTTATCGGTTTTAGTAAATGCTCGAGAGCATTTTGTTTATTGTCATATTCTCGCATTTAGTAACGGTTGATTGAACCTAGAGAGCCAATACAGGTCCTAACGAGTTCACAGAGTCGAAGAGTTATGCCTATGATGAAAGTTTTCGAATTAGGTGTTAGCAGAACTTTGTGGGGATACAAGTCGGATCCTACAGGGATAGGGGACTTTCATTATCAACTAGAATATGCAAAGAAGAAAGTCGTTTTCGTGATTTTTCAAAAAACCAAGAATATTCAGTGAAGATTGACAACAGTTCCTCTCAGTGGAAGGAATTGGTGAACATTTGAAGATAAATTCTACTTAGTGGAGAGAAATTTTCATTGAAATTGACGACAGTTTCTTTGAAGTGGAGGGAATCTGTTAAGGTTTAGAGATCTTACCAAAGAAATGGGGGGATAAAAATTTTCATATGTTGAATTTCTTCGGTAAATTTCTAAACGCAATCACAGGTGGTAGAGTTTGTGATTTTCTGGTGACACTAACGGTTCGGCGTGGAATTTTTTGCACAGACACATATTTGAGGATTTTATTTAATTCTACAGCCAACGTGAAGAGTGTTGCACGGAAACATACATGTATCTAAAGTCGACAGTAGTTTCAAAGCGTTGTTCACTGAAGACATGGGGGAATCTTTATGAAAACTGATAGTTGAAGGCTGAAGACCTGCATGATTCATTTTGGGTTTGATGTTTCTTTAGGATTTTACAGGGATCTGGGGGTAACTCAATTCGTTGAGTTTGGAAACGATGTACTTGGTCAAGCTGACATCCTGAGTAATGATGCTGAAGATCCGTAGTGCTTTACTTGGTCAACTTCACAAAGGCGAGACAATGAGATCTAGATGTAGATCAACTAAGCGCACTGTTTGGTTGAGCTTGCAAGGGATATACTCGGTCTAGCTGACTTTCCTGAGTATTGATGCTAAGGATTAAAGTTGCATTACTTGGTCAATTGCAAAAAGACGGTTTAAAGAAGACAGTTCGCATGAAATCTCTACCAATGTAGTATGCTTGAATTAAATAGAGTTCTTATGACAGGTCAAGACTTAATGCAATTTTTAAAGAATGGAACCCTTATCAAATGCCGGTTGGAGTATTGGAAGATCAGCGGAAGATCGGTCAATTTACCCTTGCGAGGAAATTGCACAACACCCAACTCGGATACGCATACTTTGAGGGGGAAATATTATACAAGGAGCGTCAAGATACTACTTACCTGGATCAACGGTCAAGGGGGAATTTGTTAACACAGAGAAGATAAATACTTGACTGAAGATCGATTGCAGTTGCATTTTCAACATTCAACAGTAACGGACAAGGGGGAATTTGCTGATGCAGATTTTGTGTCCGATGCTGTTCAAATAGATTAGATTTATTTTATGCTGATTTTGTAATAGTTAGTGAAACGGTCTAATGAACGTGTATAGACCTGCTCGTTTGAAGTGGTCAAACGAGAGGGTTATTCGTTAGACCGTGTGTGTTTGAAAGACAAGGGGGTGTGGCTATAAATAGCAACCCCAATTCATTTCCAACACTTGAAGCTTTAGGATGTTTGAGTCCTCACAGGGAGAGATCACCACTTGGTCTCTCCCCGGAAGTGTACTCCTTTGGTATGGTTCAGTTAGCTTGTTCATCTGTCTCTAATCTTCCCGTCTATGAGCTAATCACATGATAACCACGGTTTTGGTCCCGAAACACGGTTCTACAATTTCCTTATCCATGGCTTCTTTCCACCTCGTTTCCTTCCATGCTTCTATGTATGAGGTGGGATCTGTATTTGTGAAAAGGACAAAGTTGGATGTATTACGCGTGTTAGATTGATCCCTTTTATAGAGTTCATCAACTTGTGCTTCCGTTAATGCTTGTGAACTTTGATACAAATCTGCAACAGTACGGGTCCTCACACTTCGTTCTCGGATGATGATGAAGATTCTATATTTTCATGATTGTTGGTGGTTTCATCATCCTCATCTTCACTGTACTGATTATCATTCTGATTGTTTAACTCTGGTGCTACAGGATTGCTTTGATCTTCTACAGCTACGTGTTGATGGCCTTGATCTTCTACAGCTACAGGTTGATTGTCATCACCATCACTCCTTATTTCGATGCATGGTGAAATTCCTTGACTTTCCTTGGTTGCAGCCCAATGTTGATCTTCGTTAAATATTACATCCCTGCTTATAATCATTTTGTTTGTTGTTGGGTTTTATAGCTTATATGCTTTACTGTTCTAGCAGTAACCAACAAATATAGCTTTCTCCGTTTTGTATCTAACTTACTTCGATGTTGTTTTGGAATATGAACATATGCAACACATCCGAAGACCTTGAGATGTTCCACGTTCGACTTTCTTCCACTCCAGGCTTCTTGAGGGGTTATCTTAGGCACACTTTGGGTAATAGCTCGATTCAGTAAATATGTAGCACATGCTACTGCTTCTGCCCAATATGAGTGTGGTAGGTTCTTCATCTTCAGCATGCTTCTACTCGGTTCCATGAGCGTCCTATTTTTTTCTTTCTGCTACCCCATTTTGTTGAGGGGTGTAACTTGTAGTAAGTTGGTGATGTATCCCATTTTCCTTGAGAAAAATTTGAAATTCATGACTACAATACTCGCCTCCTCTATCTGATCGTATACTCTTTATCTTGTGATCAACTTGATTTTCTACGAGACTTTTAAATATTTTAAACCGGCTCAAGTCGTCTGACTTAAGCCTTAGGAAGTGTACCCATGTTTTTCTCGAGAAATCATCTATGAAGGTAATGAAATACTTGCAACCTCCTATAGATTGAGTCCTCATAGGACTACATATATCTGTGTGTATGAGTTGAAGTGGCTTACTTGCATGCCATGTAGCTTGTTTTGAGAATGGCTTCCTTGCATGCTTACCAAAAATACATCCCTCACACACATTTTGTGTTTTAGTGAGTTTTGGCAAGCCTTTTACTGTCTCATTTATCCCCATATCGTACAAAGTGTCAAGATTTAAATGTCCATACCGTCGATGCCATAGTGCAGATGGATCAAGTGTTGTTATGTTGCATAGTCGAGGTGTTATATCCTGGTTCAGATTTAATGGAAACATCTTGTTTCCCATCATTTTGACTGTTCCAATATAAACCCTGGTTGGATCCTTGATCATGCATCCTTGTTTGTTGAAGTTTACTTCATAACCCTTTTGAACTAATTGTCCAACACTTAGTAAATTGTGTTTTAGACCTGCTACATAAAAGAAATTCGGAACCCGTTTTTCTTGACCTTTAACTATAATAGTTACATCTCCATAGCCTAATACTTCGAGTCTTTTATCGTCTCTGGTTCTCACTTCTCTTCTATTTGATTCGTTTAGGCTAACGAATAGATTCTTATCTCCTGTCATGTGATTGTTGCACCCACTATCTAAATACCAGCAGTCATTCTTGGTTACTTCCTCTACATTAAAAATCATAAACATAGTTCTACCATTCTCCTCTTTTGTATCATCTCTGTGCATTAAGGCACTGCTTGGTCTTTCATTATCGTCTCTCTTATTGGAAAATCTTGCTGTATGCCCTAGTTTTTGACAATTATAACATCGAATGGAGCCATTGTATCTTCCTCGTCCCCTACCACGTCCTCTACCTCCGTATTCCGATCGAGATTGTCTAGATCTTTCATAACTGTTGCCTTGAATTTGAAATGCTTGTTCAGTTGGCACATCATCATATTGTTTTAATCTCAATTCATGTGACTGAAGAATACCCAGCAGTTCTTCTGTAGAAATCGTATGTAAATCCTTGGACTCCTCTATGGCTACTACTACTGCCTCATATTACGTGTCAGACTTCGTAAAATCTTCTCGGCAATTCGTTGTTCTTCTATTCTTTCTTCGTTTAATTGTAAATGGTTAACTATTATGGTTGTTCGATTAACATATTCTTCTATAGATTCATTCTCTCTCATTCTTAACCATGGTTGCAAAAGTCGCTAGGCGCTCCCTAGTCGGTTGACCGGGGAGTTGAGAGTACTCGGTCTACGCGGAGAGTACTCGGGGAGTACTCGGACATGTTAAATTATAAAGAAATTACTTTTTGAGGATTAAATATATGTCAAATAACACAAATTTACTAATATTTATAACAAAATACGTGAAAATGATATTCATTTTTAACATGATAGGCATAGAAATTATGTTATATTATTATTATTTAAGTCAAACTAGGCCCGAGTTGACCTACTAGATCCAATTCTGGCCGAGGTTGACCGTGTTTGACCGACTCCGAGTAATTAGGCGGAGTCAAAGAAAGTCGCCTCGGCAGCCTGCCTTGTAGCGACTACTCGGGGAGTACTCGGCCTTAGAAACCTTGTTTTACAACCATGTTCTTAACGAATCAAATTCACAACGTGGGGTTTGAAGTTTTACCGTTTTTACCCTGTTTTCTCCCCTGTAGGCCTTGTGAAGAACATCCCAGGCATCTTTAGATGTTTTGCATGTTGCAATTCGCTCGAATACCGTTTCATTGACTGCTTGGAATATGATGTGTAATGCCTTTTTATCCCTCTTGTTTTTTTCTTTATAAACATTCTGATCATTCTCTGATGCATTGGAGGCGATTTCAGCGTATCCTTCTTCAACAATCGTCCATAAATCTTGTGATTCCAATAACACCCTCATTTGTATATGGCAGTGATAGTAATTTTGTCCCAGTAGTTTTGGAATCTGGGTCTGAATTCCTCCATTGGTCGTCATGAGAAGATGTCTTCAGGAATTGTGGGTTTGTAGGGAATTATTCGAATGAAATTGATTTGTATTTTGCGGATCAGTGGCTCTGATACCACTTTATTGGGTTTGCAGACACTAATAGTATGAATATTCGAATGAAGAACAAACCGTGTTCTTGATTGAATTGGTAGGTTTGAAATGTACAGAAGATTACATATATATATATATATATATGTATATATATATATATATATATATATGTATATATATATATAGGGAGGGTTCATTGGGGACTAAAAAAGTGGGGAACTAGGGAACATGGGCATTTTTGTCGAAAGACATTCCAAAATTTTTGTTAGTGTTTTCTTTCTGGAAGGAGTATCTCTCAGACCGCCATAAACCAACACCACCCTAATCCACCTGTACCACCCTAACTCGTCGATTCACACCCCTTCCAAGCGCCAACCTTCAACCACATGTTCATCTTATTCGTGCTCGGATGATGATGTTGATTTTGACGTGTGCGTACGGGATCTGAATTTTAGTAATTATGGTTCGGTATCAGTCCCTAGGGTTCCGATGGGGGTTTTTGGCGAGTATGACCTCTGGATCTCGTAACCGTCGTTAGTGTAGGAGCGGCGGCTGCTTTTGCTCCGCCGGATGGGACTCGCCGGCGAGAAACACCTGGATTCATCTTCTGCGGACTTAAAATTGGGTTAATCTATCTAAGAAGGTCATTTAGACGTTGTTCATATTAATCATGTTCATAATATTAATCATGATAGTGATTGTAAGCCTTTGATTGTTAAATCTAAATCCGTTGATCATGAACACCGTGATTGTGTTTCTAATTGTGATTTTAAACCTAAACCTAATTCTAATTTGCGTGAGCGTGATGGAATTGTTTTAGTTAATTTGATGTGTTCAGCATCAGTAATTGTAAATAATAGCAGTGATTAGCGCATGCTAAGCTAAGTTTCAGAGTTTGTAGAGCATCGGTAATGGATCGCCTAGTAAGCCTCTAACCGGTAAAAGTGTTAGGCTGAGCGATGAGATTAATTGGGTCAGAATAGCATGCTTCATATTAATAGCTTGAGTTCCTCTATTACTGATGGAGGATTGATACTCTAAGTTTTGTACAAAGCATCGTTGACATAACAACATGTTCATACTTTCTCAGATTAATATTTTATAAAAAATCATCAAAACGTTGCTGCATCATCCGTTGTGTGGATATGTTACTGGTTTATTTACCATCATACGTCACACTAAGTTGGGATGTGAACATAATCGCTTATCATGGGTGTTATTTAGTTTTGACAGTTTAGGTGTAAACACTATTTGCTTGTGTAGTTTTATTTAGTGAATGTAAAGCCATAAATGGGCTGCTTTAAGCAACATCAGATATGGAACCAAATTCCCATATATACAACCGCTAAAAATTAGGATAAGATTGTTCTTTGTATAACTTTTCTAATTTCTAATATCTTTATGCTTTTCAAGAAAAAAGTGCCCATGATGTGCCCATGATCTCTTTCTATTTAATCGAAGCTTAAGGATTTTGGTAGTTATTTTGTCCATTAATATTGTTTGATTCAAGCTTAAATTTGATATTTATTGTTTGTTGCAGATATTCCAGGAACTATTACAAAATATGGATTCACAAGACCAAGACATCAACTTCACCAACCTTCTTAGCCAAGATCCTCAACTCGGTTCAACATATAATGGAGGGCAAAGTGGAACCTCTCTGGCTATTAAGCAGTGAGTTATCTTGCATCCCATCTTTCTAAAGACGACCCCTTTTCTATTATTTTTTTATGAATGTTGTACATTACGATGATGTTACCTTTTTTTAAACTGTTTTTACGCATTTTTTTTAGTTTTTGAATTTGTTTTATTAAAAAGGCTTCTACATGTATTTATTTCGGAACTTTTTAATGTTTCATTTAACATGTTAAACGGATGGTTCCCCACTTTTTTGGGTGTTCTCCATTGAACCAATTGGAGAAGAAATTCAAACGAGACAGTGTCGGGCTCCTGAAGTTATACTGCAATCAGGCTACTCATTCCCAGTTCATATGTGGTTGTTTGCTTGAACTGCTTTTGAACTTGCTACTGGTGAAACGATGTTTGTTCCCAAGCCCGAACCAGGCTTCAGTGATGATGAGGTATTATATTGGCTTCTGTAAAGATGAGGTATTACATTTTTTAACTGGGAAAATGAGCGGGCCTGGCCTAAATTTTTAGTGAGTTCCATTTTTTGGGGTGTTCACCCTCTGTTTGTCCAGATTTGACTAATTTTTTGGGCGAACAAGTAGCTTTTGAAGAGTTGGGGCTCCTTATTTCCTTCAATTTTCATTGCTTTTGAATGTTATTTGATCGAGAGAGTATGATAGACCAAACAATCCACGCAAATTGATAGAGATTTTGAATGGATTCGAAAAACACAATTGGTTAAAAACGAAGTATTTTTTCTTTTTATTTATATGTATTTATATGCTAAAGCGTCAAAAAGTTTTTAATTTTTTTTAACATGTTAGATTGAATTTTTATAATATACTTAACATGTTAAATAAATGTTTTTCTGATTCTTTAAAGGTTCCTTATTGAACCCATCCCTATGTGAGGTTCTATGTGATTTTTTTTGTTTCATCATATCCATGTTAATATCATGTTTTTTTATGGAATTATTGATACATTTTTACAATAAACGACAATTTGGAACAAAATTTAAAAACACTTCATATAATCGGAGGTTATGAAGATATGAGAAGAACGATTCGAAAAACACAATGGGCAAAAAAGGAAGTATTTTTTTTTCTTTTATTTATATGCTAAAGCTTCAAAAAGTTTTTAATTTTTTTAACATGTTAGATTGAATTTTTATAATATACTTAACATGTTAAATAAATGTTTTTCTGATTCTTTAAAGGTTCCTTGTTGAACCCACCCCCATGTGAAGTTCTATGTGATTTTTGTGTTTCATCATATCCATGTTAATATCATGTATTTTTTATGGAATTATTGATACATTTTTACAATAAACGACAATTTGGAACAAAATTTATGAACACTTTATATAATCAGAGGTGGGTTATGAAGGTATGAGAGCAACGATTCGAAAAACACAATTGGCTAAAAAGGAAGTAATTTTTATCTTTTATTTATATGTATTTATATGCCAAAGCTTCAAAAAGTTTTAAATTTTTTTAACATGTTAGATTGAATTTTTATAATATACTTAACATGTTAAATAAATGTTTTCCTGATTCTTTAAAGGTTCCTTGTTGAACCCACTACTATGTGAGGGTTCTATGTGATTTTTTTGTTTCATCATATCCATGTTTATATCATCTTTTTATGGAATTATTGATATATTTTTAAACTAAATGACATTTTGGAATAAAATTTATGAACACTTTATATAACCGGAGATTATGAAGGTATGAGAAGCAACGATTCGAAAAACACAATTGGCTAAAAAGGAAGTATTTTTTTTACCTTTTATTTATAAGTATTTATTTGCTAAAGCTTCAAAATATTTTTAATTTTTTTTTTTGACATGTTAAATTGAATTTTTATAATATACTTAACATGTTAAATAAATGTTTTCCTAATTCTTTAAAGGTTCCTTGTTGAACCCACCCCTATGTGAGGTTATATGTGATTTTTTGTTTCATCATATCCATAATAATATCATGTTTTTATGGAATTATTGATATATTTTTACAATAAACAACACTCTGGATCAAAATTTATGAACACTTTATATAATCGGAGGTTATGAAGGTATGAGAAGCAACGATTCGAAAAACACAATTGGCTAAAAAGGAAATATTTTTTACCTTTTATTTTTTTGTATTTATATGCTAAAGCTTCAGAAATTTTTTTAAATTTTTTAACATGTTAGATTGAATTTTTATAATTCATTTAACATGTAAAATAAATGTTTTTCTAGATTCTTTAAAGGTTCCTTGTTAAACTCACCCTTATGTGAGGCTCTATGTGATTTTTTTTTTGTTTCATCATATCCATGTTAATATCATGTTTTTTATGGAATTATATATATTTTTTACAATAAACGACAATTTGGAGCAAAATTTATGAACACTTTATATAATCGGAGGTTATGAAGGTATGAGAAGCAACAATTCAAAAAACACAATTTGCTAAAAAGGAAGTATTTTTTACCTTTTATTTATATGTATTTATATGCTAAAGCTTCAAAAAGTTTTAACTTTTTTTAACATGTTAGATTGAATTTTTATAATATACTTAACATGTTAAATAAATGTTTTTCTAGATTCTTTAAAGGTTCCTTGTTTAACCCACCCCTATGTGAGGTTCTATGTGATTTTTTTGTTTCATCGTATCCATGTTAATATCATGTTTTTTAATGGAATTATTGATATATTTTTTTAATGGATTAGAGTTTAAAAATACTAAAATAAAGTTTTGTGTAGAGTTTATTCTGGCTAAAAATATTAAAATAAATAAATCTAACATGTTAAATGAGCGTTTACATTGATCAACTAAACTCGATTCGAATTTATTTTACCAAACATGTTAAGATAAGTTTTATACGATAAACTTTAAAATGTTAAATAAGAGTTTGCATTGATCAATTTGGTGCGATTCAACTTTATTTAACCAAATTATATATCGAATTTCGGCCTAGAGTCCAAAATATTTAAAAAAAGTTTTGTGTGTAGTTTATCTGAGCTCAAAATATTAAAATAAATTAATTTAACATGTTAAAGAAAAGTTTCCTTTAATCAACTAAACTTGATTCGACTTTATTTGACCAAACATGTTAAAATAAGTTTTGTACAATAAACTTTATCATGTTAAATGAGAGTATGCCTTAATCTACTAGGTTCGATTTAAATTTATTTGACCAAATTATATATTAAATTTTGGATTAGAGTATAAAATACTAAAATAAACTTTTGTGTGGAGTTTATGTGGGCTTAAAGTATTAAAATAAATAAATTTAACATGTTAAATGAGCGTTTACGTTGATAAACTAAACTCGATTGGAAATTATTTGACCAAACATGTTAAAATAATTTTTGTACGATAAAATTTAACATGTTAAATGAGAGTTTGCGTTGATCAACTAGGTGCGATTCAACTTTATTTAACCAAATTATATATTGAATTTCAGCCTAGAGTTCAAAATACTTAAATAAAGTTTTATGTCTAGTCTATCCGGGCTCAAAATACTAAAATAAATTAATTTAACATGTTAAAAAAAAGTTTGCATTAATCAGCTAAACTTGATTTGACTTTATTTGACCAAATATAGTAAAATAAGTTTTGTACAGTAAACTTTAATATTATGAAAGGTAGACTTGTTCTACTAGGTTCGATTTAAATTTATTTGACCAAATTATATATTAAATTCTGGATAAGAGTTTAAAATATTAAAATAAAGTTTTGTATGTAGTTTATGCGGGCTCAAAATATTAAAATAAATTAATTTAACATGTTAAAGAAAAGTTTGCATTGATCAACTAAACTTAACTCGACTTTATTAGACCAAACATGTAAAAATATGTTTTGTACAATAAACTTTAACACGTTAAATGAGAGTTTGCCTTGATCTACAAGGTTCGATTTAACTTTATTTGACCAAATTATAAATTAAATTTGGATTAGAATTTAAAATACTAAAATAAAGTTTTGTGTAGAGTTTATGCTGGCTAAAAATATTAAAATAAATAAATCTAACATGTTAAATGAGCGTTTACATTGATCAACTAAACTCGATTCGAATTTATTTTACCAAACATGTTAAGATAAGTTTTGTACGATAAACTTTAAAATGTTAAATACGATTTTGCATTGATCAATTAGGTGCGATTCAACTTTATTTAATCAAATTATATATTAAATTTCGGCCTAGAGTCCAAAATATTAAAAAAAAAAGTTTTGTTTGTAGTTTATGCGGGCTCAAAATATTAAAATAAATTAATTTAACATGTTAAACAAACGTTTTCTTTGATCAACTAAACTTGATTCGACTTTATTTGATCAAACATTGTTAAAATAAGTTTTGTGCAATAAAGTTTAACACGTTAAATGAGAGTTTTCGTTGATCTACAATGTTCGCTTTAACTTTATTTGACCAAATTATAAATTAAATTTTGGATTGGAAATTAAAAATACTAAAATAAAGTTTTGTGTAGAGTTTAAGCTAGCTAAAAATATTAAAATAAATAAATCTGACATGTTAAATGAGCGTTTACATTGATCAACTAAACTCGATCCGAATTTATTTGACCAAACATGTTAAGATAGGTTTTGTTGGATAAACTTTAAAATGTTAAATTAGAGTTTGCCTTGATCTACTAGGTTCGATTTAACTTTATTTGACCAAATTATATATTAAGTTTTGGAATAGAGTATAAAATACAGAAATAAAGTTTTTGTGGAGTTTATGCGGGCTTAAAATATTAAAATAAATTAATTTAACATGTTAAATGAGCGTTTACGTTGATCAACTAAACTCGATTGAAAATTATTTGACCAAACATGTAAAAGTAATTTTTGTAAGATAAATTTTAACATGTTAAATGAGAATTTGCGTTGATCAACTAGGTGTGATTCAACTTTATTTAACCAAATTTTATTTTGATTTTCACCCTAGACTTCAAAATACTTAAATAAAGTTTTGTGTGTAGTTTATGCGGGCTCAAAATATTAAAATAAATTATTTTAACATGTTAAAAAAACGTTTGCATTGATCAACTAAACTTGATTTGACTTTATTTGACCAAATATATTAAAATAAGTTTTGTACAATAAGTTTTAACATGATGAAAGGTTGACTTGTTCTACTAGGTTTGATTTAAAGTTATTTGACCAAATTATATATTAAATTCTGGATAAGAGTTTAAAATACTAAAATAAAGTTTTGTATGGAGTTTATGCAGGCTAAAAATATTAAAATAAATTAATTTAACATTTTAAAGAAAAGTTTGCATTGATCAACTAAACTTGATTTGACTTTATTTGACCAAAGATGTTAAAATAAGTTTTGTACAATAAACTTTAACACGTTAAATCGTTAAATGAGACTTTGCCTTGATCTACAAGGTTCGATTTAACTTTATTTGACTAAATTAAAAATTAAATTTTGGATTAGAGTTTAAAAATACTAAAATAAAGTTTTGTGTAGAGTTTATGCGGGCTAAAAATATTAAAATAAATAAATCTAACATGTTAAATGAGCGTTTACATTGATCAACTAAACTCGATTCGAATTTATTTTACCAAACATGTTAAGATAAGTTTTGTATGATAAACTTTAAAATGTTAAATAAGAGTTTGCATTGATCAATTAGGTGCGATTCAACTTTATTTAACCAAAATATATATTTAATTTCGGCCTAGAGTCCAAAATATTAAAATAAAGTTTGTGTGTAGTTTATGTGGGCTCAAAATATTAAAATAAATTAATTTAACATGTTAAAGAAAAGTTTGCTTTGATCAACTAAACTTGATTCGACTTTATTTGACCAAACATGTTAAAATAAGTTTTGTATAATAAACTTTAACACGTTAAATGAGAGTTTGCCATGATCTACAAGGTTCAATTTAACTTTATTTGACCAATTTATAAATTAAATTTTGGATTAGAGTTTAAAATATTAAAATAAATTTTTGTGTAGAGTTTATGCTAGGTAAAACTATTAAAATAAATAAATCTAACATGCTAAATGAGCGTTTACATTGATCAACTAAACTCGATTGGAATTTATTTGACCAAACATGTTACCAATAATTTTTGTATGATAAACTTTAATATGTTAAATGAGAGTTTGCGTTGTTCAACTAGGTGCGATTCAACTTTATTTAACCAAATTATATATTGAATTTCGGCATAGAGTCCAAAATATTAAAATAAAGTTTTGTGTGTAGTTTATGCGGGCTCAAAATATTAAAATAAATTAATTTAACATGTTAAAGAAAAGGTTGCATTGATCAACTAAACTTGATTCGACTTTATTAGACCAAACATGTTAAAATATGTTTTGTACAATAAACTTTAACACGTGAAATGAGAGTTTGCCTTGATCTACAAGGTTCGAGTTAACTTTATTTGACCAAATTATAAATTAAGTTTTGGATTAGAGTTTAAAATACTAAAATAAAGATTTGTTTAGAGTTTATGCTGGCTAAAAATATAAATAAATCTAACATGTTAAATGAGCGTTTACATTGATCAACTAAACTCGATTCGAATTTTTTTTCCCAAACGTGTTAAGATAAGTTTTGTACGATAAACTTTAAAATGTTAAATACGAGTTTGCATTGATCAATTAGGTGCGATTCAACTTTATTTATCCAAACTATATATTGAATTTCGGCCTAGAGTCCAAAATATTAAAATAAAGTTTTGTGTGTAGTTTATGTAGGCTCAAAATATTAAAATAAATTAATTTAACATGTAAAAGAAAAGTTTGCTTTGATCAACTAAACTTGATTCGACTTTATTTGACTAAACATGTTAAAATAATTTTGTACAATAAACTTTATCATGTTAAATGAGAGTTTGCCTTGATCTACGAGGTTCGATTTAATTTTATTTGGCCAAATTATAAATTAAATTTTGGTTTAGAATTTAAAATACTAAAATAAAGTTTTGTGTAGAGTTTATGCTGGCTAAAAATATTAAAATAAATAAATCTAACATGTTAAATTAATTTTGTATGATAAACTTTAAAATGTTAAGATAAATTTTGTACGATAAACTTTAAAATGTTAAATAAGAGTTTGAATTGATCAATCAGGTGCGATTCAACTTTATTTAATCAAATTATAAATTGATTTTCGGCCTAGAGTCCAAAATATTAAAATAAAGTTTTGTGTGTAGTTTATGCGGGCTCAAAATATTAAAATAAGTTAATTTATCATGTTAAAGAAAAGTTTGCATTGATCAATTAAACTTGATTTGACTTTATTTGACTAAATATGTTCAAATAAGTTTTGTACAATAAACTTTAACTCGTTAAATGAGAGTTTGCTTTGATCTACAAGGTTCGATTTAACTTTATTTGACCAAATTATAAATTAAATTTTGGATTAGAATTTAAAATACTAAAATAAAGTTTTGTGTAGAGTTTATGCTGGCTAAAAATATTAAAATAAATAAATCTAACATGTTAAATGAGCGTTTACATTGATCAACTAAAGTCGTTTCGAATTTATTTTACCAAACATGTTAAGATAAGTTTTGTACGATAAACTTTAAAATGTTAAATAAGAGTTTGCATTGATCAATTAGGTGCGATTCAACTTTATTTAATCAAATTATATATTGAATTTCGGCCTAGAGTCCAAAATATTAAAAAATGTTTTGTGTGTAGTTTATGCGGGCTCAAAATATTAAAATAAATTAATTTAACATGTTAAACAAAAGTTTGCTTTGATCAACTAAACTTGATTCGACTTTATTTGACCAAACATTGTTAAAATAAGTTTTGTGCAATAAACTTTAACACGTTAAATGAGAGTTTTCGTTGATCTACAATGTTCGATTTAACTTTATTTGACCAAATTATAAATTAAATTTTGGATTGAAGATTAAAAAGACTAAAATAAAGTTTTGTGTAGAGTTTATGCTAGCTAAAAATATTAAAATAAAAACAAATTTAAGCAGAATCACTTTTATTTGTTTAACATGTAAAATATCATGTAAAACTTAACTTTGTAAAACCAATTTGTTTCAAAATAATTCAACTATGTAAAATTATGTAAAACAAATTCGTTTAACATGTAAAATATCATGTAAATTTAAGCAGAATCACTTTTATTTGTTTAACATGTAAAATATCATGTAAATTGAATGAACACAACTACAATTAGGCCTATGTTAAATCCATTATTTATCATCATTTCAATAAATAATACAAATTTGAAAAGTAACAAACCAAACACATCATTAGGTAATGCAAAAACGTTGAGTTTTATACAACATTATGGAATTGAAATTACCTGTCATGATTTGAACAATTAATAGAACAAATTACAAGTACAACCGTTCAGATCTGTACCATTATTGTTTTTCTTTCTTCGTTGCGATGAATCACATGTTCTGCCTTCGTTATTCGTTTTCGGATTCGGAACCGTCATTGATGACAACATCAACAGAAAACTGTTTTGCAATCGTTATTTCGTATCAGCTCAACTAATGATGAATGGAGGTGAGGCAAATAGCGACTGCCGCTGCCGCTTCCGCCGTAAGCGACGGTGGTTGAAATCAGGTCCGTCACAAGACGTGGAAGAATACACCAACTGAATAAGGCCGCGATCGTGTACCATTTTTCCAATCGGTGTCGAGATACTCGAATACTAGGTAGAGTAACGGTTTGCCGTTGTGGCGGATCTGTTGAACGGAGATGATATTGAATATGTAGAGTAATATGGAGAGCATATTGAGGATGGAGATCTCACGCATGGGGGTTGTCATCCATGACGGATTGTCGCCGGAGACAGAATTAGGGTGTGACGGTTAAGAGCGAAGGAGGATCAAATGTAACCTTTTAAATTCCAATTTTAACCCTCCGTGTATTTCATTTAGATTTAGTTTGATTGTTTAAAAATTAATCTCAGCCGTTTATTAATTAGATCTAACGGTTTTTAAAGGGGTTCCCCGGTTCCTTACTTTTTTTATATTCTCCAATGAACCTCACACTATACATATATATATATATATGTATATATAGGGTTGGGCTATATAGAAAACCCTATATATATAAAAAACCCTAGAAAACCCAAGCTCCCGACATTTTTTTTTTAAAAAAATAACACATGTAATATACATGTTTTTAAGACTTTTGGGCCAAAAAAATCAAAAAAGCGCCGAAGGGATAATTTAAAAAAAAAAAAAGTTTCAGCAAATTTCAGCAAATTTATGTCTTTTTTGCCTAACACATGTTAGGCACTGAAATTTGTTTATTTTTTTTAAAAAAATCCCTTCGGCGCTTTTTTGTTTTTTTTTTGGCCCAAAACACTCTAAAACATGTATATTACATGTGTAATTTTTTTCAAAAAAAAAAAAAAATGTCGGGAGGTTGGGTAAAAATGGGTTCCCATTTGGGTTTCCAGAGTTTTCTAAGAATTTTAGGGTTTTTTGTCTAGCATTACCCTGTATATATATATATATATATATATATATATATATATTAGGGTTACCATGTGGATAACCGCCAATACTTAGGATATAAATATAATGATAATAATGCTACATAAACTATAATTTATAACTAATCTAACTTTTATTCTATTCTAGCTTATAATCGTCCTCTAATATTAGTGGCACAAAATGTAAATGCCATTAAAAGTGTATGTCATGAAATTTTTTTTAATGAAAAACAATTCCTTAATAAAATTTCATATAGCAACGGAAGTACACGTTTTCAAAATAGAGAAATCCTTTTCGAACAAACCTTTTCTCTAGGCTATGACACAATCGATTCCAGATAAACGATTACTCCAAGTTGATACCAAGTAAATGATCCTACATGTGCATTACAAATATTTGTTATGCTCAATTCTAGCTTGGCGAGATTGTGTGATTATACGGTTATCAATTCTAGCACGATTGTGTGATTCTAGTAGATAAAACTATAAAAGTAATGTTGGAAACCCGATTTCATTTCAGCGGAAGCATCATTTTGATTTGGATTCACAGACATGTTATCTTTGATAACGTGCAGTTGATTAACAAGGACAGGAATCAAAGGATATGATGGACAATTTCGGTTGATAATGAAACTGTCTTGATGTCCGATCTTACTGCCGGAAATTACATATATATATGAGAGATTTTGGCAGTTGTTTATGGCGGGAATAACTGCCATAAACCGTTTGAACATACAACCCGCTTATCTCTCGGTTTATAAGTCATAATACATTTCGAATTAATAAGTTTCATAATAAACATAAACATAATTAAGTTTATACTTCTAACACAACCCCCTAAACTTGATTATGCTTGGAGGCATATGCTTGAACACTCCGATTCGCTTCATCCACGGCTTTCCTTGCTTCATTAAAATCAAACCGGCGACGCTTCTTATGCAGATTCCATGAACCTTCCCAGCTATTTCCGGCATATAGAGCATAGTGCTCCGAAGCAGCATCCTCCGGTGTTGGATCTGCACTCTTACTTCTTCCTTTATCCATGCCAGCCTTTGAGGTTTCACCTTCTTCCATCATTTCTTTAATCTGCACCCTTTCTTCAATAGATTTAAACTTATAATAGTAGATCAAGACATCCAAATACATGGCATATATGACTCTTATAAAGTCACCATCTTGATATTCAAAGCCTAAATCTTTCGCTATTGCCGGCCATAAGTTATCAATAGTCACACTTCGGTAGCCTCCGTCCCTCTCAACCATCACATACAACCCGAGCAAATTTATTTTTCTCCCATCAGTTAACAGAGGAGGAATTGATCTTGATGTTATGCCCATCTTTTCTTTTAAGAACCAACCCACCATCTCTTCAAACTTCAATTCGAGATCATATTTATATTTGAATATGAATTCTCGATCATCAATCATGTCGAGCAGCGCTTTACAGTCAGTAAATTCATGAAATTCGAGTGCTCTAATGATCATACGGGTCCAGTCATTCTCGTTTTCATTTGAAACACTTAGTGTTTCAAAATATGAATTCAAGTAGCGTTCTTTGAATTCATCATCTACAGAACATAAAGATTGCAACTTCCGTTTTTCATACAATCCTAATTCTTCTTCCTTTGACAACCCACTCACATCACTTACAGAATTTGCAACCGGGGATGAGAACATGGGGTAGATTTTGCACATGTCACCGGATTTCTTGACGGTAAACCCTTGAAGGGTTAATTGATCAAGACTTAGAACATTACGTTCAAGATCCGGTGAGTAGAATACGCTATGTATTCTCATCGTATCGTTCCCAGTTTTTATTTCTGCATTTCCTACCCCTCTAATGAACATAAAAGTATTCATTCTAGTTCTTGTTTCTACACCCATCACATGTTTCACTCTCTTGAAAACATTCAAATTACCACTAAAATGATGATCAAACGTTGGATTTACATACCAGACCATAATCCGCCTTCAGTGTGCCTGTAACGATTATCTCATTTTGACAGTGTACATCTCCTTCTTGCCTTTTCGTTCCATAATTTATCGCCTGCTTCAACAATTGTGTCACTTCATCGTTTTCTTTGACTTTGCAATTGTAAATTTGATGGCCTGGAGAATGACAATAATAGCAGAGTTTTATGCGAGGGATTCGTCGGACTTTTTCATTTTGTTCATCAGTGCAGTGTTGGCAAGGTAAAGTGGTTGAATTGGATTTGATTTCTGCACGTTTATCAGACTTGGCTCTGATACCACTATGTTGGAAACCCGATTTCATTTCAGCGGAAGCATCATTTTGATTTGGATTCACAGACATGTTATCTTTGATAACGTGCAGTTGATTAACAAGGACAGGAATCAAAGGATATGATGGACAATTTCGGTTGATAATGAAACTGTCTTGATGTCCGATCTTACTGCCGGAAATTACATATATATATGAGAGATTTTGGCGGTTGTTTATGGCGGGAATAACTGCCATAAACCGTTTGAACATACAACCCGCTTATCTCTCGGTTTATAAGTCATAATACATTTCGAATTAATAAGTTTCATAATGAACATAAACATAATTAAGTTTATACTTCTAACAAGTAAAACCCCATTCTCTCAAGAGTGATCATCTAATCATCTATTTAAAATCCAGCCTCCTAGCCAGGTTTAGACATATTCAAATAACAGATGACTTTTTACAAAGTCATGAAAGTGATGGCTCCCATAATCAACTATTTTCTTTGATATTTTATATGTTAAATGACTAAATCACGATTCTTCTTTTGAAACTATCAAACACACAAAATTGCAGAAAAAAAAAATAAACATCTGGTCCGTAAAACACAAAACATGTATCAAGAAAAAGGCATTCTAGTATCTGTGTTAATCTTTCTGATTTTCCGGTTTTGCACTTGTATTGACACCATCACACTCACCCGACCGGTTAATGATGGGGATATTTTGGTCTCCAGTGGAGAAAACTTTGCTCTTGGATTCTTTAGCCCCGCAAACTCCACCAACAGATACGTGGGTGTCTGGTATAACAAGGTTTCTGAGCAAACTGTGGTTTGGGTTGCCAATAGAGACCAGCCAATCACCAACTCATCCGGTATCCTATCGGTTGATGAAACCGGGAACCTTGTCCTACACGAAAAAGATCAAGGCCTTGTGTTTTGGTCAACCAATGTTTCCGGAGTGGTGAATGATGTTTCGGCTCAGTTGTTGGATTCGGGGAATTTGGTGTTGTTTCAAGGACTAGTTAACAAAGAGGTTTATTTATGGCAGAGCTTTGATCACCCTTCAAATACTCTTCTTCCGGATATGAAGTTCGGGTTGGATAAGAAAACAGGTTTGAACCGAGTGGTTACATCTTGGAAGTCTACTGGGAATCCGGGTGTGGGAGATTATTCTTGTAAATTGGAGTTTGTTGGGTCACCTCAGTTGTTCCTGTTTCATGGTATGACAAAAGTGTGGCGGACCGGGTCATGGACGGGTCTCCGATGGAGTGGTATACCCGAGATGGACGGGAAGGATCTGTATAATGTTACCTACACAAACAACAACGATGAGGTGGTGATCGTTTACCAGATGCGTAACTCAACCATTTTTTCAAGAATAGTCGTTACCGAGTCTGGAACCATGGACAGGCTAACTTGGCAAGAGGCAGATCGCAAGTGGGTTAGGTTCTGGTCCGCTCCAAATGACCAGTGTGATGGCTACAACCATTGTGGTCCTTTTGGTCTTTGTGATCCATACAGATTAGGCACTTTTGAGTGTGATTGCCTTCCCGGATATGAGCCACGGTCACCACAGAATTGGTATTTAAGGGACGGTTCCAAAGGGTGTAAGATAAAGCCTGGAACACAGATGTGCAAGGCCGAGACGGGTTCGTTGAGGCAGCCCATGTTAAGGTGCCTGACACATCAAACGCACGTGTGAACATGAGTTTGGGATTAAAAGCGTGTGAAGGGTTGTGCTTGGGGGATTGCACGTGCATGGGGTATGCAAGCGCCGATATTAGTAAAGGGGCCGAGGGTGAAGGTTGTATTACGTGGCATGGGGACATAATTGATACGAGGACGTTTACGGACGGTGGACAATCTTTTTATATACGGGTTGACTCAGATGAATTAGGTATGTCGCTATCAATACTTTTAATTTATAACTATTCTATTCTAGAAAATTGAAAAGTTGGGAACTGTAGCTCTAATTTTAGAAAGTTACGGACTAAAGGGCATTTAACTTTAGCTAAAAAGTACTGACTTATTGTAATAGTACTTAACTAAAGAAGACACTGTTTTTCATGACTTACAATTTTGTTCACCTAAACCACCTATTAACTTGTATATGGATTTAAAGTCACGCCATTTTTGTAGGACCACAACCTAATGGATGCAAAAAGTTTTAGAACTATATATTTTTGTAGGGACCAAAACATAGTGCTTTTCTGTTTTTTTTTAACAAATAGTTGCCGTTAATTAGGAATGTCATCGCATATCAATTGGCATAATCTTTCATGTGATTGTATTTCAGCCAAGAACTCATCAAAGAGGCTACAGAGGTCGCGTACAAAACAATTTTTGGTCATTGGGATGCCAATGATTGTAGCAGGGATTTTCTTGTGTACCTTCATTTTATGTTACATAAGGAAGAAACCAGGTATGTTTAAGTTCACCAAGTAGTCGGCCCAGTCTTTTAATAATGATATCATTATGTCATGTGACAAGGTCCTTAATTGTATTCTACGTCCCCCTGACCCCGCTCTATAATTAAAAAGGCTAAAAGCCTAGTTGAAATTGCTTAAATTTAAGAGGGGAAAATAAGTAAGCGCCACATGAAGGTATTTATAAAATAACTACACTAGTTTAGTTTGATTATATTCAACAAACTAATCATTCGGAGTGATTGGCAATGAAACTAAACAAAATCATTTAGTTCCGTATGATTTGTATTTTTTGTTTAAATCATTTTGAAACCGTAAGCGCAAATCAAATATGTTGCCTCTAAATGAGTTGAATACACCATAATTCAAAGCTTGTGAAAGCTATGGTGAATTAAAAATTAAGTTGAATTAAAGCATTCTATTGACCCATATGTAACATGAAACAACTTGTACAAGTCCAGAATCATGATTTATGGTTGGAGTTATGCTCCGAGAGTAAAACTGAAACACACACAAAAAGCATAAATAAACTAGTTTTAGTTTTCATGATCGCTTAAATAATTGTTTGATACAGCCAAACGAGATGAAGCCGAAGTTGGGTTCAGTTTTACGAATAGCTTAAAATCCTTAAAAGGTTCTTTAACAGAGAAGGATATTGGCGAAAATACTGATTTGCACGTGTTTGATTTGAGCACAATAACAATAGCAACCGATAGTTTTTCTCATTCAAATAGGCTCGGAGAAGGTGGCTTCGGCACCGTTTATAAGGTAAAACTGTTAATCTAGGTAATCATGGTGGTATTTGCGGTTTAATATAATGTGTTACTCAGGGTAAGTTACTAAATGGGCAAGAAGTTGCCGTCAAAAGATTATCACAAAGTTCAGGTCAAGGGATGCAAGAATTCAAGAACGAAGTAACTTTGATCGCGAAACTTCAACACAGGAACCTCGTCCGACTTTTGGGATATTGTTTTCATAAGAAAGAAAAGATGTTAGTTTACGAATACTTACCGAACAAAGGCTTGGATTCTTTCATCTTTGGTTTGTTCTCTGACCTACAATCCAGTTATCAAAATCCTACTAATTAATTCTGTAAAGTTTTACCTATTCTTAAATATATTCAATGGAATGTTGTCAAACCTAGCTAGATCATGAGAAGGCGATTTTGTTAGACTGGAAGAAACGATTCCAAATCATTAATGGAATTGTTCGTGGACTGCTATATCTTCATCACGATTCTAGGTTGAGGATCATCCACAGGGATCTAAAAGCAAGCAATGTGCTGCTAGATACAAGTTTAAACCCTAAAATTTCAGATTTTGGAATGGCAAAAATATTTGGAGGGGATGAAGATGAAGCTAAAACACGTAGAGTTGTCGGAACATAGTACGTATAGTTCTTCACTCTATAACACACTTGGTTTAATTTATTTATTTTATCTATCTAAAAATGACATTATATGATTGTAGCGGCTATATGTCTCCAGAGTATGCAATGCAAGGCCTTTTCTCATTAAAATCGGATGTTTTTAGCTTTGGAATCCTAGTTCTTGAGATAATTAGTGGTAGGAAAAACAACAGCTACTCTAACGAGAGCTCGGTTAACCTGATCGGGCATGTAAGTAACTTCATTTTGCCTTACACACATTTATATTTTATTTTGTTTGTTGATTATTTATCCTACCAAATAAAATTTGCCATAATTAACAATGCTTTTAGGTTTGGGACTTATGGAAACAAGAAAAACCATTGATGGTAGTTGACTCATCTTTAGGAGATACATTTGATGCACATGAAGTTCTTTTGTGCATCCATGTTGGGCTCTTGTGTGTTCAAGAATTGGCTGCTGACCGACCTACAATGACTGACGTAGCTTTTATGTTGAGTAATCATGAAACAATGCTTCCTCCTCCTAACCAACCAGCATTCATCTTTAGACAACTGAAGTATGGTAGGGACTGTGATGTTGGCTCTGTCTATGATGAAACCATCACTATCCTTCAAGCTCGGTAGTTTCATGATGTCTCATAACTAATCTCTTGAACTAAACACCATTAAAACCAATTGCCACACAAAACGATTAGGCCCTTTCACACTTGCTTGAATATCATGAAAGAAATTGTTAGTAGAATTTTCAATGGTTATAACAATGTGTATGTATGGTTATAGCTTATTTTAGATTAATGCATCATTGATCAAAGAGTGTCATGAGGTGAACAATCGAACCGGTACAAACATATATATATGGTCAAACGCTACTACCATCATTGTCCATATTAGTAGATTTTGTTGAATGTGATAGACATTTGCAGCGGAAGTGGTTAATGATTTAGGATTCATGATGATCAAGAAATGCAGGAATGTTTTTAGAGGACAAGATCAAATGATAATGTCTTGGTACCGGACATAATTGCTGGCCAAACTATATATATAGTGACGGTTGATGGCGGTTGGTTTTGGAGGGAAATCCAACCGTTTGAAACGGTGCCAACCCATAACCACATAACTGTTTGATAATTACATATTGATACTTGTACATAAAATTATACAATTCGAATATAAATACATATCATAGTATTAATTAAGTTTATAACACTAATATTCAATCCCCATAAACTTAATTCCCTTTCCGAGAGTGTTTTAGCACGCTGTCATTAGCCTCGTTCACCGCGTTCTCAGCTCTTTTGAAATCGAATTTCTTTCTTTGCTTTAGCCGCTTTAATCCATACCAGTCATTCCTCGCAAAGAAAGCATAGTGCTCGTCTGTTGCTCCTCCTCGTTCTGCACACGACTGCACGCTTGTGCCTTCATCCATTTCCATACTTCTGGTCCGTCTCTTATCTCCGACATCTTCATTTATTTCCTTCTCGGCTGCTACTTGTTGAGTGGATTTGATCTTGTAGTAGTAAACTAGTACGTCCAGATACATTGCGTACATAAGTCTCATCAATTCTACATCGTTGTAATCAAGACCCATATATTTTGATATAACAGCCCACATGTGATTACCAGTCACTCGCCGGTGACAACCCTCTCTTTTGACTGCTAAGTATAAATCTAACAGACTCACTTTTCTGTTGTTTTCGGCATATGCAGGCAATGGTCTAGTGTTGATTTCTAATTTAACCTTTAGAAACCAATCAATCATCTCCTCAAACTTCTTCTCTATAAAGAACTTATATTTTCTGACATAACCATCATCATCCAACATATCTAGAAGAGCCTTGCAGTCTTGGAATTCATTGAATGACATTGCCTTCAATATCATTACATTCCAATCGGTCTCTTTCGTTGATATGTTCAAACTTTCGAAGTATTGATTCAAGTATTCATTCTTGTTGATGCACTTTTTGTGTCTGTCACTAGTCTTATATGTAATGTTGTATTTTGTACGGTCTTTATTGATTATCGTGCCTGTATTCGCAGTCGACCAAGTCGGATATCCTCATATCCGCTTGTGTCTGACTTGTTTGTCTCTTTGTTTTATGTATTGGTCGTAAAACTATGCATGTTGCATGATTAAGGGTATATCTGTCATTTGTTTGTTGTGTTTGTGCCTTCTGTTTCTGCAATCTGTTATGCAGAAACAGTCAACAAATTGCAGCCTTTGGCGAAACACTCTGTTTCGTCGAATACATGTCGACGAAATAGACATGGTCTTAGTTGTTTCTGTTTCGTCAAAGTGGTCAACGAATCAAATGTGATTCATTGACTGTTGGGCTTAATCTTGGGCTTTCTTCTGTTTCGTCAGCCCAGTTTGTGATTCGTCGAGCTTAACAGCCCATCTGCTATATAAGGCACAGATATGTCACAGTTTAGTCTTAGAGTTGAGAGAATACCCTTCAAGTTTGTAAGCTGTGTTTGTATCAGTTTGTCATTCTCAACCAGTTAATCAAACGAGTGTGTTTCTTTGGTTAACCATTGTGTGGTATTGTGTTCTATGTTTGATTGGCTTAGTTAAGTGGATTCCACACACTTAACGTTGTTTGTTATAAACAAGGCTTTGGTAGTGAAAATCGATCCTCCGATTTCGGGACCTACGGCTCTTATCCTTGTTTAAAATCAAACATAGTTCGGTTTGGTTGTCTAGTGTTTGTGTTTTGCTCAAAAAGTTTTCTTGAAAACTTTATATTTTCTGGAAAAAGAAACCTTAAAAATAGTAGATATTGTTTGTTTGCTAAGAGTTTTGCCGAAAACCATACTAGTTTGAGTATTCACATGCTAACTGTTGGTTTTGGTTGAAAGTTTTAGGCATAAATCTGGGTTTGGAAATTATAAAATTCACTGGTTGTTCTTGAGTCTTTCATACCTTCATAATATATTCAAAGTGTTCTTGGGATATTTGCTTTTTAATCCAACTAATAAGGTTGCTTTGTTTTGAAAAGTGTTTGACCATACCCTATTACCCACCATACCTCTAAGTTGGTAAGAAAAGCATGTTGAAATTCGTGTGACTTGATAGACTGTGTATAAACAATTCACCTACTTTTACCAACCTCTGACAACCTTTTTGACGAATCAGCTCTCGACGAATCAAGAAGTCAACGAATCAGAAAAGTGTTTCGCCAAAGTTCCTTTCGACGAATCAAGAGTTTTTCGCCAAAGTTCCCTTCGACGAATCACAAGTGTTTCGCCAAAGGTCCCTTTGACGAATCAAACATCTGTTTCGCCAAACTTATTTGACGAAACAAAATATGTTTCGTCATCAGTCGTTTCGTCAAAACATTCTGTTTCGTAGCAAGTGTTTCGTCGAGAAAGTTGTCATTTTTCAACAGAAGGTTTGCAAGTTCAATATAACATTGTGTTTTCAAGTGCTTGTTCAGGTATTCCTCTAATATACATCAAACATGAGTTGCACAAGTCCATGGGACTGGAGTACGGACCCACGACCAGGTCAAAGTTCAAATCAGACATCTATGGCCTCTTACTTAGCAAACTCCATACCTCAACAACAACCATCCATAAGTGCGAGTCAATGGGCCTTGGTATCAAATCAAAACCAAAGTATTCAAAATCCACTGTTGAGCGAGAGTGAGACGGGTAGCAACAATCGCCCGCCAAAGCTAAATCACATGAATGATTATCCATCATGGAAGGGACGTTTCCATACCTATGTTCAAGGGCAAAGCACCGAACTTTGGACGTGTTTCATTAATGCGGTCAACCCTGCCCTCGAAACAGCGACATCAACTTCAGCAGGTTATGCTAATATGCTTGAGGATGATAAGAAAGCATATGACTTGGAGAAAAAGGCGTTTGCCATACTTACACAAGCACTTCACAAAGAAATCTATCATCAATTTGGGTATTGTAAGACCACGAAAAGCCTATGGGATGCATTGGTGGCGAGAGGAGAAGGGAATGCAGCGTCTAGGAAGACTCGCCATGATCTGTTAAAGAAAGAGTTTGAATAATTTCAGTTCTTGGAAAATGAAACCCTAAATGATATGACTTCACGTTTTTATCATTTGATTAGTGAAATGAGTTCTTACAATGTTAATGCTACCCATCAGGAAATGATTGCACGATTTGCTGATGCTCTACCTCCTAAGTGGAGTCCATTCATTGAGCTTCTAAAACATACGGGTGCACTGGATGCAGCCAATGCCAGTCTTTATGAATTCATTCAGAAGTTAGAACACAAGAATGAAGAAGAAATTAGGAAGGCTAAAAGAATTGCAGCTGCACCTCCTCAAAATACAGAAATGTATTTGCCTGGTTTTGGTCCTTCAGCTAGTTCTAGTTCCGTTCAACAACCGAAGCTTCAAACGGCGTTTGTATCCGATACAAACTCTTCTCCGTTTCAACAGTTCAATCAAGCACAACCACAGTGGGATCAAAGTGCAAATCTTTCGCAAACCATTCCTACACCTCAAGTTACAACTGCTCAACCACAGTTTGATCAAAGCACCTATCTGTCACAGTCAATACCCACACCACAGTCACAACCACAACAACAAGCTCATTATGCCAACAATCCCCCACCCCACAACCCTAACACGATCAGAGTCGATACTTCAAACCTCTCACAATTTAGCATTGAAGTAGCAAAGGAGCATATGGAAATCATTAATACAATGGTCAGTGCTTATTGTGGGTTGGTGGTAGGTCAAATTGGAAACATCAATATGACCAATGAAGATTATCAACAGATCGACAAGGATGACATGGAATTAATGGATATCAAATGGGCTTTTGCTAGTGCGGTTAGAAGAGCGAAAGACTTCATGGCTCGAACTGGAAGAACTTCGTTGGAAGGAAAAAGGGATACGAAGTATGGGTTTGATATAAATGCTGTCACATGCTTCAATTGTGGTGAGAAAGGGCACTTCAAACGTGAGTGCACTCGACCAACCAAACAAGGCAATCATAACCCTTTCAGAAACCAGACGAGTACTTCAAATGTGAATGCCCAGCAAGAAAATCGCGACAGGAGGATTATGGCAGTCAACAACAATCAGTGCCAGTCTGGACCATCAAATCCCAATCGGGCTTTGACTGTTCAAGCCGATGAAGGATGTGACTGGTCTGTACAGTTTGGTGAAGGTGATCAAGGAGGAGGAACAGCATGTTATGCAAAGATCATCAATCACATCAAGCATGTTCATAAAGAAGAGTTTTCTGAAAGTGACGACAGTTCTGGTTATTCTGGGAGTTCTGATGAAGAAGGATCTATTTCTGGGGATAATCAATCTGAGCCTGATGTGAAGGAGGAAGCAGGATCTGATGTTGAAGATTTATTAAATGAAGCTGAGGAGTTGAAAAGTCAGAAATCAGTTCTGATCAAGAAGGCTGCTGCTGTATCTAAGGAAATGGAGAAATTCTTTTCTGAAGATGGATCTTTTTCTTTTCAAACTGCCTTTATGGCAAATGTCTCAGCCTCTTCGAGTCAGGTAAATTCTGAAACTCTTGTTCCTAGTGTTTGTAAATCATGTGCAGATATGAAGCTTGAATTAGAAAAGCTTCATAGTCATAATCAAAATTTGGTTATTGAACTTTCTAAATGCAAAGAGGCAAATATGGCTTTAACTCGGAACGAAAAAGAATTTAAATCTGTAATCGAAACATTAAAGAAAAGCGTGTCCGAAGTGAACAAAGTGGTTTACCATAAACAAGTGAGTATAAATGAGTACATAAATATTGTTGAGGAAACCAAAAAGCAACTAGCCATTGCCAAGTGCGAGCATGATGCAATCAAACAAAAATTGGAGAGTTATTCTAACTCCCGATTTGTGCTTGATCACATCATCGATGTTCAACAACTGAAAGGAAACAAGAAAGGCGTAGGGTATGAGAAATGTCCACCCCCTTTGAGACATAACTATACCAAAATGCCTGATGAAAAAGATATGCCACGGTATGAACCCAGTGTGTCTCTTGATTATGAGGAATTTTCTACTGGCCTAGGGTTCAAACCGGACAGTTCTTCAAACACATCCTCTAAGCAACAAGAAACCTCAACATCCATGAAACAAAGTCCTCCAATTATCGAGGACTATGAGTCATCGGATGATGAATCAGAATTGGATGTAAGTGATTAGGATAAATCACTTGACAAGATGAAAGGAGTAGTAATTCCACTTGAGAATCACATTCTTTGTGATCCTGATACTCCTGCTGTTCCATCAGTTGTCAAACAAGTGATAGATCCTGTCAAAGTTGACAAGACGTCTGTGTCTGCTGTTAAAAGCAGTAATGTGTTGTATACGTTGGTTGGTGGTGATAAAATCTACTCAGATCGCGATTTTCCAATTGAAAATGTCAATCAATCTTTGATTGATAAAGTCTTTGAAGATAACAAATTTTTGATAAAGTCTTTGAAGATAACAAAAACAAATTTTCCAATTGAAAATGTCAATCAATCTTTGTTGTAACACAATGTGATCCAATTCCTAAGGCTGAGATCAGAAAACAGTTTGGTAATCAAAAGTCACCAACCACTCAACAACCTAGTGCTTCTAATGGTAAACAACCTGTCAAGGGAGCTCAAAAGCCTAGTGTCTCTCAAATGAAATCTGAAACAAAAGGAGCTCGTTTTCAAAAGAAAGTGAAAGATGTCAAATTCGTGTCATCCAAGGGTACTGATAAGATTGAGACTTTTGAGAACAAGTCAAACACCGATTTTGTACAACAAGTCACGATCTTAAAACGTAACAGTGATAACAATTACACTCAACATACAAACGGGTGTGATGAAAAGGCTAGTACCTCAGGTTCCACGGGTGTGACATCTTGTGGTCAATCAAATTCTCCTAAATTTATGGAAAGGAGAACATGCTTTAAATGTGGAGAATTTGGGCATATCATTAAAAATTGCCCAAACGCTCCAAAGGATAAATTTGTTGAGAAAGCACCACCTGAAAAGGTTCACCCTCAACGTCGGTCAGTTTCACCAAAACATGATAAACGAACAGTTAAAGAACAAGAAACGAAACAACGACGTAAGAACATAAAAATTGTTGAAAAAGCTTTGAAATCTGAAGTTAAAACAGTTAAAAGGGAACCAAGTGTTTCACAACCAGTAAAACCAGAAACTTCAAAAACTGTTTACAACACTCAATCTGGTAGGCAAAAACAAACTTGGAAACCTAAAGCGGGTGATAGTTCAGGGGGAGCTACTGTTTTTGAGAATCACAAACAAATTGAGATCACGTTTCGTGATGCTTAGGGACGACCCAAGACCACTAAGGCTTGGGTCCCCATCCTGAACTGATCTTTGAACGACATGTGCAGGGTGTTCCAGGAGGAACTATTAATAGTCATTGGATTGTTGATAGTGGAGCATCCAGGCACATGACTGGCGACTTACGACTCCTGTACGACGTGAGAAATATTAGAGGAGGGTATGTCGCATTTGCGGGAGACAAAGGCGGATACATCACTGGAGAGGGAAGTATCTCCAATGGTATTGTGTGCTTCGATAAGATCAATTATGTTCGTCAAATTGATCACAATCTTCTTAGTGTGTCGCAAATCTGCGATAAAAAGTTCACCGTGCATTTTGATGATGCCGGTTGTTATGTGCTTAAACCTGGGTTCAAAATTCCACAAGAATGGATTCTCTTATCGGCTCCGAGAGTTAATGATCTTTATATTCTCGACATGAGCCAAGCGATTACAACATCTGCACAAGTCACTTGCTTTGTCTCGAAAGCCACAGAAAAGGAGTCTATATCTTGGAACAGAAGAATGGGGCACATTCACTTGAGAAAGATGAACCATTTGGTGAAAAACAATATTGTGAATGGTGTGCCTGTGAGAAGTTTTCATTTACAAGATATCTGTGTCTCGTGCCAAAAAGGAAAGCAAACGAGGAAGTCTCACCCTTTGAAGAAAATCAACACTGTCAGTATGCCTCTCGAACGTCTTCATATGGACCTTTTTGGACCTATGAAGCACAAGACAACATTCGGAGATGCTTATTGTTTAGTGGTTACCGATGACTATTCTAGATTTTCTTGGGTATCCTTCATGGCACACAAGAGTGAAACTCCTGGCATCCTCAAGGATCTTCTAACTATGTTGGAGAATCTCTACTCGTTGAAAGTGAAGAGGATCCGAAGCGACAATGGAACCGAATTCAAGAATCAAGTTATGGATGAGTTCTGTACTTCTAAAGGCATTCTTCATGAATACAGTTCTCATTACACTCCACAACAAAATGGTGTCGCGGAGAGGAAGAATGGACGATAATCGAAACTGCAAGAATAATGTTAGTAGAGTCGGAACTCCCTGTTCAATTCTGGGGGGAGGCTGTGTCGACTGCGTGCTACACATTAAACCGAGTTCTTACAGTAAAGAGACATGGCAAAACTTGTTTCAAACTCCTTCAGAAAAGGAAACCGGAACTTTCTTACCTAGAACCCTTTGGTGCTCCATGTACTATGATTGAACAAGATGGAAAATTTGGGGCTAAAGCTATCGATGGTTTCTTCCTTGGATATGCAACTCCAAATTATCGTGTCTGGAATCTAGCAACGAAAAAGATTGAGCTATGGAGTGAGGTGAAGGTTCAAAGGTACACAAGTCCTGTTAGGGCTCCGGGTGATCCGTGGATGTTCGATTATGATGGACTGTTTGACTTCTTTAATCTGCCGACCTTTGATGAAGAATCAGCAGCTGCTAGAATGTTATTTGAAAGTGACAACGCTGCTGACTCGCCATTGGTTAGACCTGTTATTGTTGGCCCACAAGGTTCTTCATCGGTTAACAATACGGTACAGAATGAGGTATTTGAAGATGCTGTTGATTACAATGAGTCTTCAGAAGATGATGAATATCATGATGCAGCAGAAGGATCTTCAGCTCCAGTTGCTCCTGTTCAGGGTGCTTCTGTTGATACACCTCATGTGCAGAATGTAGATACTGCTGAAGGAAATGCATCCACCTCTACACACATTCCTGGTGTCGAGTTGGTTGTTGATCTTAATTTTAACAATTTGGGTATCAATTCACGTGTTTCTGAAAATCCTGAAATGAGGATTCACGATATCCACCCACAACAGAATATTATTGGAGATGTCCAACGCGGTGTGCAGACGCGTAATCAGCTGAGAAATAACCAGAATGCTGGTTTGTATTCAGCCATTAGAGAATCTGGCCTTCAGAATGATTGGTCCTTCGCGTGTTACGTGTCACAAGAAGAACCAAAATCGTGGAAAGAAGCTTTGAAAGATAATGCTTGGGTTGAAGACATGCAGGAGGAACTGCAGCAATTTCAAAAGCTTGGTGTTTGGAAGCTTGTTGAAAGACCAGAAAACTACAAGAAAATTGGCACTTGATGGGTTTTCAAATGCAAGAAGGACGACCGTGGAGTGGTTATTCGTAACAAGGCAAGATTGGTCGTTCAGGGATTTCGTCAAATTAAGGGGATTGACTACAATGAAGTCTATGCACCAGTTGCTCGTCTGGAAGCTATTCGGATCTTTCTTGCTTACGCTTCATTTAAAGGATTCAAAGTCTACCAGATGGATGTCAAAAGTGCTTTTCTTCATGGGATAGTTCAAGAAGAGGTGTATGTCGAACAGTCTCCAGGTTTCGAAGATCCTGTTCATCCCGATCGGGTTTGGTTGCTCAACAAAGCTCTTTATGGTTTACATCAAGCACCTAGAGCTTGGTACGCAACCCTATCCAACTATCTTCTGGAGAATGGATTTCGACGAGGTCTTATTGATTGCACTCTCTTTATCAAGGAACAAAATGGAGATCTTTTGCTGGTGCAGGTATACGTTGATGATATCATATTTGGTTCTACTAACGAGTCTTTGTGCAGGCAATTCGAGCGTATTATGGAGGAAAAGTTCGAGATGAGCGCTATGGGGGAGATGAATTTCTTTTTGGGCCTACAAGTTCAGCAAACCGAGTCTGGGATATTCATCCATCAGACTAAATATGTTGGTGACATCTTGAGTCGGTTCCAGATGTCAGATGCAATGCCCATTGGTACCCCACTTCCGCAAAATCACGGGATTACTCCGGATTTGAAGGGTGAAAGCGTCAACTCCTCCTATTATCGTGCTATGATCGGATCTCTCATGTATCTTACTGCTTCGAGGCCTGACATCATGTATCCAACGTGCCTGCTCGCAAGATATCAAGCTAATCCTAAGGCCTCCCATTTGTCAGCTGCAAAAAGGATTTTTCGCTATTTGAAGGGATGCCTAGACACCGGTCTTTGGTAGCCTAGGGATGATAGCTTTGATTTGACTGCATACAGTGATTCTGATTTCGGCGGTTGCAAAATTGACGGCAAATCAACAACAGCAGGATGTCAGTTCTTAGGAAGTCGCCTGGTTACGTGGCAGTGCAAGAAGCAAACGTGTGTTGCTACATCAACCTGTGAAGCAGAATACATTGCTGCCTCCAGTTGTTGCTCCCAAGTCTTGTGGATACAACAACAAATGCGCGACTACGGTTTTGAATTCCTATCTACTCCTATTTTTGTTGATAACAATGCTGCCTTACAGATCACTAGAAATCCTGTGCAGCATTCCAAGACCAAACACATCGAAATTAAATATCACTTCATACGTGATTGTTTTGACAAAAGATTAATCGATGTTGTTCATATCCCCACCGATCACCAACGTGCCGACCTGTTTACAAAAGCATTTGATAAATCACGGTTTGATTATCTACTTTTGGTCAACGACATTAAGGTGATACCCGAGTAAACCGCTTTGGCTAATCGTTTTTTGTAAATATTTTCTTTAAAAATTCGAAAAATACAAAAAGATTTTCTTTTTCGTAATCTTTTAGCATTTTAGGGGGAGAAAATTTCAAGAAAATACAAAAACATTAGAAAACCTCAAAAATCCAAAAAGATGTCTTTATAATTCTGTCGTTTCATTTGCAAAAATTCAAAAAAAAAAAAAATAGAAAACCCAAAAATGAGTTTCTTGGAAAATGGAAGGTGATGATATTCACTGGTGTGGTCGGTCAGCATGGTTAAAATCGTTAAACAAATGATTAGTATCTCTTCTGACGATGTATCGGTAGGCTCACAATAAAACTAAAATGTGCAGGATGATACAAACCTAGCAGACTTCAAGTCAGGTGGGAACCGCACATTGGCATATGGTCTTAGTACCGAAATTTCGTTTGAGAGATTGCCGAGGTTCTGAGATATTCGGTCTTTATGTTGCTTATCATCTGGGTATCATGGTTGTTTCTTTTACCGAAAAATAACGGTGACGCAAGTCTAGATCTTCCATGATACTATACATACGTGTACATATTGCATTCGACCTCAATAAGTGATCAACAATAACATGTCCATCAAAATAAGTGATAAAATATCACATTTATCCGGGAGTCAAGTTCGTCTCTCTGCTGTACGAAAGTACTGACCTGTTCACGGACTTGCTCCTGTGCCCTCATGCATCGAAAATCAAGTTCCTCATCAATAAGTGATTATAGGGCTTGGTTTTCAAATCAAAATAAGTGAGTATCTCACATCTTATACGGTCAAACAGATGATAATCGGTATACTCACCGGTAAGATGAATTCCCGTGCATACCTTGATACGGGAATGTGTCGTGAAGTGGATTCACATTGACTTGTAAGTATAACTCTTACCGTAAAGCGTATCTCCTAAGTGTGATTACGTTTGACAAGCGTGAGTTTATGTGGACAACAATATCGATAATCGAGGTAGTATACTTATCAAGAACTTTAAATAGAAATCAAATCATGTTGACTAAGACCGTAAGCTGGTATGATTCCTTATCCTTGAAACTCGCAAAAGTTGCATCTGTACAGTTGTTTATCTTGTCAATTTCAATTGCATTTAGTTTAGTTTTCAGCGTTTTAAGAATTATTTGTAGTGTAGTGTTTAAGTTTGTTTTTGATTATTGTCACACCCCGATTTCCACGTGTCTCACCGGTGGGCCCGGTGGGGGATTACCGTGACGATGTTGGCAACAATATAGTCAAACCACACAATTATATAATGCACAGCGGAAGCATAATTTAAATATATAATTTCAACCTCTGATTGTAATATCAAAATGTATTACAGGAGTTGAATATCCACAGTGGATCGTAAATACAGATAAAGTATTGTTCCATTAGATACTGCAATCAAGCTTGCGAGGCTTATCCCGACGCTAGGGAGCTAATACCAGCCAATTACGTTTAGGTACCTGCACTTAATCTTTTTGGGGAAAATACGTCAGTTTACACTGGTAAATACATTCAACTGACACATTTGAAAATGTTTATTAAAATTGATTTGAATGCACAAGGCACAAACTCTTTTATAACTTGGGAAAATTCATAATGATCTTGTGAACGTTTTACATGTTCTTTTATGCGTTCAGTAGCCCGGGTCGTGCCGGGTTAAAGATTTATAGACACACCACGTTTGCGTAAAACCGTAGTACAGAAACCAACGGCTACGTCTTTTAGTTTTAATGTCGACACTTTATACCGGGTGTACGCCTACACCGGGATGTCGATGGTCGTGGCCATTTCGTAAAATGATGCCAAGGATATCCGGGACAACGGTCATTAAACCCCCCAAAGGCTTATAAGCAACAAAACTGTTTAAATGAGCCGATCATATTTAATCAATTAACCACCTAAGCGATGGAATTATATAATGCTCAATCAAGCGGTATTAATATACCGTAACCCAAGCCCATATAGGGGAAATAAGTTAAAGTATTTACCTTTGCAAGTATTAATCCTTAATTTAGATCAAGTCACCGATAGCTTTTACTGGGGCTCCTAATCTGGAACGAAGGTTTTAATTAACCTCTTAGAATCCTAACGGTCCTTGTATTAGCCGTAGCTTAAACCGGTTGATTCCGATATATATAGATATGGTTAATTCGCACGAAAAGGCGAAAACCGAGAATGGAGTATGATTTGGACCCAACAAGTTCAGAGACTTGTTTTATATGGGTTAATGGTTCATACTATGGATTTTGGGGTTCAAATAATATAATTTGACCCGTATCGGCTATTGCACGAAAACTAGTTCCGTGAGCCGTACCGTGTGCGCAAATAGGCGAAACGGTTAACCATAAGTGTCCTACGCTTATTTCCTAAGTCAATATGCCTTAAAAGTATTTTGGTATCAGTAGGATACCTTCCGTAATGCCCGTAACGAGTTTAAGTTAATATTATGCCCCGTAGGGGCTTTTCGGTCATTTTAAAGACTTTAAAAGGGATTTTCGAGTTCTACAGGAAATCTGAGTTTCCCGAACAGTTTATAAAGCTCAAAATACTTTATTTATTATTTAAAATCAGTAGTAACTGGAATCGGGTCAAAAGACCTTGTAGAACTCCCGTTTTGGCCAAAAAGGGCATATTCGGTATTTACCGAACCGTAGCCATAACCGCAGGTTATGAGCAAGGTAAAAATTATTAAAAATCTTTAAAATTCCCAAAATATTATTTTACCACAGTGGGTAAAAGTTTTGGTGATGAAAACTTGGGTTAGATGGGCGTTATGCTAATTGCGCCGTTAATTACAAAACTTTCTTAAAAGTGCGCCTTTTAGCATAACTCTCATTCTAGGCCTCGGATTGACGTGAAACTTCAGGGACATGCTTATAATTTAACAAGTAAGGTTTTGGTCCGTTCACGTGTTCGAAATACTCGTTTTAATTTTAAAAGGCCGTTACGGTCAACTTTTAGGCGAATGACGGAATTGCGTAAAAGACTCGGGTAACTCATGAACCGACCACAGAGGCTTATACCAACATGTGACCTGGTCCTAAGAGAGTCCTAAGGTATATTTATACCTCACTAAAACGGGTCAGAACTGAAGTCAAAGCAAAAGTCAAACTTTTGCGACTTTCGGCTCCGAACCGGTTCTATATAGTAAATGATCGATTCAAACGAGCGCAAACATGTTTATATACATATTATCATGTTTTATGATTGTCAAAACAGGTTCCATAACATATATATCACAGATTATGCTTAAATTGCTAAAATAGCTTTCTGTTGACTTTTTAACCGCGCGTTTGACTCGATATTTGACATAGTTAGAGTGGTGATCAGGGGGAACCATTTTAGAGGTTTAATACCCACATAAATACCAACTCATAACCATTTTTGATTCGTCATAAGACTGAATCGTTTGCAAGATATTGCAATGACAACCGTTAGTTACGACGGTTGCGTTTATAGGCTATAACTATGGAAATGTGACACCACAAAGGGTGAGATCACTTACAGAGGTTGTGTTCTTGACTATAGAGCAGAAGAAAAGCTAGAGAGCTCCTTAGAATGATCAGATAGTGTGTTTTGAGTGTGATGAAGGTTATGAGCACTAAGGTGCTATTTATAGCCAAGAACAAGCTCCAAGATCATTACAACTCATGCTAGGGATGAATGAGGATCAGTGGCATGTGTCCCTAGAGATGTATGGGTCGTGTAGGGGCACCCATGCTGCCATAATTGCTCAAATGATCGTTCAAAGGTGCCAAAAGCCAAGTAGTTACAAGGTTTCTGCATCTGGGCACTTTACGCGGCCCGCATGGGAGTTCCATGCCATATTAACGCGGGTCGCCTAAAGTTCAAAAATCAGACGCGAAATAGAGGAGGCTCGCGGCCCGCCTCAACTTATGTTGAAACCTTACGCGGGTCGCCTAAGGTCATATTTTCTGAATTTTTAAATCTTTTTGTAATTATTACAGAATCTGGCCATTAATAACGAAATCTTTCGTAATGATTCGCCTGACCTTTCGGTTTTGAAGGGGTAACTTTGCGGTTTGGCCCTCGGTTATTTACCGATAGGGGCCTCGTGTTAATTACCCGCATTATTAAGTCCCCGGTTTATTTATTATTTATATTGGAAAGCCTTAACTTTCACTGTTGACGCTTTTAACCCTTCTTCTACGAATTCGATCGTATCTTTCTCGTTTCATATCGAAACTTCGCGAAATTTATATATATTATTTTAGTGAGGGTATAATACCGTTACAAAGTCTTTGGGACGTTAAAGGGTCACTCAGAGGTATTATTAAACATGTTGACACAGTTAACCCCTGTAGTTTGTAATCTCTCACTTTCTTCCGCGTTTCATTTTTGTACGATCTATAATTTATTCGATTGAAGGTTTAAGCATTATTTAGGGATACTATACAGTATATTTACCCTTGTTGACATTTATAACCCCTCGAATTTATATACTTTCAAGGTTTGTCAAAATTAGTCCTTTATTTATTATAGATGCCACGTGTAATCAAATGACACGTGTTAACACATCATTGGACACAAAATTTCGAGGTGTTACATCCTCACCCCCTTAAAATAAATCTCGACCCGAGATTTACTCAATAAATAGGGGTATTTTTCTTTCATTGTAGCTTCGACTTCCCACGTATATTCAGGACCTCTACGAGCATCCCATTTGACTTTTACAATCGGTACGTGCTTTCTGCGAAGCTTCTTCACCTGTCGATCTTCAATCGACAAGGTTTTTCTATAAATTTAAGCTCTCATCTATATGCACATCTGTGTGTGGAATCACCAACGACTCGTCGGCGAAGCACTTTTTGAGATTGCAGATGTGGAACACATTGTGAATTCCATTGAGCTCTTCCCGGCAAGTTTAGTTTATAGGCAACTGATCCGACTCGTTCAATTGACCTCAAAAGGCCCTATGTATCTCGGACTCAGCTTGCCCTTCTTGCCGAAA